>NC_069501.1:1240201921-1240514421 GCF_027579735.1 Bombina bombina
GATAGGATTCAAGCCTCCCTTAGGAGAGTTTTTAATCCCTCTAATCGGGTTTTTGGTAGCGCCGGCAGATTCAGGGGTCGTCTGCCCGGCCGTCAACAGTTCATGGTTCAGCAACGCCAAGCAGTCGCCTTCCAACAGTACCCCTCCTATCCTCAGAGATCATTCTTCCCACCAAGATCACGAGTGGTCAGGACCAGATCAGCCCTTCCCAGGCCCACCTTACCTCCAGGCCCTCCTGCTACCCAGAGTGAGTACTCCTCCTTTGTGCCTGACTTCTTTCCCCATATCTCCCTTTGCAAGCAGACTGTCCCTTTTTTCCCATATGTGGGATTTAATTTCTCAGTACCCTTGGATTGCTCAGACAGTGAGAGGCTTCAAGCTGGAATTCATATGCCCTCCCTTCCAGACTGGTCACCCAAGACCCATGAATCTTTCAAAATCAAACGTAGACCTTATTGGTTTAGAAGTTCAATCTCTCCGTCTCAAAGGCACAATAGAGGAGGTTTCGAACCCAGAGGAAGGATTTCTAAGCAACCTCTTCCTAGTAAAGAAAAAGACAGGTGGGTTTCATCCTGTCATCAACCTTCAGGAATTAAATTACTTTGTGGTATACTGCCATTTCAAGATCGAGGGTATCCACATGCTCAGGGACCTACTCCGTCTTGAAGACTGGTTCGTCCGCCTAGACTTGACAGATGCCTACCTTACGGTTTTAGTTTTTCCAGACCATCGGAAATTCCTCAGGTTCCTCTGGGACGACAGGATCTGGCAATTTACTTGCCTTCCTTTCGGTCTAAGTTCAGCTCCTTGGTGTTTCACCAAACTTCTAAAGCCGGTCATTGCAACCCTCAGAGGCAAAGGTATTTGCCTTATCATTTACCTGGACGACCTTCTCCTCATGGCAGAAGATCGTTTTTCCCTCCTTTGTCGCTTACACACAACCTCCTCCCTTCTTCAAGGGCTAGGATTTGTTATCAATTTGGAAAAGTCGGCTTTAATTCCCTCTCAGAAAGTAGAGTTTCTAGGTTTTCTCCTAGACTCCACCTCAGGTCTGCTCCTTCTACCTCAGGAGAAGATCGACAAGATCAAATTGGAAATTCGAGAAGTGCTGGCGTCCCCCACGGTATCTATCCGCGAGCTTTCCAGAATCATCGGGCTCCTAGCCTCTTCCATTCAGGCAATTTTTCCTGTCCCTCTGCATTACCGAGCAATGCAGAGGCTGAAGATTCAGTCTTTCAGAGAATGCCGTTCATATCATCAGATGATTTGTTTGAACAAGGAGGTCCGTGCAGAAATGTCCTAGTGGCTCCTTCACATGGAGTCTTGGAATGGCAAGGCTATCTTTGGATCCTCACCAGACTTTGTACTCTCCTCAGATGCCAGTCTTCTGGGTTGGGGAGCATCTTTCGAGACCTCTGCAACAGGAGGATCTTGGTCCCCTCTGGAACAGTCATTACACATCAATTGTCTAGAGCTTTTGGCGGGCTCTTTTGCCATTCGCTCTTTCTCCAAACAATTTACAGATTGTTGCATCCTCCTCCGTATGGACAACATATCTGCGGTCCAATACATCAATCGCTTGGGAGGTACAAAATCCAAGATGCTATCAGATCTTGCCTCAGATCTGTTCAGGTTCTGTGCCTCCCGCAACATTTCTCTCCGGGCTCAGTATATTCCTGGAGTTTCCAATACTGTCGCGGACTGGTTCTCTCATTTTTGGAGAGACTCCAGTGATTGGCGGCTGTTTCGCCCTATTTTTCTGAAAATTCAAGGAATATTTGGTCCCTTTTTGGTGGACCTTTTCACTTCCAGGATCCATCATCAGTTGCCTCGTTATTTCAGCTGGCTTCCAGATCCAGGGAGCGAGGCCTCGGATGCTTTCCTGCAGAATTGGCCTCAATCCGGAGCTTATGCTTTCCCTCCCTTCTCTCTCATCACGAGAACCCTCTGGACGGTCAGGAAATTCAAATGTTCCCTGACAATAATTACCCCCTTTTGGCCAAGGCAGCCTTGGTTCCCACTTCTTCTGGAGATGGCTGTTTCTATGCCTCTTCTTCTGCCCAATCGGCTCGACATCCTTTCAGACCCGAAGGGAGAACCTCATCCCCTAATTCTCCAGGATCGCCTTCCCCTGCTAGCTTGGCAGATTTCAGGGGATCCTGGTCTTCCGAAGGCCTTTCTAAAGACGCTCAACTTCTCCTTCGAGAATCTTGGGCCCCTGGCACCAGGAAATGTTACTCTTCAGCCTGGGTGTCATGGGTTAGTTGGTGTTCTCACAGGCAGGTTTATCCCTTTCCAGCTCTTGTAGTTTTTATTGTAAATTTTCTTTCTGAACTTTTTTCCCAGGGGAAAGCTTACTGCTCCATTAATGTCGTCCGTTCTGCAATTTCAGCGGGTCATTTTCCAGTCAATGGTAATCCGGTTGGAAGGCATCCCCTAATTTGCCGGATTTTAAAAGCCATTCGATTGAAGGTTTCCCCTCCCGCTCAATATTCTCACCTTTGGGATGTTTCCATCATGTTGTCATTTCTTAGAAATTGGCCTCCCAATGCAGAGCTTTCCCTTAAACAACTGTCGGCCAAATTGGCTATGTTGCTCTGCTTGGTTTCCTTCCGCAGGATTTCTGATATCCGTGCGCTGGACGTAGAAGGCATTTCCTTTTCCCCTGAGGGCGTTACCTTTTCTATCTCTAAACGCACAAAATCCATGTCATCTTCCATTTTCTATCCCTATTTCCCTGAGGATCCTCAACTTTATGTGGCTCTCTGTTTGAAATCTTATCTTTCTAAGACTTGTTCCCCCCCTTTCGCCCCGTCTCTTCCCCCACTTTAGCTAGATGGGTTCGTTGGCTCATGTCCTCCGCAGGCATTGATCTTTCATTTGGAGCTCATTCTGTTCAGGGCGCTGCTGCATCCAAAGCTCTTTTAGCGGGCAGTAATCTTCAAGATATCCTTAAAGCCGCAGATTGGTCTTCTTCAACCACCTTTTCTCGTTTCTATTTTAAACCCATTATTCACGCTTCCGAGTCATTACTTTTATTGCGTTAAAATTGCAAAAATATGAAGCCTCCTGTCTTGACATAAAATTCAGATTATTATAACCTTGGTGACTAAATAATCTTGATTTTATTAAAGACAGGAGGCGAATATTTGCCCACCCTTTTCTTCTTGCCTCTCCCTGTGTAGAATTACAAAAAAAAAAAAAAATTTCAGGGTAGAGTTATTAAAATGTTTATATATTTTCATGGTTATGTTTTTTAATATAGTTCTGTACCTGAGAGAACAATTATTATTCTTCTTTACAGTTTAATTCTGTGGACTGGATTTTTTCTTGCATCTCTAAAGGATCGGCTAGGATCCTCCACGAAGCTTCAAATCCCTTTCTTCACAGGATGTTATTGATGTTCGTTCTTCTGTAGTCTTTCAAGAGATTCACCAAAGAAAAGAGGAAGGACTTAGATTGTTCTGGATTCTTTATTGCTATTCTGTATCCTGATTGGTTATACACTGTTGCTATGTTATTTTTTTCTTCCTTTCAGTTTTCTTTGCTGCTATTTTGGTTTTCAGTAAAGATTTGATGCAAAAATATTCGCCTCCTGTCTTTAATAAAATCAAGATTATTTAGTCACCAAGGTTATAATAATCTGAATTGTCCCTTTAATCAACAAATAGATTAAGAGCGTTTATAGATTAATAGCAAACATCAGAAAACAAGAGTCTGTCACTGAAATATAGTGAGGTCAACAAATAGTGTATGCCATATGAATTAATTTCAATAAGGATATGGTGGATGACAGTTTAAAACAGTGCCAAGCCAATGCACATAGAACCTTGTTTTCTATAGTATGTATTATATTGTAGTGACTACAGCTCAACTTTCTTATGAACCGGATGAATGAATACCTTTATTACAGTTAATAGTGACATGAGAGGTCATATTAGGGCCAATTGAAAAATAGATTATTCCATAAATACTTTAAAGTACATATATTTTGAGCTGAGTTATGTAACAGGGTATTGGGTGAGGGGATACAACGGGCAAGAACCATTCATATAAAATAGGGGATAATTAGCATAACTTGGACCTCCGATATAATAAAGAGGAAGAGGGAGAAAATATCTGTTACAATAAGAGAATAATGCGAAGATATATAGGAGGGTACTATAATTTTCCTAATTGTTTAGAGAGCTTACACATATAAACTATGAAGATCAATACGGTGCTAGTTGGCTGTATTCTAGAAGATAAGGACCTCTAGGAAAATAGGGCAGTGTAATATTAGGAAGCTGTGCTTACTGAGTTACGGCCCTTTTCCTCTTGACTTTGGTAGTTTGCATCAAAGAAGCCATGGGGATCAGTGTAAAACTAACTGGCTGTTACTTAATTAATGAGTCGTGTATGAGCCCATTGTAATACATATGTGACATAAAATACTTTAGGGTCTTGTAACATGCTTCCAATCATGTGTAATAGTAAAAAACAAAAAGTCCTATAGGAGTGAATGTAGATATCTTAATGTGACCCGCGAGAGAGCTTTCCTCTTCCATGTTCAACCAAATACTCAGAGGGGTCCAATCTTATAGAATATACAGATGGGTATTGTACCGATAACACCCGGCATTTAAATAGTGTTGGCGATGTGGGTGGGCGGCAGATTAGAGGTTAATAAATTTATTTAATAGTCGCGATGTGGGTGGGCGGCAGATTTGGGGTTTAATAAGTTTTAAATAGTGTTTGCGATGCAGGAGGGTGGCGGTTTAGGGGTTAATATGTAGTTTATGGGTGTTAGTGTAGTTTGTAACATTTTAGTTATGAGTTTTGTGAAACATTTTTGTTTCGCAAAATCCAAAACTACTGATCTCAGATGGCGGTATGGAGTGTATCGGTATAGGCTGTAACGCAAGCATTTTAGCTGGACCGCACAACCTGTAATACTGGCGCTATGAAAATCCCACACTCAAACGCCATTTTATTGAGTGCAGAATGGACGTTGTTTACAGGCTAAAATACTTGCAGTATAGCCGTAATGCAAAACTCGTAATCTAGGTGATAATGAGTTAGTGGTAGAATGCCTTCAGTACTGATTTCTTATATGGGGCATCTCAGATGCTGTGAGTTTTAAATCTCAAAACGCAGAGCTTCTTACCATCCCTATGCCTATGGTCATTCACTTTCCACCAAACCCAGCTCACTTAGACTCCACTAAATGTGTACCAAGACTTAGTCCACAGCCTCTTGGTCCAGAGAAGCAAAAATTGCAAAATGTTTAGTAATACTTCAAATTAATAAAATAACCTTTAATTAAATTGAACTGTGTCAATTGTATTACACAGCATGTCATATTCAAACACTATACATATAAGACTAGATAACAAGTGGAGCGCTAATTTAACCAACACGTCCGCAAATGGGCAAATTCACCTGTTTGCGGGTGCGCGATAAATAACCAGCCATTACAAGTGGTTGGTTATTGCTACCGCGAGCTTGCAATAGCAATTAGCATTTATAAAATTAACCAGAGATCAGATCTCTGATTAATTTTATAAATGTCCCCTAAATGCCCCCAAACTTAAGTGTTAGATTTCTTTTTTTTTTTTTTTTAAAGTAGTATTTTTTTAAAAAAAAAATAAAATAAATTTCACTTAGCAGTTTTTGGGGGCTGAAGTTGGCGAGTGTTAGAAAACAAACCGGCACTAAAAAGTGCCTTTACTGCATTTCTGTCAGATAATGCACCACTTCGCCCAGAAAATTGTTGCAATTACAAATGTTTAGGCATTCACATGTTTATTTCTTTTTGGCTAGATTATGAGTTTTGCGGTAAGCTGAAAAAGCAGTGTTAACAGGTCCTAACACTGCTTTTTTACGCCCGCTGGTATTACGAGTCTTGCAGGTTTAGGGGCACCGCACACTTTTTTGGCCTTACATAAATTTTGTAAAGTCTTTTTTCAATCGGGCTTGCATAGCGCCGGTATTATGAGTTTGTCCTGGGAAGCCAAAAAGTGAGCGGTACACCCTCTACCTCCAAGATTTCTAACGCATTTTAAAGTCAGTAGTTAAGAGTTTTTTGGTACAAAGCTGTAGCATAAAACTCATAACTAAAGTGCTAAAAAGTACACTAACACCCATAAACTAACTGTTAACCCCTAAACCGAGGCATTAGCCAATAGGATTTTTTCAACCTTAATTTCGATTGGCTGATAGAATTCTCACGGTAAGGGGATCTTTGGGGGTTAGTGTTAGGATATTTTAAGGGTGTATTGGGTGGGTTTTATTTTTAGGTTAGGGCTTTGGGCAGCAATAGAGCAAAATGCCCTTTTAAGGGCAATGCCCTTTTCAGGGCAATGGGGAGCTTAGGTCTTTTTAGTTAGGGTTTTATTTGGGGGGTTGGTTGTGTGGATTGTGGGTTTTACTGTTGGGGGATTGTTTGTATTTTTTTTACAGGTAAAAGAGCTGATTTCTTTGGGGCAATGCCCCGCAAAAGGCCCTTTTAAGGGCTATTGATAGTTTAGTTTAGGCTATGGGTTTTTTTAATTTGGGGGGGGGGCTTTTTTTATTTTGATAGGGCTATTAGATTAGGTGTAATTAGTTTAAATATCTTGTAATTTGTTTTTTATTTTCTGTAATTTAGTGTTTTTTTTTTGTAATTTAGCTAATTTAATTTAATTTATTTAATTGTATTTCATTTAGGTAATTTATTTAATTGTAGGGTTAGGTTAGGTATTAGTGTAACTAAGGTTAGGTTTTATTTTACAGGTACATTTGTATTTATTTTAGCTAGGTAGTTAATAACTATTTAGTAACTATTCTACCTACTTAAAATAAATACAAACTTGCCTGTAAAATAAAAATCAACCCTAAGCTAGATACAATGTAACTATTAGTTATATTGTAGCTAGTTTAGGGTTTATTTTACAGGTAAGTATTTAGTTTTAAATAGGAATAATTTAGGTAATAATAGTAGGTTTTATTTAGATTTATTTAAATTATATTTAAGTTAGGGGGTGTTAGGGTTAGACTTAGGTTTAGGGGTTAATACATTTAGTATAGTGGTGGCGACGTTGGGGGTGGCAGATTAGGGATTAATAAATGTAGATAGGTGGCAGCAATGTTAGGGACTGCAGATTAGGGGTTAATAATATTTAACTAATGTTTGCGAGGCGGGAGTGCGGCGGTTTAGGGGTTAATATGTTTATTATAGTGGTGGCGATGTCCGGAGCAGCAGATTAGGGGTTAATAAATATAATGTAGGAGTCGGCGATGTTGGGGGCGGAAGATTAGGGGTTAATAAGTGTAAGATTAGGGTGGTTTAGATTCGGGGTTCATGTTAGGGTGTTAGGTGTAAACATAAATTTTATTTCCCCATAGGAATCAATGGGGCTGCGTTACTGAGCTTCATTGGTGGCAGCAAATTAGGGGTTAATAAGTGTAATGTAGGTGGCGGCGATGTTAGGGGCGGCAGATTAGGGGTTAATAAGTGTAATGTAGGCGGCGGCGATGTTAGGGGCAGCAGATTAGGGGTTAATAAGTGTAATGTAGGTGGCGGTGATGTTAGGGGCGGCACATTAGGGGTTAATAAGTATAATGTAGGTGGCGGCGACATTGGGGGCGGCAGATTAGGGGTTAATAAGTGTAGGTAGGTGGCAGCGATGTCGGGGCGGCAGATTAGGGGTTAATAAGTGTAATGTAGGTGTCAGCGATGTCAGGGGTGGCAGATTAGGGGTGTTTAGACTCAGGGTTTATGTTAGAGTGTTAGGTGTAAACATAACTTTTGTTTCCCCATAGGAATCAATGGGGCTGCTTTACGGAGATTTACGCTTCTTTATTGCAGGTGTTAGGCTTTTTTTTAGCCAGCTCTCCCCATTGATGTCTATGGGGAAATCGTGCACGAGCACGTATAACCAGCTCACCGCTGACTTAAAGGGACATTAAACCCAAATTTTATCTTTCATGATTTAGAAAGAGAATGCAATTTTAAACAACTTTCTAATTTACTTCTATTATCTAATTTGCTTAGATCTCTTGACATTCTTTGCTGAAAAGCATATCTAGATAGGCTCAGAAGATGCTGATTGGTGGCTGCACACAAATACCTCATGTGATTGGCTCACCCATGTGCATTGCTATTTCTTAAACAAAGGATATCTAAAGAATGAAACAAATTAGATAATTGAAGTAAATTTGAATTTTGTTTTAAATTGTATTCTCCATCTGAATTATGAAAGAAAAAATGTGGGTTTAATGTTCCTTTAAGCAGCACTGGTATTGGAGTGCAGTGTGGAGCTCAATTTTGCTCTACGCTCACTTCTTGCCTGTTAACGCCGGGTTTGTAAAAACCTGTAATACCAGTGCTGTAGGAAAGTTAGCGGTGAGAATAAACTGCAAGTTAGCAGCCCCACTTACCGCAAATCTCGTAATCTAGGCGTTTGTTTGTATTGGTATGACACAAAAAAGTGGAGAAAAAAAGCCAAATCTGACACATTCTACGCAAAAAACTCCAAAAATGAACTTGATAAAATTATTGGCACCCTCAATTTAATATTTGGAAGCACACCCCTTGGAAAAAATAGCTTAAATCAATTGCTTCCTGTAACCATCAATCGGCGAGATTACGAGTTTTGCGGTAACAGGGGTGCGTTGCTAATGAGCATTTTTTTTTTAAAACGCTCCCTTAAGACAATGCTGGTATTACGGGGTTTTTTAAACCCGGTGTTAGCCGCAAAAAGGTGAGCATAGAGCAAAATTTAGCTCCACATCTCACCTCAATACCAGCGCTGCTTACGATAGCGGTAAGCTGGCTAAACGTGCTAGTGCACAATTTCCTCATAGGAAACAATGGGGCTGAGCTGGCTGAAAAAAAACCTAACACCTGCAAAAAAGCAGCGTTCAGCTCCTAACGCAGCCCCATTGATTCCTATGGGGAAATACATTTTATGTCTACACCTAGCACCCTAACATAAACCCAGAGTCTAAACACCCCTAATCTTACACTTATTAACCCCTAATCTGCCGTCCCCGACATCGTCGCCACCTACATTATAATTATTAACCACTACTCTGCCGCTCCGGACACCGCCGCCACCTACATTATACCTATGAACCCCAAATCTGCTGCCCCTAACATCGCTGAACCCTACTTTATATTTATTAACCCCTGATATGCCCCCCCAAACGTCACCACAACCTACCTACACTTATAAAACCCCTAATCTGCCGCCGCCAACGTTGCCGCCACTATAATAAAGTTATTAACCCCTAAACCTAAGTATAACCCTAACCCCCCCCTAATTTAAATATAATTTAAATAAATCTAAATAAAATAACTACAATTAAATAAATTATTCCTATTTAAAACTGAATGCTTACCTATAAAATAAACCCTAAGCTAGCTGCAATATAACTAATAATTACATTGTAGCTACCTTAGGATTTATTTTTATTTTACAGGCAACTTTGTATTTATTTTAACTAGGTACAATAGTTATTAAATAGTTATTAACTATTTAATAGCTACCTAGTTAAAATAAGTACAAATTTACCTGTAAAATAAATCCTAACCTAAATTACAATTACACCTAACACTACACTATCATTAAATTAATTACCTAAAATAACTACAATTAACTACAATTAAATAAAATAAAATAAAGTACGAAAACCCCCCCACTAAATTACAGAAAATAAAAAAATAATTACAAGAATTTTAAACTAATTACATCTACTCTAATCCCCCTAATAAAATAAAAAAGCCCCCCAAAATAAAAAAATACCATACCCTATACTAAATTACAAATAGCCCTTAAAAGGGCCTTTTGGGGGGCATTGCTCCAAAGTAATCAGCTCTTTTACCTGTAAAAAAAAATACAATACCCCCCAACATTAAAACTTACCACCCACACACCCAACCCTACTCTAAAACCCACCCAATCCCCCCTTAAAACAACCTAACACTACCCCCTTGAAGATCACCCTACCTTGAGAAGTCTTCACCCAGCCGGGCACAAGTGGACCTCCAGAGGGGCAGAAGTCTTCATCCAGACGGCATCTTCTATCTTCATCCATCCGGAGCGGAGCGGGTCCATCTTCAATCCAGCCGACGCGGAGCATCCTCTTCAAACGAAGTCCAAGCGAAGAATGAAGGTTCCTTTAAATGACGTCATCCAAGATGGCGTCCCTTGAATTCCGATTGGCTGATAGGATTCTATCAGCCAATCGGAATTAAGGTAGGAAAAATCCTATTGGCTGATCCAATCAGCCAATAGGATTGAAGTTCAATCCTATTGGCTGATCCAAACTCGCATTCTATTGGCTGTTCCAAACAGCCAATAGAATGCAACCTCAATCCTATTGGCTGGTATTTTTCCTACCTTAATTCCGATTGGCTGATAGAATCCTATCAGCCAATCAGAATTCAAGGGACGCTATCTTGGATGACGTCATTTAAAGGAACCTTCATTCTTCGCTTGGACTTCGTTTGAAGAGGATGCTCCACGTTGGCTGGATTGAAGATGGACCCGCTCCGCTCTGAATGGATGAAGATGCCGTCTGGATGAAGACTTCTGCCGCTGATTACTTTGGGGCAATATGCCCCGCAAAAGGCCCTTTTATGGGCTATTTGTAATTTAGTATAGGGTAGGCTATTTTTTTATTTTGGGGGGCTTTTTTATTTTATTAGGGGGATTAGAGTAGGTGTAATTAGTTTAAAATTCTTGTAATTATTTTTTTATTTTCTGTAATTTATTGTTTTTTTTCTTCGTACTTTAGTTTATTTTATTTAATTGTAGTTAATTGTAGTTAGTTTAGGTAATTAATTTAATGATAGTGTAGGATTTGGTGTAATTGTAATTTAGGTTAGGATTTATTTTACAGGTAAATTTGTACTTATTTTAACTAGGTAGATATTAAATACTTAATAACTATTTAATAACTATTCTACCTAGTTAAAATAAATACAAAGTTGCCTGTAAAATAAAAATAAACCCTAAGCTAGATACAATGTAACTATTAGTTATATTGTAGCTATCTTAGGCCTAGATTTGGAGTTTGGCGGTAGCTGTGAAAACCAGCGTTAGAGGCTCCTAACGCTGGTTTTAGGCTACCGCCGGTATTTGGAGTCATTCAAAAAAGGGTCTAACGCTCACTTTTCAGCCGCAACTTTTCCATACCGCAGATCCCCTTATGTCAATTGCGTATCCTATCCTTTCAATGGGTTCTTTCTAACTCCGGTATTTAGAGTCGTGGCTGAAGTGAGCGTTAGAATTCTAACGACAAAACTCCAGCCGCAGAAAAAAGTCAGTAGTTAAGAGCTTTCTGGGCTAACGCCGGTTCATAAAGCTCTTAACTACTGTACTCTAAAGTACACTAACACCCATAAACTACCTATGTACCCCTAAACCGAGCCCCCCCCCCACATTGCCGCCACTCGATTAATTTTTTTTAACCCCTAATCTGCCGACAGCCACCTACTTTATCCTTATGTACCCCTAATCTGCTGCCCCTAACACCACCGACCCCTATATTATATTTATTAACCCCTAATCTGCCCCCCACAACGTCGCCGCCAGCTACCTACACTTATTAACCCCTAATCTGCCGTCCGAACGCCGCCGCCAGCTACATTATAGCTATGTACCCCTAATCTGCTGCCCCTAACACCGCCGACCCCTATATTATATTTATTAACCCCTAATCTGCCCCCCTCAACGTAGCCTCCACCTGCCTACACTTATTAACCCCTAATCTGCCGACCGCACCGCACCGCTATTATAATAAAGTTATTAACCCCTAATCCGCCTCACTAACCCTATAATAAATAGTATTAACCCCTAATCTGCCCTCCCTAACATCGCCGACACCTAACTTCAAACATTAACCCCTAATCTGCCGACTGGAGCTCACCGCTATTCTAATAAATGTATTAACCCCTAAAGCTAAGTGTAACCCTAACACTAACACCCCCCTAAATTAAATATAATTTAAATCTAACGAAATTAATTAACTCTTATTAAATAAATTATTCCTATTTAAAGCTAAATACTTACCTGTAAAATAAACCCTAATATAGCTACAATATAAATTATAATTATATTATAGCTATTTTAGGATTAATATTTATTTTACAGGTAACTTTGTATTTATTTTAACCAGGTACAATAGCTATTAAATAGTTAAGAACTATTTAATAGCTAAAATAGTTAAAATAATTACAAAATTACCTGTAAAATAAATCCTAACCTAAGTTACAATTAAACCTAACACTACACTATCAATAAATTAATTAAATACAATACCTACAATTACCTACAATTAAACCTAACACTACACTATCAATAAATGAATTAAATACAATATCTACAAATAAATACAATTAAATAAACTAACTAAAGTACAAAAAATAAAAAAGAACTACGTTACAAAAAATAAAAAAATATTTACAAACATTAGAAAAATATTACAACAATTTTAAACTAATTACACCTACTCTAAGCCCCCTAATAAAATAACAAAGCCCCCCAAAATAAAAAAAATGCCCTACCCTATTCTAAATTACAAAAGTTCAAAGCTCTTTTACCTTACCAGCCCTGAACAGTGCCCTTTGCGGGGCATGCCCCAAGAAATTCAGCTCTTTTGCCTGTAAAAAAACACATACAATACCCCCCCCCCAACATTACAACCCGCCACCCACATACCCCTAATCTAACCCAAACCCCCCTTAAATAAACCTAACACTAAGCCCCTGAAGATCTTCCTACCTTGTCTTCACCTCACCGGGTATCACACCGATCCGTCCTGGCTCCGATATCTTCATCCAACCCAAGCGGGGGCTAGACATCCACTGAAGAAGTCCAGAAGAGGGTCCAAAGTCTTCCTCCTATCCGGCAAGAAGAGGACATCCGGACCGGCAAACATCTTCATCCAAGCGGCATCTTCGATCTTCTTCCATCTGGTGCGGAGCGGGTCCATGTTGAAGCAGCCGACGCGGATCCATCCTCTTGTTCCGGCGTCTCCCGACGAATGACGATTCCTTTAAGGGACGTCATCCAAGATGGCGTCCCTCGAATTCCGATTGGCTGATAGGATTCTATCAGCCAATCGGAATTAAGGTAGGAAAATTCTGATTGGCTGATGGAATCAGCCAATCAGAATCAAGTTCAATCTGATTGGCTGATCCGATCAGCCAATCAGATTGAGCTCGCATTCTATTGGCTGATCGGAACAGCCAATAGAATGCGAGCTCAATCTGATTGGCTGATTGGATCAGCCAATCGGATTGAACTTGATTCTGATTGGCTGATTCCATCAGCCAATCAGAATATTCCTACCTTAATTCCGATTGGCTGATAGAATCCTATCAGCCAATCGGAATTCGAGGGACGCCATCTTGGATGACGTCATTTAAAGGAACCGTCATTAGTCGTCAGAGAAGAAGGATGGATCCGCGATGGAGGTCTTCAAGATGGAGCCGGTCCTCATCGGATGAAGATAGAAGATGCCGCTTGGAAGAAGATGGTTGCCGGTCCGGATCTACTCTTCTTCCCGGATAGGATGAAGACTTTGGACCCTCTTCTGGACTTCTTCAGCCATCGGATGATGGATCACAATAAAGTTAATGCAGCACCTATTGTCACAATGCTAAGGTATTGTTATTGTAAACTCACGTCAATCCCACATATATATATAGGTGCCTTGAAATATATCTCCCCCATAAATGAGCTCCGTGTGGTCTGTGATATAAACCTCCGGTGTGCACGCTACTGACAACAGCTGATTCTGGGGACCCACCTCTGATATCCTGCTCCGGATCCTCTCACGAAGGTATCTGTGCGATTAACAGTGTCCTGGAGGTCGAGCAGCCGTGTGGATCCCTACAGCGTGTCAGCGTCTGAGCGGCTGATCTGGGGAAACTTGACGTCACGATGTGGAACAGGTGAACCGGACAGAACCGGGGAGAGTCCACAGCTTCACAAAGAGATTCCAAATTGTTATAGCACCTAGTGGGGAGAATGTTCTACTGCCAAATTACCATCCGTGCCTTAACCATATCCAAACGGTATCAATGAGAGTGAAAAAGAAGAACGTAGGCACCAGATGGTTTTCAAAAATGCAAATGTCCTTTATTCAGGTGTTAAAATGCAATGCAACAACGGATGCTAGGAAAAGCATAAACCTCAGGGCTTAGGTGGAGAAGTGGTCACCCACGTACCCTATTGCTGACATGTTTCGGCAGAAGCCGTAATCATAGCTAAAGGGTAAGAGTTATGCCTGCCTTATAAAAGAACAGTTCACCTGTGATAGGTTAAAAACAAAATTGTCACGTGGTTGATACACACCTCCACCTATGGGTCAATTTGTATATTCACATTGCCCTGTTTGGAAATTAACTCCTTATAATCCACTAAAACACATGAGGACAGCTTATTTGTTTTAGCCATAACCATAGAGCCTACATTGAATTAGTTCAATACATATCTTATAATGCACTTCTTCATGTGAAAACATAACGAATTTAACATAAATCATATACATCTGCTTGCTTTATCAGCATTTTGTGCAATTGTACCATTACAAAAATAGACAGCTCTATATATAGACAATCATTGCCTGTCAGTCATGTATTGAAAATTCTAAATTGAGGATAAGGAACAATAATACACATAAGGGAAAGACTGAAAAAATAGTGATAATAATAACATTTACATAAATAATAAGATCCTTTATAAAATGAACTTGATAACTGACTTAGTCTAAGTGAAACATTTACGATGACTATATGTTATATTGTTTATAGTTCACCCTCTGTAACTATATAAACATCATCCAATATAACATATTGTATTAATCCTGTACATATATAGAGACACAGGCTAACACCAGAAATTAATAAGGTCATATTCTGAATTAAGCCCATTGGGCATTCTAGTGTGCAGCCTGTGTATCCAAAACACCTCCCTTTTAAGAAGCAAGGTGTCCCTATCACCTCCCCTGTTGTTTGTACCAACAACTTCAATAATCGTCCATGATAATGTCCTTGGATCTTTATTGTGTTTAACCTTAAAATGGTTCACCAGGGGGCTGGTTAGTGTACCCCTTTAAATGTCATTTATATGTTCCCTTATCCTAGTCCTTACTTGTCTAGACGTTTGTCCTGTATACTGAATGTCACAGGAGTCACAGTTAAGAAGATATACTGCATAAGTTGACCTACAATTAAAAAGCGCTCTATGTGCAAATGTCTCACCAGAGTAAGAACTTCTAAATATATTGCCCAGTTTGGCATGACTACATGCTATGCAGCTTATAAAGCTGCACCTATAGACCCCTTTGCAGCTAAGCCAAGAGGATGTATTTGTCTCACTCATTTTTAGTTGTGTAGGTGCCACATAGTTTCCTATAGTTTTGCCTCTCTTGAAGGCGAATCTCAACTTCTGTGTTGCAATATGTGTTAGATCATCATCTGACCTTAAAAGGGACATATGTCTACGTATAATATTACATATTTGGTAATACTGTTTACTAAACTGAGTCACGAATGTAAGTTGTTCAGATTTTGTATTACTTTCTGTGGATTTATCTTTGAGTAGGTTGGCCCTCTCTATGGCCCTTACTTCATCCCGGGCCCTAATAATGTCCTGTTTGGGGTACCCCCTCTCAAGGAATTTTTCACATAGTTCCATCTCATGTTTGGAATGTTCACTGGTTTTGGTACAATTCCTTTTTACCCTAGTGAACTGGCCTTTCAGTACCGATTTGAAAACCTGCTTAGGGTGACTGCTCTGTGCGTGTAATAGGGTGTTCCTGGTTATGGGTTTTCTGTAGAGCTCTACCCTTATATAGTTAGTCCCCTCACCAAGGAGGGTGACATCGAAAAAATTAATTTTAGAATGCCCAAATTCATGGGTGAATTGTAGGCTTGCATTATTAACATTGAGGTGCCCTACAAACTCTTGTGCTTCATTCTGACTACCATCCCATCTAAACAGCAGGTCGTCTATATATCGACGATAATAGATGATATTACCCCTATAAGTATTTGTATCTCCAAAGATGTGGCACAGCTCCCACCAACCCATATATAGGTTGGCGTAAGAGGGAGCAAATTTAGCCCCCATGGCTGTGCCACATCTCTGGAGATAGAACACACGTTCAAATACAAAGAAGTTGTGAGTTAGCAGGAACTCAGTTACTCTGAGAATAAATTTGATAAATTTCTCACTGTATCCAGTGGATCTCCTTAGAAAGAAGGATATGGATTCTAACCCAGAGCTATGTGGGATTGACGAATATAACGATTTTACATCGACAGATAACCATCCATAGCCCTCTTTCCAAGGAATTACTTCTATCTCTTTCAATAGTTGTTTGGTGTCTCTAAGGTGACTAAGAAGTTCCCCCACCAGGGGTTGTAGGATCGAATCAAGCCACTTGGATAATGGCTCCAACATGGAGTCAATCCCACTAATGATGGGTCTACCCTCAACATTCTCCAAGGTCTTGTGTACCTTTGGCAGAATGTTGAAGGTAGGGACCTTGGGATTCACTGCATACAAAAATTCACAAGTGCCATCATCCAAAAAACCCTCTTCCCTCCCATCATCAATCAAGTGTGAAAGCTCTTTCTGAAATCTGTTTGTAGGGTTAAAGTCTAGTATAATGTATTGTTTGGGGTCATTTAATTGCCTAAGGGCCTCCTTTTCAAAGAATGTCCTATCCATTAAGACAACAGACCCACCCTTGTCTGTGGCCCTGACTACCAAATTTATGTTTTCACTTAAGTTTTTGAGTGCTTTTTCCTCCTCATTATTAAGATTACCCTTAATCCCAAGTTTAGTAGTATATGCCAGAATGGTCAAATCTTCCTCTTTTCTCTTCTGGAACTTTTCCAGTACCGGACCCCTAGACTGGATGGGGTAAAATTTAGATGTATTTCTAAGTTTAGGGCCGGTGTCACCAGTGTGTGAGATTACACTATCCACAATGTGACTCTCCCTTTGTAGTGTCTCTAAACCTGCTACATCACAGCATTCCTCAAATGTTAAATTAGTTCTCATCACCTTGGGGAGTTGTTCCACACAGGGATTATCAGACAAACAGTTTTTTAAATGCTTTTTTAATGTAAGTGACCTAATTAATTTGTTTACATCCAATAACGTGGAAAAAAGATCAAAATCATCAGTGGGGACAAAATTAAGTCCTAACCCTAAGACCCTCTCTTCAGCCTTACTTAATGTATGACTGGACAGGTTGATAACCGGTGTCAGTTGTACTTCCTGCCCTGTTGTCTCCTCCTTGTTGCAGACCTTGTTTTTAAGTTGCCTCCACCTCCTCCCCCCCCTTCTTGTCCTATTGGGGGCCTGGAAAAAAACTGTTCTATCTCTCCCCTCTCCCTTTCCACAGTAGTGGCAGTTATGGGTAAAGGGGTCTCAGATGTCCTATCCAGATCCTGATATCTGGATTGTCTTCCCCTCCCTCTTCCTCTGCCACCCACATTAGTATGTGCCGGGGTCAAACTCATGTCCCCAGTTTTGTTTGTGTGTGTTGAGGGGACCTGTATATTTTTATCACCTGAGGATACTCCGGTGTTATAATCATCCTGGGACTCCACCTCACTATCTGAAAAAGTTACCTTTTTAGGTGTTTGCTGGCCCTTCTTATTTCCCTGACCATGAGATGTGTGTTTATCCTTGTTTGTGTTTCTATTATCCCTTTTGAATCTATAGCTAAGTGACCTTTGTTTTTTATTCCAAATGTAGATTCTATTATTATCGTAGTCACTTTGGTCTCTAAGGTATTTTTCATGTTTTGTTTCCATGATATTATTTTTAGCCTCTTTCAAGGAGTTTCTTAGTATACTGTCATATTGTGCATATTTCATACATGTGCTGCGTATGCTCAGCTCAGATTGTAAAAGCTCAATATTAACAGTTATACCATTAAGTAATTTAAATGACCCCAAACAATACATTATACTAGACTTTAACCCTACAAACAGATTTCAGAAAGAGCTTTCACACTTGATTGATGATGGGAGGGAAGAGGGTTTTTTGGATGATGGCACTTGTGAATTTTTGTATGCAGTGAATCCCAAGGTCCCTACCTTCAACATTCTGCCAAAGGTACACAAGACCTTGGAGAATGTTGAGGGTAGACCCATCATTAGTGGGATTGACTCCATGTTGGAGCCATTATCCAAGTGGCTTGATTCGATCCTACAACCCCTGGTGGGGGAACTTCTTAGTCACCTTAGAGACACCAAACAACTATTGAAAGAGAAGTAATTCCTTGGAAAGAGGGCTATGGATGGTTATCTGTCGATGTAAAATCATTATATTCGTCAATCCCACATAGCTCTGGGTTAGAATCCATATCCTTCTTTCTAAGGAGATCCACTGGATACAGTGAGAAATTTATCAAATTTTTTCTCAGAGTAACTGAGTTCCTGCTAACTCACAACTTCTTTGTATTTGAACGCGTGTTCTATCTCCAGAGATGTGGCACAGCCATGGGGGCTAAATTTGCTCCCTCTTACGCCAACCTATATATGGGTTGGTGGGAGCTGTGCCACATCTTTGGAGATACAAATACTTATAGGGGTAATATCGTCTATTATCGTCGATATATAGACGACCTGCTGTTTATATGGGATGGTAGTCAGAATGAAGCACAAGAGTTTGTAGGGCACCTCAATGTTAATAATTCAAGCCTACAATTCACCCATGAATTTGGGCATTCTAAAATTAATTTTTTGGATGTCACCCTCCTTGGTGAGGGGACTAACTATATAAGGGTAGAGCTCTACAGAAAACCCATAACCAGGAACACCCTATTACACGCACAGAGCAGTCACCCTAAGCAGGTTTTCAAATCGGTACTGAAAGGCCAGTTCACTAGGGTAAAAAGGAATTGTACCAAAACCAGTGAACATTCCAAACATGAGATGGAACTATGTGAAAAATTCCTTGAGAGGGGGTACCCCAAACAGGACATTATTAGGGCCCGGGATGAAGTAAGGGCCATAGAGAGGGCCAACCTACTCAAAGATAAATCCACAGAAAGTAATACAAAATCTGAACAACTTACATTCGTGACTCAGTTTAGTAAACAGTATTACCAAATATGTAATATTATATGTAGACATATGTCCCTTTTAAGGTCAGATGATGATCTAACACATATTGCAACACAGAAGTTGAGATTCGCCTTCAAGAGAGGCAAAACTATAGGAAACTATGTGGCACCTACACAACTAAAAATGAGTGAGACAAATACATCCTCTTGGCTTAGCTGCAAAGGGGTCTATAGGTGCAGCTTTATAAGCTGCATAGCATGTAGTCATGCCAAACTGGGCAATATATTTAGAAGTTCTTACTCTGGTGAGACATTTGCACATGGAGCGCTTTTTAATTGTAGGTCAACTTATGCAGTATATCTTCTTAACTGTGACTCCTGTGACATTCAGTATACAGGACAAACGTCTAGACAAGTAAGGACTAGGATAAGGGAACATATAAATGACATTAAAAGGGGTACACTAACCACCCCCCTGGTGAACCATTTTAAGGTTAAACACAATAAAGATCCAAGGACATTATCATGGATGATTATTGAAGTTGTTGGTACAAACAACAGGGGAGGTGATAGGGACACCTTGCTTCTTAAAAGGGAGGTGTTTTGGATACACAGGCTGCACACTAGAATGCCCAATGGGCTTAATTCAGAATATGACCTTATTAATTTCTGGTGTTAGCCTGTGTCTCTATATATGTACAGGATTAATACAATATGTTATATTGGATGATGTTTATATAGTTACAGAGGGTGAACTATAAACAATATAACATATAGTCATCGTAAATGTTTCACTTAGACTAAGTCAGTTATCAAGTTCATTTTATAAAGGATCTTATTATTTATGTAAATGTTATTATTATCACTATTTTTTCAGTCTTTCCCTTATGTGTATTATTGTTCCTTATCCTCAATTTAGAATTTTCAATACATGACTGACAGGCAATGATTGTCTATATATAGAGCTGTCTATTTTTGTAATGGTACAATTGCACAAAATGCTGATAAAGCAAGCAGATGTATATGATTTATGTTAAATTCGTTATGTTTTCACATGAAGAAGTGCATAATAAGATATGTATTGAACTAATTCAATGTAGGCTCTATGGTTATGGCTAAAACAAATAAGCTGTCCTCATGTGTTTTAGTGGATTATAAGGAGTTAATTTCCAAACAGGGCAATGTGAATATACAAATTGACCCATAGGTGGAGGGCCGCCATCAGGGGGTGACAGGGGTGACTCCTGTCAGGGGCCCAATGGGCTAGGGGGGCCCCATGAGGCAAGAACTAAAAAAAAAAAAAAAAAAAAAAATTTTTTTTTTTTTTACATTTTGGCAGCCACCAGTGGGTACTACAGCAGAGTGCTAATTGAGCATGGAAATGTTATTACAAGGAGTAAAGTATTAGCATTTGAGAGGATTTCTGAGTGTGCACTAAACCACTATGCACAGTGTGAGACAGACTTGGCACTTTGTTTGTAGAGTGTGTGCCTCAGTCAGACAGCTGATCACTTTCATTTACAGAGGAGGTAGGAATTACTTAGCAAATGTTTTTTTATTTCTTTGTGCAATTTAAGATTGTACCTTCAGTGTGGTAGTAGTTGTATGGTGGGGCCAGGGGTCCATAAAAACACATTTTTTTAGCAGCAGTGTATTTATGATTTGACAATGCTGTAGAAATTGTATATTTAAGACCATGCAGAAATGTTTCCTCCTCAATACACAAATGATATATATTACATTCCAGTTTACTGCCCCTTTATGCAAGGACTTTCATGATACAAGGAGGAATTTTATCTAAGATTTTTACATCTGCATAACATGTTATACTCAGACTAAGATTGCTCAGTGTTGGAAATGAGACAGGTTAACTTAAAACTGTTCAGTTTACTCTACAGCTGACTTAATTTTGAAATGCATACCAACAAGCTTAAATCCTGCATTTAACCAGATCTAATGGTATGAGTACCACAGCTTATGATTCCACCAAGACCATATAGAGTACAGCATTTTCAAAATCCACAAGTACAGCTGGCAGATGGGAACATTTGTACACTATATTTGAAGTGGTGCTCTTGGTTGGGGAAAATATCAAACAAACATATGTCAACCTTTTAAAAGTACTTTTCTTCATCTAGCCATCTACCCAGATCATTAATGTACAATTTTGAATTCACAGAATTATTTTTGTTTGCACATTTACAAATATGATTCTTTAAAAAGTGATCTCTTAATTTCTGCATTTTTTATCATGCATGTCACACACTGTTGATTTAGGGGATGCAAGGTGCATAAATGTTTCCTCCTGTGATTGTTCCTGTGGGTGTCTGTGTTTATGTCTTTGTGCTTTGGTTTGTGTCTCTATGAGTGTGTATGTATTTTTTTCTGTTGGTATCTCTGTGAGGGTGGGTGTGTATTTCTTTGTGCATTTTCTGTGGTTGTCTGTGAGGGTGTGTGCATATGTCTTTGAGCTTTTTCTATGGGTGTCTCTGTGAGGGTGGGCGTGTGTTTGTCTTTGTGTATTTTCCCTGGATGCCTCTGTGAGGGTGGGTGTGGGTGTCTGTGTTTTCTGTGGATGTCTCTGTGAGGGTGTGTATTTTCTGTGGGTGTCTCTGTGAGGGTGTGTGTATGTCTTTGTGTGTTTTCTGTGGATGTCTCAGTGAGCGTGTGTATGTATGTCTTTATGTGTTTTCTGTGGGTGTCTGTGTGTTTTCTGAGGCTGTCTCTGTCGGTGTTTCCTTGGGTGTATGTGCAAGTTTGAGTTTGTGTGTGCGTCCATTGTCTGTTCCTTTTTAGGACATTTTGACCTTACTACTGATTATTCACATCTTTCTACAGACTTTGAGACTAATGAAACCATTCCGGAAGTCACCAATCTACCATTTAACCTTTAAATTATTGTTTAGGCAGTTCAGGGCCCTTCCTTTCAGCCACTGAATGCCGTTGTCATCATTTAGTTGACATCTTCCTTTACAAAAAGATAATCAGAACTCCATATTTTGTTTTCTAAATCTCCTTTTTTTTTTTACAAAACTGTAGTCTACCTCATTACTTGTCAGGTCAATGTAAACAAGTGCTAAGTGTCTGTTTGGGTGTCTGTGTCTGAGTTTCTTTGCGTGTTTGCTAGAGTGCCTATATGTGAATTCTTATGTGTGAGTGTTTGTTTCAGTGTATGTTACTACCTTTACAACATTTCCAAGTTTAAATAGACACTTAAGAATAAAGTGCATATACGTTTTAGTCACTTGGTCAAAAATTGCACATGTCAAAGGAGGGGGGGGGGGGGGGCCCTGATCAATGGTTAAGTCAGGGGCCCCAAAATTTCTAGTGGCGGCCCTGGGTGGAGGTGTGTATCAACCACGTGACAATTTTGTTTTTAACCTATCACAGGTGAACTGTTCTTTTATAAGGCAGGCATAACTCTTACCCTTTAGCTATGATTACGGCTTCTGCCGAAACATGTCAGCAATAGGGTACGTGGGTGACCACTTCTCCACCTAAGCCCTGTGGTTTATGCTTTTCCTAGCATCCGTTGTTGCATTGCATTTTAACACCTGAATAAAGGACATTTGCATTTTTGAAAACCATCTGGTGCCTACGTTCTTCTTTTTCACTCTCATTGATATCGGATGATGGATGTCTAGCCCCCGCTTGGGCTTGGATGAAGATTTTGGAGCCAGGACGGATCGGTGATACCTGGTGAGGTGAAGATAAGGTAGGAAGATCTTCAGGGGCTTAGTGTTAGGTTTATTTAAGGGGGGTTTGGGTTAGATTAGGGGTATGTGGGTGGTGGGTTGTAATGTTGGGGGGGTATTGTATGTTTTTTTTTACAGGCAAAAGAGCTGAACTTCTTGGGGCATGCCCCGCAAAGGGCCCTGTTCAGGGCTGGTAAGGTAAAAGAGCTTTGAAATTTAGTAATTTAGAATAGGGTAGGGCATTTTTTTATTTTGGGGGGCTTTGTTATTTTATTAGGGGGCTTAGAGTAGGTGTAATTAGTTTAAAATTGTTGTAATATTTTTCTAATGTTTGTAGATATTTTTTTATTTTTTGTAACTTAGTTCTTTTTTATTTTTTGTACTTTAGTTAGTTTATTTAATTGTATTTATTTGTAGATATTGTATTTAATTCATTTATTGATAGTGTAGTGTTAGGTTTAATTGTAGGTAATTGTAGGTATTTTATTTAATTTATTTATTGATAGTGTAGTGTTAGGTTTAATTGTAACTTAGGTTAGGATTTATTTTACAGGTAAATTTGTAATTATTTTAACTATTTTAGCTATTAAATAGTTCTTAACTATTTAATAGCTATTGTACCTGGTTAAAATAAATACAAAGTTACCTGTAAAATAAATATAAATCCTAAAATAGCTATAATATAATTATAATTTATATTGTAGCTATATTAGGATTTATTTTACAGGTAAGTATTTAGCTTTAAATAGGAATAATTTATTTAATAAGAGTTAATTAATTTCGTTAGATTTAAATTATATTTAACTTAGGGGAGTGTTAGTGTTAGGGTAAGACTTAGCTTTAGGGGTTAATACATTTATTAGAATAGCGGTGAGCTCCAGTCGGCAGATTAGGGGTTAATGTTTGAAGTTAGGTGTCGGCGATGTTAGGGAGGGCAGATTAGGGGTTAATACTATTTATTATAGGGTTATTGAGGCGGGAGTGAGGCGGATTAGGGGTTAATAAGTTTATTATAATAGCGGTGCGGTCCGGTCGGCAGATTAGGGGTTAATAAGTGTAGGCAGGTGGAGGCAACGTTGTGGGGGGCAGATTAGGGGTTAATAAATATAATATAGGGGTCGGCGGTGTTAGGGGCAGCAGATTAGGGGTACATAGGGATAATGTAAGTAGCGGCGGTTTACGGAGCGGCAGATTAGGGGTTAAAAATAATATGCAGGGGTCAGCGATAGCGGGGGCGGCAGAATAGGGGTTAATAAGTGTAAGGTTAGGGGTGTTTAGACTTGGGGTACATGTTAGGGTGTTAGGTGCAGACGTAGGAAGTGTTTCCCCATAGACAACAATGGGGCTGCGTTAGGAGCTGAACGCGGCTTTTTTGCAGGTGTTAGGTTTTTTTTCAGCTCAAACAGCCCCATTGTTTCCTATGGGGGAATCGTGCACGAGCACGTTTTTGAGGCTGGCCGCGTCCGTAAGCAACTCTGGTATCGAGAGTTGAAGTTGCGTTAAATATGCTGTACGCTCCTTTTTTGGAGCCTAATGCAGCCATTCTGTGAACTCTATATACTAGAGTTATTTTAGAGGTGCGGCCAGAAAAAAGCCAGCGTTAGCTACGCGGGTCGTTACCGACAAAACTCTAAATCTAGCCGTTAGGGTTTATTTTATAGGTAAGTATTTAGTTTTAAATAGGAATAATTTATTTAATTGTAGTAATTTTATTTCGTTTTGTTTAAATTATATTTAAGTTAGGGGGGTTAGACTTAGGGTTAGACTTAGGTTTAGGGGTTAATAAATTTAATATAGTAGCGGCGACGTTGTGGGCGGCAGATTAGGTGTTAATAAATGTAGATAGGTGTCAGCGATGTTAGAGACGGAAGATTAGGGGTTAATAAAATGTTACTAATGTTTGCGAGGTGGGAGTGCGGCGGTTTAGGGGTTAATATATTTATTACAGTGGCGGCGATGTCCGGTTGGCAGATTAGGGGTTAAAAACTTTATTTAAGTGTTTGCGATGAGGGGGGCTCTGTTTAGGGGTTAATAGGTAGTTTATGGGTGTTAGTGTACTTTGTAGCACTTTAGTTAAGAGTTTTATGTTACGGCGTTAGCTCATAAAACTCATAAAGGGACATTAAACCCAATTTTTTTCTTTCATGATTTAGAAAGAGCATGCCATTTAAACAACTTTCTAATCTACTTCTATTATCTAATCTGTTTCATTCTCTTGATATACTTTGCTGAAAAGCATATCTAGATAGGCTCAGTAGCTGCTGATTGGTTGCTGCACATAGATCCCTCGTGTGATTGACTCTCCTATGTGCATTGCTATTACTTCAACAAAGGATATCTAAAGAATGAAGCAATGAGATAATAGAAATAAATTGGAATGTTGTTTAAAATTGTATTCTCTTTCTGACTCATGAAAGAAATTTTTTGGGTTTAGTGTCCCTTTAACTACTGACTTTTAAATGCGGTAGGAGTCTTGACAGGATAGGGTGTACCGCTCACTTCTTCCAAGACTCGTAATACCGGCGTTAGGCAAATCCCATTAAAAAGATAGGATACGCAATTGACGTAAGGGGATTTGTGGTAAGCTCGAGTCGCGGAATAAAAGTGAGCGGTACACCTGTACCTGCCAGACTCGTAATACCAGTGGGTGTTAAAAAGCAGCATTGGGACCTCTCAACACTGCTTTTTAAGGCTAACGCAAGACTCGTAATCTAGCAGAATGAGGCCTAGATTTGGAGTTTGGCGTTAGCCATGAAAACCAGCGTTAGAGGCCCCTAACGCTGGTTTCTTACGGACTCCGGTATTTAGAGTTCAGTTACCGACACTCAAAAATCACCCAACGCTCAAATTTCTACCGACACCTCAGACCCAGTAGTTAACATATACCGACAAAATAAACATTCACGAATCACAAAACAAATATTACACAAAGTACACTTACACTGTCCCTTAAAGGGACATTCACAAAGTATATTGTGTATTTATTTTTAAAAAATTCATAAAAGAATTTAAACATATTTAGAAAGTACTATAGAATTACATTCAGTCTTTAAATATACTTCAAAAAAGATACATCAATGCACATATCTTAGTCAATTACATAAGGCATCTATGTGCAACCAACAATCAGCATCAAAATAGCCTATGTAGATATGTATTTAATCCAAGAATATATATAATTACAATCTAATGATTGAATACCAAAACATATTAAGTTGTTCAAATATTATAATCTTATCCAAAATGCATACATAACATATAGCTTAATGTCCCTCTAAGCTAAAGACTCCGAAATACATCCTTTACAATATATATTTCAGTCAGTGTGTAAAACAATCCAGAAGTTAATCTAAATATGCTTTACTCATATGTTATACTAATTTAGCAAAAGGAAGGTGCCTAGGTTTCTGATTTTTCAAGCATTATTGTGAAATGTCTCTTTAAAGGGACATGAACTCAAAATATACTTAAAGGGAGACAGTTACAAAATTAATGATTTATACATTCTGAATGAGTACTCTATTTTAAGCAACTTTAAAAATTGTCTCATATTATGAATGTTCCTTATGATGTTGCTATCATTAATTTAAAAATAAGGCATTAAATAGATAGTTTATTTGCTTCAGTGCTCTGGACAGAACTTGTTTTTTTTGGTTGGATTAATTTATCCAACAATCATCAAGGACAACCCAGGTTTTTTGCAACAATTGTCTGTAATCTAAAATATCATTATTGATTTGCAAAGAAAGATAACAAGATAATTGTTAACATTTGAGAATCGGATTAAATTATAAAGTTGCTTAACATTTCATGCTCAATCTGAATCACGAACGCTAAATTTGTTTGGACAGTGTCCCTTTAAGAGATTTAAAGAGTGTATTTACTTCTCTTCTTATCTTGACATACTTTGCTTGAAAAGCATATCGAGATAAGCTCAGTAGATGAAGATTGGTGGATGCACAGAGATGCCTTATGTGATTGGCTCAACCATGTGCATTTAAATTTCTTCTGTTGAGGATATCTAAATACTAAGATAAATTGATTTACATTTTAAAGTCTAAACAATTTTCTATCTCTACAGATCATTTGATACAATTGTTTGTTTGTAATGTCTATTTAAAAATAAAGACGCCATTGCACAATAACATATATGAGCAGTTCAGACAAATACAAGCTCGAGGTTTATTTACTAATAACAAACAAAACTGTAGTTTAACATTTATAAACAGATTATCCAAGTTGCTGACATTATAACCTGAATTTGAACATTCAGAAATATTGCGTGGGAAACGCATCTTGAAACACCAGATTAGCATCTTTAAACATTAGAGTCTAATGTCACGCAATAGCACACAATCAATGTGCATTATGAAATACATTTAATAGAGCAATATCAATACTTCACAATAAGTAAAGAAATGGATTTTATGAACAATAAAGACATACAATATTAAATGTGTATTTGTATTAAAGAAACAGACCGTTATTAAACCGAAAAATGTATACAACATTTAATAATGTGACAATATTAGATTTTAAATAGAATTTTATCATTAATATTTAACGGATCACGGATATTAAATCTGCGTCACACATATACGCATGACAGGCCCATGAGTTACAAATAAGTCTACATGAAAAATGAAGTTACAGCACCACCAGGAGGTATGTGTAAGGAAGTTACTAAGATATGAAACATTAAGGAACGGCCAATCAGAGTTCATCACACAAACACAACTTGAGTCAGGATGGTCTCACAGACATTCTAACAATATTTCAAACTTTTATCCAATCAGATGTACAGATAACTTGTCCCATGGTGCATCTCATGTTTACTTCACCATATAAAAGTCCATTACACATTGCCATCTTTGTCAGTTCTCTAATGCCTGCAGGCGTACTGTATATATAATTTATGTATATCCAGCATATCTGAAAACCCAGCAGGCATGTCAGCTCCCAGGTTCACCAAGCAGGAGAGCGCTGCACTGGTCCAAGCCGTCAAGGACTTTTATCCCCAGCTGTTTGGGAACAAGAGGAGGTTGATAGATGCGCCTGTTAAGAAGGCCCTCTGGGAGTCTATCACCAATGCGGTTAGATTGGTGTGTGACGTCCAGAGGAGCCAGGATCAAATCATGAGTAGATTCGGAGATATGAGGTTGCGCTTAACAAAAAAAGTCAACCTCATAAGGGACTGGGTACAAGCCCGTAAAAGAGGGGGCCAAAGAAAGGCCCCGCGGAAACTATACCTACTCCCTTATGAGGTGACTTTATGTGAGCTCCTCAATCTCCGGGTCCCCAAAAGATTTAGATCCTCGCCATCCTCGGCCTCCTCTTCTTCCCTCCCAGCTGCGGGATCTGAAAGTCCTGACGCGGGGGCCAGGGCAGCTGCTTCTCCGTCCGGTGGCCTGGGAGGAGATGATGGAGAATCTGAACCAGGTAACTATCCAACTTCATATAATATCTTAATATTATTTTTTTTTTAAAAAATGTGTATATAGTCAGATACTAAACCTATACAGATCTCACAACATACACTACATATGATGTTTAGATATCTGATTTTAGATTACTGACACATGAAATAGGAATGATGTTTCTTGCGCTCTACATAATATGCGTCACAGAGCGAAAATGGAATTGCGCATACACGTTAACATGGGTTTGCTGTAAGTGGCATTGCTTTACACATGTTGGTCAAATGACGGATGCGTAATTCCGCTTGGAATCATTGCGCAATGATCGCGAAAATGGAATTGCGCATACACGTTAACATGGGTTTGCTGTAAGTGGCATTGCTTTACACATGTTGGTCAAATGACGGATGCGTAATTCCGCTTGGAATCATTGCGCAATGTTTGCGAAAATGGAATTGCGCATACACGTTAACATGGGTTTGCTGTAAGAGGCATTGCTTTACACATGTTGGTCAAATGACGGATGCGTAATTCCGCTTGGAATCATTGCGCAATGATCGCGAAAATGGAATTGCGCATACATGTTAACATGGGTTTGCTGTAAGTGGCATTGCTTTACACATGTTGGTCAAATGACGGATGCGTAATTCCGCTTGGAATCATTGCGCAATGATCGCGAAAATGGAATTGCGCATACACGTTAACATGGGTTTGCTGTAAGTGGCATTGCTTTACACATGTTGGTCAAATGACGGATGCGTAATTCCGCTTGGAATCATTGCGCAATGATCGCGAAAATGGAATTGCGCATACACGTTAACATGGGTTTGCTGTAAGTGGCATTGCTTTACACATGTTGGTCAAAATGAAATGTGAATTATTATATATGTGAAGAATACAGTATTCTTATTTTCAATATTAGACATAATAAAAAAATAAAAAAGCAGAATCAAAATAATTATAACATATGCCCATCAATTGATGAGAATGAAATAACACAAAAAAATAATTTAAGCTACAGTAAACAACACAACTGATTGAAAATAAGAGTACAGGATATATTTATCATGAATTTAATTGAGGAAACAATTAACTCATGGGACTACCAAAGGATTAATAGTTTTTAATTGATTTGCTAATAATGTAAAGATTTTAAACATGGCATGATTTGTATTAATGATATCCAATCCTCATTTAATATATTACAGATCTGGATGTTGGTGCTGGATCCTCAAGCCAGGGCTTGTCACAGTATGGTATGTCTCATTTTAATTGACATTTGTCTTAGAAACATGGACAGAACATTACATACTAAATCCACATTGTTCAATATTTATATGTATCTGCAAAATGGATTTTAAAACTTTCTGCAAATAAGAATAAATAAAACAAAAAAATAGGATTACATTGTAAGACTACTCTGATTTTGTTTGGAATTTAAGATATCCCATCTATTCTGGATGTCTTAATTTTAATGTAAGATTCTTTGAATGTCCAATTTATATTCTTCCCTTGTGTATTGCTTAATCTTATTTGTATACATTTTTTAAAAATACACACACTTTTGCATATGTTTAGATTTTTAAAATATAGATTCCATTTTTGAAATTGATCACATCATTTAAGGGACATGCCAACTAAATTTTACATAGAATGATTTTTAAACGTGATTTTATTGTTTTGTTTAAACATTTTATGAGCTACATTGGTTCAGTCTATTGTTTTAGTTCTTTTAAAAAAAATGGATTTTGGTTTAGGTTAAACAATGCATTACTGGTATTATCCGGCTGTTTTTTTATGCATAAATTGGCATTTTTACAAAAGTTAAAATCATGTGTTCAGATAACAGTAGTACATAGTTTAAAAAAGTATACAATTACACATTTAGAGCTTCATGTCCCTTTAATAGATGAAAATTAAATAATTCTTAGGATATCCTTAAATAACATATTAGATTGGAATTGCATGCTCAATCCCATTCATTACATCAACATATGGAGTAGAGAATTAATTAACACCAACATTGTCAAATCAATATCTTTTTATATTAAAGGGACGCTGAGCTAAAATTATTAATGTTGTCATTCAGATAGAGCATGCAATATTAATCAACATTTAAATATAATACTATAATCATATGTGAAATATTCTATTGCTAAATGTATTTTAAAATCAAGAATGTACGTTTATCTGCAGCTCAATTTTGGTTGACCAACCTGGGTTTTGATTGATGATTGGTGGATACCTTCAACAAACAATATTTATTGAATCCAATATTGCTTATCTGCATTTAAGATTAAAATGTAGCAACATTCCAATTATAATAGGAGTCAATGTAAAATCATTTGGAACAGTTTGAACAGTGAAATCAATGATTGAAATAAATCATGTCAGTGTCCCTTTAATAAACAATAGATTCATTCATCTTTACATTCTTTGGATTAGACAATATTGATATATAATTCACATATTCACTGTTGGAGTTACTTTATAGATATCAGCATACTCTAACAGCACCATGATTACATATTTGTACTAATCAATTTGGTTTTGTATTGTGATAAATATGTGTTGTGTCCTAAACAAGATTACTGTACATTGCACAAATGGCTCGATGTGCCACATGTCTTTGTTTATATTTGTCAACAGCTGTTATTCAAAATGTGGTTTGTGTGTATTCTTTTAAGAACATTGATCATGGGTATATTTAGATATGCAATAGCATCGTATGAGATGATTTTGATGTCTAATATAGTCAGAAATTAAACATATGTTCAATACATAATTTTTAACAGAATCCCCTTGATTCAATCAAGCATTTTTTTGGATAATGACTGGTCTATTCTTCACATTTTAAAGTTGATTATTCTTCAAAATCGCTACAGATGTGATTTAGTGCTATCCCAAATGTGTTCACTAATATATATCTATATCATTCATAGAGAGAGTTGGTGTGGGGAGCCCTGAGGAATCCAGCACTGACACAGAGCCACATTTGCGGTCTTCTGGTAAGTCCATTGACTCATTTATATGTCATTGAAGGTGCATTGGTAATCAATATTATGAGCATGATTCTCATGAAGCTTAACATTTGAAACAAAAATATAATTTACTCCTCTGATTATATATTAATTTTCTTGGAATATTGAAAGATTAATAATTAAAACTTTCTTAGTCTACACCTTTGTTATTCATAAGCTGTATAGCATATGTTTGTTTCCATGTTCATTTTTGACAACAATCATCAAGTGATACACACATGAGAAATCTTAAATGTTCTATGTACTATGCTTTTATGATTTTAAAATGAATACAAACAATAAATTTAAAATCTGAATCATTGAGAATAACAAATCTAATGTCATTTGTATGCTCCATCAAAATGATGTAAATCATAACTTTGGGTGTGTATATCTTTAATGCAACATTGATGTGTGTCTTTGAGCAACAGTAACATATGTTATAATATCTGATCTTAACATGTACACAACATGTTATGTTTTACAGAGATTGATTTAACATGTGTGACGGAGGAGGAAGAGGCTGCCTTGAAGTCTGATGGTATGTGAAATATATCTATCATGTTTACAACATGTTGCTTTATTGGAAATCATTTTATTGAAGACATTCAAAGTCTACAGCTTTTGCACTTTAAAAAGGAATATTATTTGTCTGTTCAAATACACTACTGCCCCCTTTCTATATCAGGCAGCATGAAAATATGCTTGTATGTTTTTTTTTAATTTTATTTATAATTCATGCCATCATTATGTCACATGCATATTCCAGGCCAAACCACAATAATAATGTTATAATTGTACAGACAGTCATTGATATTCATCTGAGTGCCTATATGTATACCATATCCTCATTTCATAATTGTTTCGAAATTCAAACACACTTCTAAGTATATTGAAAACATAATCAATTTTAAATGCGTTGATCTGATTTCGTGATGTAGGAGATGTTAATATATTTGTATTATTTATTTCAGATGGATCCTCCACCTCTGGTCATCTGATTTCCGCCCCTGCCCAGTCCCCTGGCCAGTCACAGACCCCTGCCCAGGCCCAGAACCCTGCCCAGGCCCAGACTCCTGCCCAGGCCCAGACTCCTGCCCAGGCCCAGACCCCTGCCCAGGCCCAGACCCCTGCCGGCCCTCCCCATTTGTCCTTTCCTGTCCCTCCCAAAAAACGGCCCTTCGTCCCCCTTCGCCGCTCTCCCCGTATTATGGGCCGTACAGCTACCCCAGCTGCCCAGACCCCAACTCACCACTCCCCAGCTGTACGGCCTACCCCGGAGCAGCAGCTCATCCCTCCCCAACCCAATCCCATCCCTCCCCAATCCAATCCCTCCCCCCTGTCTCAACCTTCATTGTCCTGGGTGTCGGATTGTCCTTCCCAGGCACAGCTGTAAGTATCATTCAAAATCCACATTATAAGATACTTAAAGGTACACTGAAGGCAAATTGTTTCTATTGTGATTCAAATAGAGCATGCAATGTTAATCAAATTTATAATTTACTACTCTTATCAATTATTCTTCATTCTCTTGCTATCTTTATTTAAACAAAGAAATGCCTAGAATTAATTTTAAATAGAAAATAATTGTGGACATCATTTCTTTATTGTTGGATGAATGTATCCATCAACCAGCAGGGACAACCAAAGTTGATAAACAAATATGGCCTGCCCTATAAACCTACATTCTTGCATTCAAAATCTAGCTAGAGAATTCAAACATTTAAAGAATATGTGTAATTTTTTAATATTTGTAATGTCATGCTCTATCTGAATCAGTCAATTAAATATTTAGGTTCAGTGTCCCTTTAATTTGATATCACTACATATACCAATCACCACTACTTGGATCCAACAATTTATGTACAAATGTTGATACATTATCTCTTGTCTAACCCAGTGGGAATGTAATTTCTTCAGGTTGATATGTTTACACAGCTTGTCCTCAACGCCAAAATGTTTAAGGATAGGTGTGCCTACCACAGTATAATTAAAATATTTAAATTGCTAATGTAAGTACAATGTAAATCCTTTAACAAGATTTTATACACTCAAGCTGTATAAGTGGATCATCGAAAACCAATTAAAGGGGACAACATGTTTGAGTAAACTGTCCCTTTAATGATTTCGGTCTGTCTAAATAACATATTTAATGTGTAAAGAATCAATTTTAACAAATTGATGTAAAGAATGATTTGTCTTTATGATGACAATGTATCTTTGCTTATTTTTTCTTCTGTTGTGTAATTATCCTTAATATTTGATTTATTCTTTATTTTAGGCTGTGACTCAGCATGGCTCATGCTAGAAGGTATAGCACGAGTAGAGCAGGCCGTGTTGAGGAACGCAGCTGTCCTGAGAGGGATGAACGACACCATGCAGGCCCAGCTCCAGGTTCAGGATTTGACTCTGCGTCAAATCATGCTATTAAATTCAAGGCCTGAATCTGGAGCTGGACATGCACAGGACGATGAAGAGGATGACCAGTAAGTGGAGGATCTGGAGATGCTCCAAGGACGCAGATAAGAATCCTCCGTCCACATGTTGATGTTTTTGTTATTGTTGCCATTTGGCCTTTTTTTAAGTTTATTGTTGTGCCTGTTGCACTCTTTTACCTTGTCATATGGCTCCAATGGGGCTATGGTGGCCCTTGGCAACTCTCTTCATGGACTGTGATGCACTCTGTTACCTTGTCATATATCTACAATGGGGCTATTCTGGCCCTTGGCAACTCTCTTCATGGACTGTGATGCACTCTGTTACCTTGTCATATGGCTCCAATGGGGCTATGGTGGCCCTTGGCAACTCTCTTCATGGACTGTGATGCACTCTGTTACCTTGTCATATATCTACAATGGGGCTATGGTGGCCCTTGGCAACTCTCTTCATGGACTGTGATGCACTCTGTTACCTTGTCATATATCTACAATGGGGCTATGCTGGCCCTTGGCAACTCTCTTCATGGACTGTGATGCACTCTGTTACCTTGTCATATATCTACAATGGGGCTATGGTGGCCCTTGGCAACTCTCTTCATGGACTGTGATGCACTCTGTTACCTTGTCATATGGCTCCAATGGGGCTATGGTGGCCCTTGGCAACTCTCTTCATGGACTGTGATGCACTCTGTTACCTTGTCATATATCTACAATGGGGCTATGGTGGCCCTTGGCAACTCTCTTCATGGACTGTGATGCACTCTGTTACCTTGTCATATATCTACAATGGGGCTATGGTGGCCCTTGGCAACTCTCTTCATGGACTGTGATGCACTCTGTTACCTTGTCATATATCTACAATGGGGCTATGCTGGCCCTTGGCAACTCTCTTCATGGACTGTGATGCACTCTGTTACCTTGTCATATGGCTCCAATGGGGCTATGGTGGCCCTTGGCAACTCTCTTCATGGACTGTGATGCACTCTGTTACCTTGTCATATATCTACAATGGGGCTATGCTGGCCCTTGGCAACTCTCTTCATGGACTGTGATGCACTCTGTTACCTTGTCATATGGCTCCATTTTCCAGATCTTTACCATATTATTTATAAACGTTGTTGTTTTCTGACATACTAATAAAAGACATGTCATTGCACGATTCTTTGTCCTCCTTATTCATGTCATTGATTGAAATCTCTATTTTATCTGGTTGATCCTTAAAGGGACATACCCAAAATAATGTTGTTTCCTGAATCATATATGTAATACAATTGGAAATGACTTTAAGATTAACATCTCCAATGTAATTTTTATTTTTGTCTTTATATTGTTATCTAAAATCTTTATCATTGCATGATTATGATTAGCATAGTAATTGTTTTATATATGTATATAAAGATTGTTATATATGTATATTTCAAATTTCACATCCATGTGTGTATTTATAAACTCTGCATGAATTGATGCACCTTTAACAAATGATCTGAGGATTGATACAATGATATAATCCCTGTAAAGTGTTCATTTTCTTTAAATAGTATTGTCTCTGTGTATCCTCTTTTTATAAATAAAAATCATGTCCCTTTAAGTGATGGTGAGCACAATTGTTAATGAATGTATTTCCATTTCTAAAGCGTTTTTGTCCATTTTACATGAACAAGGACATATAATCTTAATAATAAACAATCTTATTGTAATGTTGACAGCACATGTATTTCATTTTCTATTCTATCTTATTGTAAAAGTGTAACCAAATCAATCTCTGTGTGTAATGCTGTAGAATCTGCTAACCTTTTAGTTACTATTTCCACACTAATATTACCTTTAGCTTAGGAAATCAGGACGCTGCTTGATGAAAGTATTTCTTTTATTATACAGAAAATAAGTATTTACATAGAAACAAGTTGCTAACTAATGTAAGGGAAGGAAAGGGAAGTTGGAAAAGGGGAGAGGGAGAGATGGAAGGAGAGAGGTGAGTGAGAAGAGAGAGCTTGCTTAGCCTACAATGGCAACTAACTTATATAGTCATTCATTCTTTCTCACAGCCCAGCCCACACTCTATACATTCTTCAGAGACCAGATGACATCATTAGATCAGGGGGGTAGAATGTGACGTCCTTAGGCTGTTGGTGATAGGAACTGAGATAAAATCAGGGCCTTGTACACCATCTGTGCTGAAATGCTAAAATGTTTGTAAGGGTTGTAAAATGTCTTAGTGAATCCTGTGGTATCCTTCTGATCTATTGTTTACATCAGATCTCCAACTGGTTTCCACTTGTCTTGTCACCTCTGAACTGGAACTGTAGGTCAGTGTGCATTTAACCCTTTGTATAGACAAATGTCCCTTAGCATTTCATTATTCAATAATGTCCATGGAAATAACAGTCTGATATTAAAGTTAGGTGTGTTCATAAAATACAACATTCCCCTCTTTGATCATTAAATCACTTATGATCATAACGTTGTACTGCTCACTTTATAGTTTCTTCTGTGAGTGGGGCAATCTGAAATAAAACCATTCATTCACATCCATACTCTACATATGAACTAAATATTACAATACAATTCCCTTACAATGTGAAGCACATTCTATCAATCACATTATGAATAGGATGATTAAATCAATTTTACAAATACAATATATATTTTTCCCGGTTAGAATTAACAATAATCTGAGATGTATATCAAATCATCAGCATATTTAGAATAATTATACATATGATACAAATGAATTGTTACATATCACACACAATCTTAATGACTACTGCTAGGAGTAGTGCTCGAACTTTGCAAATTATTTTCTAGCACATTGTGAGATTTGAATGTTATACATATGTGACAGATTATAATTTATTAATACAAAATACTTGCTATCTGAGGTCATAAACAAAACGTAGCCTATAGCTTTGCAAAACATGTATACTAATGTCATTTTAACATTAAATCATAGTATCATTATCTGCTTCAAGGCATGCACACAGTCTTATAATCTACTGGTCAGCACTTAAAAACCTATAAGTAGACAATGTTATACTCTTTAAACATAACTGGCTTATGAAAAAAAAATTACTGAAAAACATTGCCCAGTGTGGCAAAACAGATTTAAAAATAAAAAAACTAATACGGAAGTATTTAAAAAAATGTTACCTATTGTGATAGAAAAAGGCAAAAAGAGAAAAAAATAAAAATGTGCTTAAAAATACAAAAATGGTAGTGAATACAAAATGTCCTTAAAATACAAAAATGGTAGTGAAGGGATCCCCCGTTTGGTTCCTTGATAGAAAAGGAACCATATTACAAAAAATAACAATAATTCATTTTACACATATAAAACAGAGACAACACAGAACAAACACAACATAAAAACAGTACGTCACACAAAACATGTTGCTGTTCTCTTTCAATATAACAGCTTTCTTAAATAACTAAATTTGGATTTTGCATTAAATTATCCAATTTAAAATATCTAGTCTTCTCTACAGTAAATGATTTGTGCTTCTTTGGGTGATGGTATAGGTTGCTTCTGTAAGTAATCAGAATTGTTAGTTTATGACATTAATAACACAAACAAAATAACATAGACATATAAAACAGTACTTGAAACCATGACTTTTAAAATAAACTGGTTATGATCAATTGTTTGCAAACAATTCATTGTGACTATATTACATTTATGTAACTGATGAGCTCATCATAAAGTACCACGTGGTCTTTAAGAAAAAGGGGGAAATGCATTTCTTTATACTATAAACATTTTATTCATGGATAGCAACAACCTGTGAATAAAAATAAACAATTACAAAATTCTTAATTTCTAGAAGTAGACTGTACAAAGTTCACTTCTCTTCAAGTAATAGCCCTAAAAAAAAAGAAACATAGCATTAATATAGACATAAATACAAAGTAAATAAATGAAACAATATAAATCTCTACTTGCCTAAAGTAAAAATCTACCATGACTATACATGGAATACAGGGTAATAGAATGTAGAGAATAAAACAGATTTCTGCAATTAATTGGCAATATACACAGGCTGAGCTAAATTGTATATCAATAGATGCATTGCCAATTGTGTATAATTAAACAGTGCCCAAAATGGCCAGTTTATGTAAGGCATCTGAAATGGAACATTTGTCCCTTCTTTTTTAGATGAGGGCTCTTTGCAATTTTGCTGAAAGTCTTTTTTAGATGGGGGCTCTTTGCAAGTTTCCTCCCTAGTAGGTTCTTCTATTATTTCTTTCTTTGTTAAAGAAGATATATTCTTTTCCTTTTCACCTTCAAATATAGCACTGTATTTTCCTTCCTTACTTAAATATGATATTTTGTTCTGCCTCATAATGTAATTTTTATTCCTGATATCTCTCATTGATGTCACACATTCCCTCATGATGTGCCCAAACTTTCCACATTTAAAACGTCTAAAAAATCTCTGCTTTCCCTGACTCTCAGTTAGCATAGATATATTATTATGAGTAGCATTCTTATGCTTTGAGTCTTTAAACCAGTCTTTAAGTATGTTAACAAAGTTGGTATAGGAGCTGGCATTTCTAAGAGTGATTCTTGTACTACTGTCAATTAATGTGCATTTATTTGCCATAGAATACAGAAAATCTGCATCATCTGGGGACATGTTAGGGCAGTCATAAGTTATCTTATACAGTGCAAGGTACTCAGTGCAAAACAAAATCGGGTCATCTCCTTCCTTTAAACTTGCATTTGCTATGGCACTGGTACCTCTGGCATCACGACAACACATAACATACTGTAATTCCTTTAATCTGTCCCCTGAATTTCCCCAGTTTGCATCAATATCAGGAGACACTCCTTTATGGGTGCCTACTGGTGCCCTTAGCTGTGCAGCTACTTGTGATGGCAACCAGGCCCGAAGCAAAGCACAGGCATCTCTGTTGCCTAAATTATACTGAGTAATAACAGCTTCTAACTTATTAGAAAGGATTACAGGTGGTGTGGAGGTATCAAAGTGACCTAAAATATGGCACAAATTATTACGGTCTTGTATTGTAAGGGGGGCAGAGTTACTATGATTATTTACTTTAGTCTGTAATTGGGGGTTACTTTGTCTGCATTCTATTTGAGGAGTTAGAGTAGAGGGGACCTGGTTTAAAGTTAACAAAGAACTGTCAGGAATGTTAGGGGTTTGTCCATCTAGTTCTATAGTTTGACTTTCATTACCATCTACTTCTAAAGGACACACATGTGCTAGACTACTCCTGTAACAGTTGCATTTGTCTTGTATCCCCTGTGCTTTAAGAGACAAGATACATTGTTCCTTATTTAAAAGCTGTGATTCAGACTCCCATAAATCTGCCTTAAGTGATGCAATAACATTCTCTCTCTGTATTTCCTTTTGTTCCATACATGTTACTAATTGTTCTCCCATGCCACACCTCACTTCACATTCATTAAGCCTCTCTTGTAGCTCAGCATTCAGTTTAGTAAGTTTGTCTATCTCTTTACTCAGTGTATCACACTCACATCTCTTTTCAGAGTGACTAGCAACAGCCATAATAGATTGACCAAGTTTATCCAGCTGTTCTATGATATCAGTTCTTTCTGCCTTCCATTCCAAATCTTTCTGTTCAGCAATCTCTTTTATTCTTAGAAACATACTTAGTAAATTACTTAGCTCTCTTTTTTCTATGTCTTTCTGAAACAGTTTTCTACTTAGTTCATTATTGTGCTTTTCACATTGTTTAATTACATTATAAAACTGACGTGTCAATGGATCTTCTGCACATGTAATAAATGTGACAGAGGCATATTTCTTAATGTATTTCTCAACCAGTTCCATTCTTACTAACAATACACACACCAGATTCACACAACACACTATACACAGTACAGATGTACACAATGATCACACAACAAACTATACACAGTACAGATGTACACACTGATCACACAACACACTATACACAGTACAGATGTACACAATGATCACACAACAAACTATACACAGTACAGATGTACACACTGATCACACAACACACTATACACAGTACAGATGTACACACTGATCACACAACACACTATACACAGTACATATGTACACACTGATCACACAACACACTATACACAGTACAGATGTACACACTCACAAGTACACATCTAACATCAACAAACTTTTTGCATTATTAGCCTAAAATCTAGACCTAGAGGGATCTCCTTTTGAGCTGCATGTAAAACTGGGCTATGCCTATTACACTTTACCCTCAGAGATGTCTGTTTACTCTCTTGTTTTCAGATTTTAGTAAACTTAATTCAGCAAGAAACAATTAATACATTTACTTTTCTGTAGCATACAGAGACATATCATAAACACAAAGAAACATACTTACAGTACTTGCAGCTTTCTCTTTACCCAGTGTCTTGTAGATCTGCACACTTCCCACACAGATAAGTCTGGTTCGGCCTCTATTCACAAGGAATTCTTGCAGCTCCAGTACTCCAGTTTAGCAAATTCAGCTGTAGTTCAACGTGGAATTAGTGATTTATCCACGTCCCGTATGGGGTGCCAAATGTAGAATCTGCTAACCTTTTAGTTACTATTTCCACACTAATATTACCTTTAGCTTAGGAAATCAGGACGCTGCTTGATGAAAGTATTTCTTTTATTATACAGAAAATAAGTATTTACATAGAAACAAGTTGCTAACTAATGTAAGGGAAGGAAAGGGAAGTTGGAAAAGGGGAGAGGGAGAGATGGAAGGAGAGAGGTGAGTGAGAAGAGAGAGCTTGCTTAGCCTACAATGGCAACTAACTTATATAGTCATTCATTCTTTCTCACAGCCCAGCCCACACTCTATATATTCTTCAGAGACCAGATGACATCATTAGATCAGGGGGGTAGAATGTGACGTCCTTAGGCTGTTGGTGATAGGAACTGAGATAAAATCAGGGCCTTATACACCATCTGTGCTGAAATGCTAAAATGTTTGTAAGGGTTGTAAAATGTCTTAGTAAATCCTGTGGTATCCTTCTGATCTATTGTTTACATCAGATCTCCAACTGGTTTCCACTTGTCTTGTCACCTCTGAACTGGAACTGTAGGTCAGTGTGCATTTAACCCTTTGTATAGACAAATGTCCCTTAGCATTTCATTATTCAATAATGTCCATGGAAATAACAGTCTGATATTAAAGTTAGGTGTGTTCATAAAATACAACATTTGCGCATATTTTATATGAGGAATATGTTTTTCAAAATATTGTTAAAAAATACTTCTCCTCCCATATATGGCTATAGGTAGTCTGACCATATTTCAACTTGAATAAATGACATGTTTGATCAATACATGTGTCATTATTGTTATTCCCAAACAATCTAAACATATTTTAAAACATCAATGGCATATGTATTTCTCATGTGTATCTTTTAAATGTTAAAGATATACACCATAGCTATAGTTAAAGGGACAGTCAAGTCCGAAAAGATGAATCATGATTTCGTGACATTCCTAGATAGCAATCTAGACACATACTAGTTTCAAAAATATAAATACGTTTCTTAGTGATATGCCAAGCTGTCAACTGAGTCCTTGTATTGGCTGCGTTTTTTCTGCGATCGCGGATGCGCCATGTTGCTCAAGACGTCACCTGCCAGGCTGTCCAATGATTCCTTGTATTGACTGACGATGCACCTTTTATTGGATGGCGTTTTTACGCGATCAAGGATGCGCCTTTTTTTTTGTTTGCATTCTTACGTGATCAGGAATGTGCCTTTTATTGGATTGCTTTCTTACGTGATCAAGGAAGCGCCATGTTAATTAAGACGTCACATGCAAAGGTAAAAAAAACGTCTGATTGTATTACGTAGTCCCGCAAAATTTGTTTGTGCACGTTAAACACGTTTGTGAATGAAGCCAAGTTTAAAAACATTGCGAATATGGATTGTTTGCATCATGTTACATTGTTGAACCATAGCTGATAAAGACCACCACATTCTCTTTTGCTGGATGTCTGGTTGAATAAACGAACGAAAGCAAAATGTTTTCATGCATAAGATATTTCGAGGCAAGTGCAAATCTCTATAGTCCATGTTGTTTAATATGTTTGTTAACAATATGTTCCTTTTTTATGAAAAATGACTGTTGTGTTTAATGTTAAAGATATCTAATTCATAAATATGCGCTATTGTGTTAGAATCAAGTAATCAATATGCATTTATCTTTATCATATGCTAAATATATGATGCCGACTTCTTCTAAATGTAATTTCGTCGTATATTTTATTAAAGGTTCATTAGACACTCACATTATAAATCAAAACTTTTTATTTTGTCTCTAGTTAGATAGTCCATTGTTTAACAAATACACGTTTCATTTTGCTTCTGTTCAAAGAAAATGTAAGTAATTTTCAGACTCCTCGCCAAGCCTCTGGGGGTCGATCCGATAAAAATCGTCGCCAATAATTGCGCGGATTTGGTATCCTATATACGGCGTAAGCTAGAAGTTACGCGCGTATATTTCTGCCGTCGCCCGCAGTTTTTTGGGCCATAGGCAGGTATACCAAACCCGCGCAGTTTGGTATCCAATATGCAGCGTAAGGACTTACGTGGCGAAAATGGAGAAAACTTACTCCATTTTCACCTCGCCACAAAAAGCAGCCGTAAGAAGCCTTACGCTGACTATTGGAGCCCCGTAACTTCCTAAACTGGCTGCTAAAATAAACCTAACACCTAACGCATGCGCAATGTCTATCTCCCTGTCAACCGCGATCTGCTAAAATAAACCTAACACCTAACGCATGCGCAATGTCTATCTCCCTGTCAACTGCGATCTGCTAAAATAAACCTAACACCTAACGCATGCGCAATGTCTATCTACCTGTCAACCGCGATCCCCCCCCCCCCGAAATCCCTAATAAAGTTATTACCCCCCTAAACCGCCGCTCCCGGACCCCGCCGCCATCTACATAAACTAACCCCCTACTGTGAGCCTCTAAAACCGCCGCCATCTACCTTATCTATCCCCTAATCTGACCCCTTACACCGCCGCCACCTATATAAAAATTATTAACCCCTAATGTAAGCCCCTTACACCGCCGCCATCTCTATTAAAATGATTAACCCCTAATTTAATCTACCTACCCCGCCGCCAGCTATATTATCTATATTAACCCTAAGTATATTATAGTTAATATAGGTATTACATTATATATATTAACTATATTAACCCTAATTATATTAGGGTTAATATAGTTAATATAGTTACTATAGTATTTATATTAACTATATTAACTCTATCTAACCCTAACTAGAATGCGAGCTCAATCTGATTGGCTGATTGGATCAGCCAATCGGATTGAACTTGAATCTGATTGGCTGATTCAATCAGCCAATCAGATTTTTTTAACTTAATTCCGATTGGCTGATAGAATCCTATCAGCCAATCGGAATTCGGCGGACGCCATCTTGGATGACGTCATTTAAAGGTACATCATTCCAAGTTCAGCAGTCGGCCGGGATGGATGCTCCGCGGCGGCGGAGCGAAGAAAGAAGATTGAAGATGCCGCCGGAAGAATGAAGACTTTGCTGCCGCTTGGAGGAAGACGTCGCCGGAGGAAGAATTCTTCTTTGCCGCTTGGAGGATGACATCGCCCGGATCGGATCAGGAGTTCGGCCCGGTGTGGTGAAGACAAGGTAGGGAGATCTTCAGGGGGGTAGTGTTAGGCTTTTTTAAGGGGGGTTTGGGTGGGTTTAGAATAGGGGTATGTGGGTGGTGGGTTGTAATGGGGGGGGGGTATTGTATTTCTTGTATGCAAAAGAGCTGAATTCTTTGGGGCATGCCCCACAAAAGGCCCTTTTAAGGGCTGGTAAGGTAAAGAGCTTTGAAATTTGTTGAATTTAGAATAGGGCAGGGAATTTTTTTTATTTTGGGGGTTTATTATTTTATTAGGGGGCTTAGAATAGGTGTAATTAGCTTAAATATCTTGTAATCTTTTTTTTATTTTTTGTAATTTAGTGTTTGTTTTTTTTTGTAATTTAGTTTAGTTAATTTAATTGTATTTTTAGATAGATGTTAGTAGTTTATTAAATGTATTGATAGTGTAGGTGTATTTGTAACTTAGGTTAGGATTTATTTTACAGGTAATTGGGTAATTATTTTAACTAGGTAGATATTAAATAGTTAATAACTATTTAATATCTATTATACCTAGTTAAAATAATTAACAATTTACCTGTAAAATAAATATTAACCCTAACATAGCTAAAATGTAATTATTAATTATATTGTAGCTATCTTAGGGTTTATTTTATAGGTAAGTATTTAGATTTAAATAGGAATATTTTAGTTTATAAATGAATTAGATTAATTTAATATAAATTTAGTTAGGGTTAGATAGAGTTAATATAGTTAATATAAATACTATAGTAACTATATTAACTATATTAACCCTAATATAATTAGGGTTAATATAGTTAATATATATAATGTAATACCTATATTAACTATAATATACTTAGGGTTAATATAGATAATATAGCTGGCGGCGGGGTAGGTAGATTAAATTAGGGGTTAATCATTTTAATAGAGATGGCGGCGGTGTAAGGGGCTTACATTAGGGGTTAATAATTTTTATATAGGTGGCGGCGGTGTTAGGGGCTCACTTTAGGGGGTTATAGATATAATATAGCTGGCGGCGGGGTACGGGAGCGGCGGTTTAGGGGTTAATAATTTTATTAGGTTGCGGCGGGGTAAAGGAGCGGCGGTTTAGGGGTTAATAGCATTTTTATTGTTAGGCTAGTGAGGGGGGATAGCGGATAGAGGGTTAGACAGTGCGGGCTATGTTAGGGAGGCGTGTTAGACTTGTCGGGCTATGTTAGGGAGGCGTGTTAGACAGTGCGGGCTATGTTAGGGAGGCGTGTTAGACAGTGCGGGTGTTTTAAACTTTAGTCAGGTTTTATAGGCGCCGGCAGTTTCTAACGTGGCGCAAGTCACTGGCGACGCCAGAAATTTGTACTTACGCAGATTTCTGGACATCGCTGGTTTGTGAGACTTACGGCACGTTAGCATCTGACGGCGACCTATATGGGATGGCTCGAGTTGCGAGCTGAAACTGCGGGCGACGCCGGTCTCCTCGCTTGCGCCGCAAACTGCGATCGATATCGGATCGCGCCCCATGTGAGTACCATCTCCAGCTTTCTCCTGTTTGTGTAAAGGGTCTTTTCATATGTCAATGATGGGGTATTGTCTTGTTTTACTGTTGTAATGGGGGTTCATCTATATTTTCAATAGAGATAACCCGATTTTCTTTGAAAGTGTTTAAAGCTTTGTAATATTGATATCAGTATATGTTAATCTTGTTGTTTCTAGTAGTGTCTATTACATACAGTTCTGTTAAAAATATAGTATACTGTCCCTTTAATGCAAATGTTTATTTTTGTATCATGTATGAGTTCCACATTGGTTAATCTCCAAATATATTATTGTTAGCATATTTTACCCCCCCACTCCTAAAAGGACTTTAAACCATATTCATTGTTAAAACAAATGTATTTCTAAAAATAAATTAACACAATAATGTCTCTTTAAGAAAATAGACTTTATTTAACACGTCAATATAAATCTGATTTCAATATTTATTGTTTGAACAAGTACATGTAGATATACCAACAATCTTCAAATATATGTTAGCATATGTAATTTTGTTAAAGGGACAGTTTAGAAAACAAATAATGTTTTGCATTATTCTAAAAGTCAATTTTGTAATATCAATGATATCAAAGGTTTCTCACCAATTAATCATTTGTCTGTGTTTATTTTAATTTGCTAGCTAAACCTATGAGGTTCGTGTGCTCATTTCTTAGAGCTTGAAGAGTGCATGTAATCATTATACAATTTGACCACTAGAGGGCATTTGGATAGCATTTGTATATGTAAAACCTTGTGCTCATACAGCATATTATTTACCATGTATTGATCATTGATATCTAAAATGTTGTTATGTCAGAACAACAAATAAGTGGTCATTTTTCATAGTCATAGATACAAGGGTAAGCACATAAGTCACACGTATTTCTCCATGTTTTGTTGTTTCCAACTTGATAATGCGTAATACAGTGTTTTCTTTGTAATCAATAATTTTCTGACTGTCCCTTTAAGCTGTGTTATTGGCATTCAAACAGTAATATGCTATCATGGATAATTGTAATGGTAATTTTGTTTGCGATTCGGGAAACAGTTTGGACATCACATCACAGAAACCAATCAATATCATGAACAAGGATAGGTATGTGATGATGTGGTTTTCACACACTTATAACCCACACTCTGCAAACAATCTGCCTCCATGGACCCGGTCCCATAGAAGTAGATTATATACATAGTGTGGTCCACAAGTGTATGAAAACCACATCATCACATACCTATCCATTACACATTAAATAAAAAAAAAACATTAAACATGAAAACAAATACTTACTTCCTCTTCCTTCCCCTCTTCCCACGGGGCTGAGGCTCTGGGAGGGGCAACTGCCGACTCTGACGAGTTCTCCTTGGAGATGTTGTGGGAAGAGTGGAAGGAAGAGTACTGGGACGACCAAGGTGAGGAGGAGATGGCTGAGGAGGAGAAGATGGCTGAGGAGGAGGAGATGGCTCGGCAGGAGGAGATGTCCCGGCAGGAGAAGATGGCCTGGCAGGAGAAGATGGCCCGGCAGGAGAAGATGGCCCGGCAGCAGAAGATGGCCCAGCAGCAGGAGGCCCAGCAGCAGGAGGCCCAGCAGCAGGAGGCGGACCAGGAGGCAGACCAGCATGCGCCTCCCGGAAAAAATTAAACATCTCTTGGTGTAGATTAATGATTCTGTTTTGCCCTTCTTCTATTCTATTAAGTATGTTTATTATTTGGTTTTGGCCTTCAATTATTTGGTTTTGTCCTTCAAGAATTCGAGTTCGGCCTTCTATATTTTGTATTCGGGAGTTACGCATCTGATCTATGTAGTCTAGTAGAACCCGCACCTCCGCTATTTCCTGTTGTTGTGCTTGGCGGGGTACCCGTGCACGACGGTGTGCGGATCCTTGAGGGGCCTCTGGTTCCGCGGCCTCCTCCTCTGCTTCCGTGCCCTCTTCGTCACGGGGGGCCTCTTCCCTCCGAAGTGGAAATTCCTCCCCACCACTCTCATCCCGGGGAGATGGAGGAGGCTGTATTTGTTGTGCTGCCTCCTCCCCAGACTCTGTATATTTTAAAAAATAAAAAATGTATATATTAGCATATTTCCAAATCAAGCTTTAAATTACTTAGCTTACGATACAATTACAAATGCAGCCTCATTAATCCAATTTGAAATCTAACAATCAATACGATTTCTGCATTTTCTAAACCGTGTTTGTGATATCTCTGGTCAATCTGAATGTTTTAGCGTTTGTTTTCAGTCTGTTTAAATGCACACCTAACCTATAGCCTAGATACTGATGTAACCGCAAAGTAATTGTGAATGCGTGTAAACAGCGTGATAGCATTAATCTGATCCTTAAAGGGACATGAAACCCAATGTTTTATCTTTCATGATTTAGAAGCATACATTTATAATCAACTTTCTAATGTACTTTTCTTATCTAATTAGCTTCATTCTCTGGATATTCTTTGCTGAAAAGCATATCTAAATATGCTTAGAAGATGCTGATTGTTAGCTGAATATAGCTGCCTCCTGTGATTGGTTCACCGTGTGCATGGCTATTTCTTCATTAAAATATATCTCAAGAATGATTCAAATTAGGTAATATAAATACATTTGAATGTTTTGTCAAATTGTATTCGCTACCTCAATCATGAAAGTAAAGGTTTGCGTATAGTGTCCCTTGAAATACATTCGTATGTGAATTTATTCTTAAATGAGCTTACCGTCAGATGAGAATGACAGGTTCCCGGTATCAATTCCTCCGATACCGACTACATCCACCTCGGAGATGCTGGGACGCAACATTTCCTCCCATCGGCAGTACTCGATTTCCAGGGCAGGGCCGCCACCGGTTCCTGCGGAATGTCGGGCCTCCAGGCTTAACTTTTTCTTGAGATCCATCTTACAGTCCCGGTAGTGATGTTTTATAGAGTCCATATCTCTGTTCCGGCCACCCACTGCATTGACTGCATTCCTTATCTCATGCCAGAGCTTCCTCTTCTCAGTCGGGGTGGTCTTCTGGTGCTGCAGCCTCCTATACCTGGCCATATAGGCCTCTACGAGGGCCTCCTTCTCCTCCATCGAAAACCTCGCCTCCCTAGTCGCCTTGGCCTTCCCCTGTGACGATGCCCTCTGTTTCCCGGACTGTGAAGCCCTACTCTGTCCGCCACTGGGCCCAGCTACTTGTTCATCTTGAACCAAGTGGCTGGGTCCACCCACCGCTTCCACCCCCGCTTCCTGCCCCCCTTCCTGCCCTGTTCCTCTCCCCCTCCCTCTCCTCCCCCCTCTACCTCTCCCCTGCCTGCCCTCCATCTGTTCCCTAAACTAAACCCCAAATAATCAAACAAAAAGTGAGTGTGATGAAATGAAAGGGGGTCAAAATAAAGAACTAAAAAGACAAAATAAGTGCTGAAAGTGTGAGAGGGATCTAAAAAAACAAAGAGGGTAAGGAGTATTTAAATAAACCAAAAGAAGAAGAAGACTAAAAGGAGGATATGTAAACTAAATGTAACTAGGGGATGGGTATGGGATGGGGATGGGGTATTGGATAAGAGTAAATGGGACTACAGGGAATGGGACTACAGGGAATGGGGTATGGAGTGTAGTATGAGGGGGTATGGGGTATGGAGTGTATGTAGTGTTATTGATAAGTGTATGTATGTATTGAATGTGTTTGCGTGTAAATGTGTTAAGTGTACAGAAAAATCACTCGCTCGCTAACTCACACTACTACTAATTCGCACTAACTCACACTACTACTAATTCTCATTAACTCACACTCCCACTAACTCTCAATAACTCACACTACCACTAACTCACGCTCCCACTAACTGACTCTCTCCCACTCCCACTAACTTCCACTAACTCATTCACGATAACACTAACAACTGACTCTCTCACACTAACACTAACTCACTCACAATAATGCACAAACTCTCTAATCTTAAACCTCCAATCTCCAAAGACCCACCAGTAACACAGTCAAAGAAGCCATGCTTGTGTGGTGCTTATATACCCTGTTTAATGATGTACCAATTTCCGTTGTAAATTGTGTTCAGGTGTGCTTTATTAGCAATTAATATTAGTGCAATGTGTATTAGTTGTGTGAATTTGCGCATACTCATTTTGAGTTAGTATTTGTGGAATGTGTAGAATGCGATGATGTCATAGTGCTCGTTTTCTATAACATTGTCCAATAGTATTATGTTTAAATGTGAATTTGTGATGGTGTGTTATTAGTGAAGTGTTGTATATGTATGTTTGTCCTAATAAATAGTGATATTGAATGCGATTATTTTGCTAGTGTATGTATATATTTTTTATTCCTTGTTGTTATTTAGTGTATTTCCGCATCTTAAAGTATATGCGTATTCCCTGTATTAAATTTTATTAAAAATCCCCCCGCTTGTGAATGTGTAATGCTTCTGTGCTTTGTTGAGTGATTGTTGTGACATTTGCGGCGTGTTATTGTTGTGCATGATGTGGTATGCGTCATATGACCGAGCTGTGCGTATTTCTCGCGAGATTGAGTGTTAGGTGAAAAAAGCTATTTTTTTTGCTTTTCCATTGATCTCTATGGGAGACTGTCTAACGCGGGCAGGATTCCGCGTGTGACATACACGCGTTAGGAGCATCGTTAGATGATCTTTTTTGAACTCTAAATACCGGAGTCAAACAATGCCGTGTGTTAGACATAAAACACGCGTAGCGTTAGCAGTCCATCTACTGCCAAACTCCAAATCTAGCCGTGAGTTTCTTACACCTCTCTACTGGAATTTTGGACCACTCTTCTTTTGCCAACTGCTCCAGGTATCTCAGATTGGAAGGGTTCCTTTTCCCAACTGCTGTTTTGAGAACTGTCTACATGTGCTCAATGGGATTGAGATCTGGACTCATTGCTGGTCAGTTCAGTACTCTCTAGCACTTTGCCAAACCATTTCTGGGTGCTTTTTGATGTGTGCTTTGGGTCATTCTCCTGCTGTAAGACCCATGACCTCTGACGGAGACCCACTTTCTGACACTGGGCCGTACATTGCACCACATAATTTTTTGGTCCTCTTTAGATTTCATAATACCATGCACACAGTCAAGCATCTAGTGCTTGAAGCAGCAAAGCAACCCCAAAACATCAGTGAACCTCCCCCATGTTTGACTGTAGGGACTGTATTCTTTTCTTTAAAAGCCCCATTTCTTTTTCTGAAAACAGTAGATTGATGGGCTTTACCAAAAAGCTGTAATTTTGTAATTTTGTTTTAGAAAACTCCAATATGGCTTTTTTTTATGTTTTTGTGTCAGCAGTTGGGTCCTCCTGGGTCTCCTACCATAGCGTCCCTTTTCATTCAGATGGGGATGTATAGTGTGAGCTGACACATTGGGAAGTTGATCGAGGTTCTTTATCCACCATTCGAACAATCCTTTGTTACAATCTTTGAATGATTATTATTTCTCTTTCGTCCACATCCAGGGAGATGAGCTAAAATGCCATGGGCTGTAAACTTCTCTAGAGATGGACTTTTAACCTTGAGATTGTCCATGTTTTTCCACCATTTTTGTTCTCAAATCCTCAGATAATTCTTTGCTGCTCTTTCTCTTCTTTATGCTCAGTGTGGCACAAAAGACACACAGCAGAAAGGTTGAGTACATTTTTCACCATTTTAACTGGTTGCCGGTGCAAATTCTATATTGTCAGCACCAGGGCCGGTGCTTGTGCAAGGCATTCTTGGCAGCCGCCTTATGTGCTTCCAGCAGGAGTGCGCAGGATCTGCCTGGCTGCCGGCATTAGCAAAGCAGCATGAGTGAAAAAATCTTCTTTTGCCAACTGCTCCAGGTATCTCAGATTGGAAGGGTTCCTTTTCCCAACTGCTGTTTTGAGAACTGTCTACATGTGCTCAATGGGATTGAGATCTGGACTCATTGCTGGTCAGTTCAGTACTCTCTAGCACTTTGCCAAACCATTTCTGGGTGCTTTTTGATGTGTGCTTTGGGTCATTCTCCTGCTGTAAGACCCATGACCTCTGACGGAGACCCACTTTCTGACACTGGGCCGTACATTGCACCACATAATTTTTTGGTCCTCTTTAGATTTCATAATACCATGCACACAGTCAAGCATCTAGTGCTTGAAGCAGCAAAGCAACCCCAAAACATCAGTGAACCTCCCCCATGTTTGACTGTAGGGACTGTATTCTTTTCTTTAAAAGCCCCATTTCTTTTTCTGAAAACAGTAGATTGATGGGCTTTACCAAAAAGCTGTAATTTTGTAATTTTGTTTTGGAAAACTCCAATATGGCTTTTTTTTATGTTTTTGTGTCAGCAGTTGGGTCCTCCTGGGTCTCCTACCATAGCGTCCCTTTTCATTCAGATGGGGATGTATAGTGTGAGCTGACACATTGGGAAGTTGATCGAGGTTCTTTATCCACCATTCGAACAATCCTTTGTTACAATCTTTGAATGATTATTATTTCTCTTTCGTCCACATCCAGGGAGATGAGCTAAAATGCCATGGGCTGTAAACTTCTCTAGAGATGGACTTTTAACCTTGAGATTGTCCATGTTTTTCCACCATTTTTGTTCTCAAATCCTCAGATAATTCTTTGCTGCTCTTTCTCTTCTTTATGCTCAGTGTGGCACAAAAGACACACAGCAGAAAGGTTGAGTACATTTTTCACCATTTTAACTGGTTGCCGGTGCAAATTCTATATTGTCAGCACCAGGGCCGGTGCTTGTGCAAGGCATTCTTGGCAGCCGCCTTATGTGCTTCCAGCAGGAGTGCGCAGGATCTGCCTGGCTGCCGGCATTAGCAAAGCAGCATGAGTGAAAAAATGTTTTATTGTGTGCTGCTGCTGGAAGCGTGTGGTGCTGGAGTGAGAGGTAATGCTATTATTAACTCTGGGGTGGAACTACTGCAGCGGCACTGCCTGGGGGGGCATGAAGCAGCACAGAGCCAGATGAGAGTGCAAGGGGACGGGGTCATGGAAGTTGTAGTCATGGTGTCCTCTTGCACAGCGAAAGGGAGCAATTGTAATACAGCTCCCATAGTGCTCTGTGAGTGACCGGTCTACATAACAGCAGGTTGTGTGAGTGAAAGGCAGACATGGGACAAGATTACCATGCAGTGCTGAAAATAACATGCAGTGTGAGGAAACTTACCAAAGTGGGTTTCCGGAACAGTTAACTTCCCAAGCTTTATTATAAGGCTGGGATCACAGTAAAAAATTGTGCTCTTTAATTCTGCTAACTTTCCTACAGGTAGTCCTCCATTTTCCTGGGTGCACCAAATGCCTCAGTTTTTGGGTTTTGAAGTCCCTTATGTTAGCCCGGTTTAACACTGAATAGCTGCCACCCGCCATGGCATGAAAGGTAAAAGGCAAGTCATGGTTTGCTAATTTACTTGGTAATTTACATAGCTGTGTGTCAGGGAGCCAGGAATCAGACTGAGACGAGAAGTGCAAAAATAATCACACCTTTATTAATAGCAAAAAATAATAAAAAGTCCACAAGTCAAATAACAAGCCAGGAGTCAAAACCAGAGCTGGTAGTCAGACAAGCCGAGTCAGGAGCCAAAGCGAATAGTCAGACGAGCCGGAATCAGGAACAAGGAAAACAGCAGAGTCAGGAACAAGCCAGGGATCAGGAACCAGGAAGGACGTCAGGCAGCCAGGTAATACACAGGAACTCTCACAAACAGGTCTGAGACAACGCAAAGGCAAAGCATACTGAACAGAGGCCCTTTAAATAATAAGTGATGACATCACAATTCTGAGACTGCATCCTGTCTCACATGGATGATGCACACCAGTCTGGCCATAAAAGGAAGTGCAGTAAATGAGCAGCATCCCCCACAATGCACCATAGTCAGGAAGAGAGGTGAGTAAAATGGCTGCCAGCAGCACATGGCAAACACAACAGGGAGAAAACCCTGACACTGTGTAGCCTATAATGTATTGCAGACACTTTCTTTTTTACAGCACCACGCTCTCATACGGCTCCTCTTTCTGCACATATTTGCAATACCTGATAGAGCTGCAAGAGCATTCTGTTGTAAAAAGATATTTAGTGTGGGGGTATATCTATTAGACTAGAACTAGCAGATTTTTGTTTGTTTTGGAGCGTGTACCGGCTGTCACTTGAAGTTCAGCAGCTCAAACAGTTGAAAAAAGGGCAAGAGTCAGGTAAAGGGAGAACAAAAAATACAAGTTAAAGTGATCGCAAATCACAAGCCTAACACCCACACATCTGGTACTGCCGAAAGGGCAACAGTGTGAGAGCGAACTGCTGTAATAAACATGTCTGGATGGCGGTGGTTATGATTTGTGATCACTTTAACTTTGAAGGGACGGATTTTCTTATGTCATATTTGAGTGAACAACAGCACACAGTTTGCAGACTACTTGCATAACAGCTGCTATTTTGTAACTCAACTTTAGCTGCCTTAGCCCCCAATCCATCAGCACTGCTAAAATACAAAAAAAAGCTGATATACATACTACTAGGTGTCTGGTTTGGCAATATTTTTCTCCCTTTAACCACATGATTCCCAGACAGCTGCAACACATTGCATAGCCACCCAATCTACATTGTGAATATATTCCTCAGAAGGATTTAGAGACATGTTCTTACCATGCGCATTAGACTCTTTTCAAGTATAAACAACAGAATAGCAAAAGCTCACATATGCTCTGCTTTAGGGGAAAATGTATATTTAAAAACCCTTTATGATTTCCCAGTGTATCATTCACTTGGATGATATGTATTTAGATATACATATTTGCTGTAAACCATATTTTCAATGCATATCCCAAGGCTGGTGATATCCTTTTATGTAAACGCAGAATGTGTTGGGGTGGGGTGCTAATTATTTTTTTTGCACCAGGGCCCTCTGAGCATTAGATTAGCTACTACATGCCATCAAGGGTGAAATCTGATAATTCACACTCTGCTAGAAGGGAAGGAGCAATAATTCAGATTCATGCTTCATAGTAGCAGTATTGTTTGTAGACTTAGTAAGGGTGGTGGTGAGGCTAGTGGGTTAATATCTTAGCCTGTAATTTTGCTATGGGGGGGCGTCATTTCATTCTTGGACCAGGCAGCACAATGTCTTGAGCTGGCCCTGCAGGAGAGGACGTGTGTGAAGCTCACTTGCACAGCTGAGAGACTATGCATACACAGACAGTTAGTCAGTGACGTGGAGGCAATGGAGCACTGTTTGATTTGCTATGCAGCACTACCACTGTCTGATTTGCTATGCAACACTACCACTGTTTGATTTGCTATGCAGCACTACCACTGTTTGATTTGCTATGCAGCACCACCACTGTCTGATTTGCTATGCAATACTAAAACTGTCTGATTTGCTATGCAGCACTACCACTGTCTGATTTGCTATGCAGCACTACCACTGTTTGATTTGTTATGCAGCACTACCAATGTTTAATTTGAATTTAGCCACCAATCAGCAAGCGCTACCCAGGTGCTAAACCAAAAATAGGCTGGCTCCTAAGATTACATTCCTGCTTTTTAAATACAGATACCAAGAGAACAAAGAAAATTGATAATAGGAGTTAATTAGAAAGTTGCTTAAAATGTCATGCTCTATCTGAATCATAATACTAAAATTTGGGTTTCATATCCCTTTAACTAGCAATGGGATGGTATGTAATTGGGGGGGGGCGGCAAAATGTATCCTTGCCTGCGTGGCCAAAAATCCTAGCACTGGCCCTGGTCAGCACCTGTTAATTGATACAGGTGAGTTTAATTACAAATTACAGGAGCATCACAAACTTGGAAAGCAATTATCTCTTACAATTTTGAGAAGGTGCCAATAATTTTGTACAGTCCATTTTTGGCGTTTTGCATGGAATGTGTCAGATTTGGCTTTTTTTCTCTCCACTTTTTTGTGTCATACCAATACGAACAAAAGAAATAAAACATGAGGATGCCTAAACATTTGTAATTGCAACAATTTTCTATGCGAAGTGGTGCATTATCTGACAGAAATGCAGGAAGGCCAATATTTTTGTCAATGACTGTATATATTTATGTGTTAATATGTGTATATTCATATACATATATTTTTACATTTGCTGCCCATCGCTGCGTGACTTAACCCATTCACTGCACTAGTTCTCATGCCGTGTCTGACAGCATGAGAACAATGCTCCCATTGGAGCCTATGGAAGCGCGCTCTTGTAAGCGGAATGCTTCCGCATTGCACCTCACCTGTAATACCAGTGCACATTTGCATGCGCTGGTATTAGAAAGTAGAGCACAAATATCACTTTAGCAAAAGCGATATTTTGCGCTCCACTTATAATCTGGCCATAGAGTTAAAGTTGTTTAATTTTTTAACTAAAAAGCTAAATTTATGCTTACCAGATAAATATATTTCTTTCCGGATATGGTGAGTCCATGGCTTGAGTAATTACTGTTGGAAATATCTCTCCTGGCCAGCAGGAGGAGGCAAAGAGCACCACAGTTAAACTGCTAAGTATCACTCCTTTACCCACAACCCCCAGTCATTCGACCGAAGGGAAATGGATAAAAAGGAGTAACACAAGGTGTAGAGGTGCCTGAGGTTATAGTCAAAAGAACAACTTCTTCAATCTTAAAATAAAGGGCGGGGCCGTGGACTCACGATATCCAGGAATGAATACATTTATCAGGTAAGCATAAATTTTGTTTTTCTTTTCTAAGATATGGGGGCCTATCTATCAAGCTCCATACGGAGCTTGAGGGCCCGTGTTTCTGGCGAGCCTGCAGGCTCGCCAGAAACACCAGTTATAAAGCAGCGGTCTAAAGACCACTGCTCCATAACCATGTCCGCCTGCTCTGATGAGGCGGACAGGAATCGCCGGAATTCAACCCGATTGAGTATGATCGGGTTGATTGACACCCCCTGCTGGCGGCCGATTGGCCGTGAGTCTGCAGGGGGCGGCGTTGCACCAGCAGCTCACAGGAGCTGCTGGTGCAATGCTGAATACGGAGAGCATATTGCTCTCCGCATTCAGCGATGTCTGTCAGACCTGATCCCCACTGTCGGATCAGGTCCGACAGACATTTCATAAATAGGCCTCATGGTGAGTCCACGGCTTGAGTAATTACTGTTGGGAACCAATACCCAAGCTAGAGGACACGGATAAATAGGGAGGGACAAGACAGGCAGTCCTAAACAGAACGCACCACCGCTTGAAGAACCTTTCTCCCAAAAGAAGCCTCAGCCAAGGCAAACTTTGGAAAAAGTATATACAGAAAACCAAGTTACAGCCTTGCAAATTTATTCCACAGAAGCTTAATTTTTGAAAGCCCAAGAAGAGGAAACGGCCGTAATTCTCTCAGGAGGCTGCTGTCCAGCAGTCTCATAAGCCAAACAAATTATACTACATAACCAAAAAGAAAGAGTAGTAGCAGTAGCTTTCTAGCCTTTACGTTTCCCAGAGAAACAGAAAAAGAGGGCAGAGGACTGGCTAAAATCCTTAGGCGCTTGTAAGTAGAATTTAAGAGCATGTACAACATCCAAATTGTGTAACAAATGTTCTTTGGAAGAAGAAGGATTAGGACACAGAGAGGGAACAACAATTTCCTGATTGATATTTCTATTAGAAACAACCTTAGGAAGGAAACCTAACTTAGTACGAAGAACCTCCTTATCGGCATGAAAAATAAGATAAGGGGAATCACACTGTAGAGCTGAGAGTTCTGAGACTCTTCGAGCAGAATAGATAGCAACAAGAAACAAAACCTTCCAAGATAACAACTTAATGTCTATGGAATGCAACGGCTCAAACGGAGCCAGCTGTAAAACTTTAAGAACAAGGTTAAGGCTCCAAGGAGGAGCAACAGACTTAAAGACAGGCCTGATTTTGACCAAGGCCTGACAAAAAGATTGCACATTTGGCACATCCACCAAACGTTTATGTAGTAAAACTGATAAAGCAGAAATCTGACCCTTCAGGGTACTGACTGACAATTCCTTCTCCAGGCCTTCTTGAAGAAAAGATAAAATTCTAGGAATTCTAATTCTACTCCAAGAATAGCTCTTGGATTCACCCCAATAAAGATAATTATGCCATATCTTATGGTAAATCTTTCTAGTAACAGGCTTGCGAGCCTGAATCATGGTCTCAATGACCGACTCAGAAAAACCACGCTTAGACAGAATTAAACATTCAATCTCCAAGCAGTCAGCTTCAGAGAAATGAGATTTGGATAAAGAAAGGGACCCTGAATCAGGAGATACTTCTTTAGAGGTAGTATCCAAGGTGGGAGAGATGACATCTCCACTAGGTCTGCAAACCAGATCCTGCGAGGCAACACAGGGGCTATTAGAATCACTGATGCCTTCTCCTGTTTGATACGAGCAATGGCTCGTAGAAGGAGAGCAAACGGAGGAAACAGGTATGCCAACCTGAAAACCCAAGGAACCACCAGAGCATCTATCAGAACGGCCTGCGGATCTCTTGACATTGAACCATACCTTGGAAGCTTGGCATTCTGACGGGAAGCCATCAGATCTAACTCCGGCACCCCCCATTTGAGGACTAAGCTGGAAAACACCTCTGGATGGAGTTCCCACTCCCTGGGATGAAAAGTCTGTCTGCTCAGAAAATCCACTTCCCAGTTGTCTACCCCTGGAATGTGGATGGCAGATAGACAGCAATTGTGGGCCTCTGCCCACTGAAGAATCTGAGTAACCTCCTTCATGGCTAAGGAACTCAGAGTTCCTCCATGGTTATTGATGTAAGCCACAGAGGTTATGTTGTCTGACTGGAACCTGATAAACTGGGCTGAGGGCAACTGAGGCCAAGCCAATAAAGTATTGTAAATCTTCTTTAACTCCAAGATGTTGATGGGAAGAGCAGACATCTCCCTAGTCCAAAGGCCCTGAGCTTTTAACGAGTTCCAGACTGCTCCCCAGCCCAGCAGGCTGGCATCCGTGGTCACAATCACGAACGAAAGCATGTGCCCTGAGAAATCCACCAAGGGAGAGAGTCCCTTGATGACTGATCTAACTCTATTATCTGAGATAGATCCGCATGGTCGCCATTCCATTGTCTGAGCATGCACAACTGGAGAGCTCTCAAATGAAATCAAGCAAAAGGAATGATTTCCATGGAAGCCACCATCAGACCGATTACCTCCATACATTGAGCCACTGAAGGATGAGCAGTAGCCTGAAGAGAAAGGCAAGAGGAAATGATTTTGTTTTTCCTGACCTCTGTCAGAAAAAATCTTCATCAATAGAGAATCTATTTTGGTCCCTAAGAACACTACTCTTGTAGCAAGGGATAGGGAGCATTTTTCCAGATTCACATTCCATCCGTGGGAACGAAGATAAAACAACAATATCTCTGTGTGACGTTTTGCTTGTTGAAAAGATGATGCCTGAACCAATATGTCGTTCAGGTAGGGTGCCACAGCAATTCCATGAGAACAGATCACTGCCAAAAAAAAACCCAGAACCTTTGAAAAAATTCTGGGAGTCGTGGCTAGACCAAATGGAAGGGCCACAAACTCGAAATGTTTGTCCAGAAGTGCAAATCCCAGAAATCTGCGATGGTCCCTGTGAAATGGAACATGAAGATACGCATCCTTTAGGTCTATAGTTGTCATGAACTGACCCTTTTGTACTAAAGGAAGAATGGAGCGTATAGTCTCCATCTTGAAAGGATGGAACTTTAAGAAACTTTTTTAGACACTTCAAGTCTAGAATGGGATGGAAAGTTCCCTCTTTTTTAGGAACCACAAAAAGGTTGGAGTAGAACTCGAGACCCTGTTCCTGCACTGGAACTGGAACTATTACTCCCAGGGAGTAAAGATGTTGTATACATTTCAAGAACGCCTCTCCCTTTATCTGGTCTGCAGATAATCTTGAGAGATGGAATCTGCCTCTGGGAGGAAAAGTCTTGAATTCCAATTTGTAACCCTGGGATAATATTTCCACAGTCCAGGGATCTGGGACATCTCATATCCAGGCTTGAGAGAACTGAGAAAGTCTGCCCCCCACCTGATCCGATCCCGGATCAGGGGCAAACCCTTCATGCTGATTTGGAATCAGCTGCCGGTTTCTTTGATTGTTTCCCCTTGTTCCAAGATTGGTTGGGTTTCCAAGAAGACTTGGATTGTTCCTGCTTGGAAGAAGAAGGGGAAGACTTTCCTCAAGTTACGAAAGGAACAAAAATTACTCTGATGTCCTTTAGGCCTATTCTTCTTATCTTGAGGTAGAAAAGACCCTTTTCCACCCGTGATATCAGAGATAATTTCTGCCAAACTGGGTCCAAACAGGGTTTTGCCCTTGTAAGGAATTGCCACAAACTTGTCTTTAGAGGAAACATCCACAGACCAGGATTTCAACCATACCGCCCTGCGGGCTAGGAGAGCAAAACTAGAAGTTTTAGCTCCTAGTCTAGCAACCTGTAAAATGGCATCTGCAATAAAGGAATTGACTTAAGAGCAATGTAAGAGCTTTAATCCTATATTGAATTTCATCCAAGGAAGTCTCTACTTGAAGAGAATCAGACAAGGAGTCAAACCAATAAGATGCCACACTAGTCATGGTGGCAATACACACCTCAGGTTGCCATTGGAGACCTTGATGAACATAAATCTTTTTCAAACAAGCCCTCAGCTTCTTGTCCATCGGATCCTTAAAAGAGCAGCTATCCTCAATAGGAATAGTGGTTCTCTGAGCCAGAGTGGAAATGGCCCCTTCAACTTTGGGTACAGTATACCAAGGGTCTTTGATGGAGTCCTCGACAGGAAACATTTTCTGTGAGATAATCTCCCTAGCACGGTCCAGCACACGAAAAACCTCAGAAGTGGAAGGTTCATCAAAGAAACTATTAAGTTTACTAGATTTCTTAGGAGTGACAATGACAGGGGTATCAGAGTCATCTAAAGTAGCTAAAACCTCCTATAACAATACACAAAGGTGTTCAAGCTTAAATCTAAAGGATACCACCTCAGTCTCAGAAGAAGGAATTATACTGTCCGAATCTGAGATTTCACCCTCAGAAAGTCCCGATGTATCTTCCTCATCAGATTTATAAGAAAGGGCAACTTGGGAAGCAGAACACCTTACTTTCGGTATTTCTAGATTTCCTCTTGCATTTTCCGTGTAATCTGGGAATGGCAGCAAATGCCGCAGATACCGATGATTATTTTAACAGCATCACCCTGAGAGACATTAGGCTCAAAAAATGTACCTTTATTTTGCAAGGTTTTCTTGACACATGAAGAACAAAATTGCATAGAAGCTGCAATTTGTGCATCTAAACATAATAAGCATGAATTCATGAGAGCAGGCTCTTGCTCCATTTCAGACATGTTGTGAAACAGTAAATAAACTTGTACAGATAAGTTTCAAAGATTTTAATATTCAATTATAATAAGCTAAGGAAAAAATACACTTTATATTTTTTCACAAATTAGGATCGATCCCCAGCTAAAATGATGTGAGAAAAGATAAGAAAAAACATTTAATAAACATCAAATAAACTTCTAAAATACCCCTCAGGCAACCCCACACCTCAATTACTGAGGTGCCTTACCGCTACCAATTAAGACCAGATCACCCAAATATGAAGAAAAACAACGTTTTCCTCAGAAACGTTATAAAGTAAAGCCGATCATGTGACTGCAACTACCAAACTCTGCGACACAGAGAGGCACCACTTCCTGGTACACTGAGTACCAGAAATATCTGTTTTTTCAAACCTGGTAGATTAAAATGTTGCATCTTTTTATTTTAAAGCAAATGGGTAATGAATACACTGCTGAAATAAAAAATTCAGCCTTACTGTCAGTTTAAACTTGAATTGTTTTATCAAGTAAATATGTGTCAGAAAATAAAACCTAAAAAAAACATTTTACCCTTTCTTTTTAGAAGAGTTTAAATGTTAGTCTCACACATGCTACAGTGCCTGCTTCATGCCCCAGTGTAACCCATACAACAGGATTATCTATGTCCCAATAAAAAAGCAGTGTCTTTTAATTTAAGTGCATGGTCTCCCCAACTGAAAGAAAAAGCACTTACCTGCTCCGCTGTCCGGCATGTAGACAGTTATAAGGTATGAGAAGACACAGTTCCTCACAGAGACCTTTGAAAAAGAAAGAAAAGCGTAGCCAACTCTGGCTTTCTAAACTAGGGCAGGAATTGTTAGGACAACGCAGTAAGTACCTCTTTACAAGTTCCTAACTGCTTTAAAGCCACCACTACCCGACTGCAAGGAATGACGTGGAATACAGCTATACCCCAAAACTTGCTTGTAGATGAAATCAAAATTTTTCTTCAGATACCTAAACTTTACCTCCTCCATACACCGAGGGCAAAGAGAATGACTGGGGGTTGTGGGTAAGGGAGTGATACTTAGCAGTTTAACTGTGGTACTCTTTGCCTCCTCCTGCTGGCTAGGTGAGATATTCCCAACAGTAATTACTCAAGCCGTGGACTCACCATATATTTTAGGAAAGAAAACAAAATATAACAGTAACAGTTGTATATTCCCTACTTATGCTTAACATTTATATTTCAGTGAGCATAAGTAGAAAGTATCTGACAGCTAAAGAACATTAGCAGGAAGGTTTGACCAACCAGTAACTATTAGCAGGAAGAATTGATCAGCCGGTAACCATTAGCAGGAAGTATTGATCAGCCAGTAACCATTAGCAGGATGTATTGATCAGTCAGTAACCATTAGCAGGAAGTATTGATTAAACAGTAACCATTAGCAGGAAGTATTGATCAGCCGGTAACCATTAGCAGGAAGTATTGATCAGCCAGTAACCATTAGCAAGAAGTATTGATCAGTCAGTAACCATTTGCAGAAAGTATTGGTCAGGCAGTAACCATTTGCAGAAAGGATTAATCAGCCAGTAACCATTAGCAGGAAGTATTGATCAGCCAGTAACCATTAGCAGGAAGCATTGACCAGCTAGTAACCCTTAGCAGGAAGTATTGATCAGACAGTAACCATTAGCAGGAAGTATTGATCAGACAGTAACTATTAGCAAGAAGTATTGATTAGCCATACAAGTATATATTATCGATGCTACAGTATTTAAATATAAACAGTTTTTATAGCTATGAAGACAACAGAGTGCACCTGTGATTCACAGTGTTGTTTTATTAGAAATTACACAGACACGCTATATATTGCACTTACATTATTAAAATTAAAACAAGCCTTTCATGGGGATAAAATCTGTACTATAGTCCCTTGACAGCTTTCTTCCTATCTGCCGACCTGCAGCTTCTATGCTGAATAGGTATTACCGTACCAAAAGATTGTTATCACTTTAGTTATCCTTGTGTACACCGTCCTTAGGCTTCTCCTACCCTACGCATTTGGTCCACTCGCAGGCCGGCTGGCTCAAGAGTTTCAAACGGGAAGGAGCCTAAGGGTATTTGGACACTAAACTTATTGTATTTTCCCGCCCCTATGAACGTCGGTATTGGGTGATAATCATAATGTGTATATATTAGCATTTATCTCTAAACATACATATATCAACACCATGGTATAAATTAAAACGTCGGTATTGGGCGATAATCATAATATGTATATATTAGCATTTATCTCTAAACATACATATATCAACATCATAGTATAAATTTTACAGGGTAAAAAAGAACAATAAATAATAAAAACTAATAAAAATAAGTACACTTAAGTATATTTGTATGCTCCTCTCTACATAATTACATATACATTCATAGGTTTTTATGTTTTTTTTTTAAACATAACTCTCCTTTTTCGTTATATTACTTCTTATTGAATTTGATATTACATCAATCCATATTCAAAGCCTATCCTTTGGCTACAAAATTAAAACATTGCTGTGACGATACCCCTGGCTACCCCGACTGGGTAGCTCCGCCAAAGGGGTCCTGCTCTCCTCCCTGCCGACTGCAGCTATGTAGCTGACAAGTGACCACAACCTGTAGCCACCCCTGATGCCCAACAGCACCAGTACTCAGGGTCCCACCCTGTGGCAGACTCCAGCTACCCAGACTAGGTAGCTCTGCCAGAGTGTCCTTCCTCTGCCTGGAACAGGCTGCTATTTAGCTTAGGAAAGTGATTCTAGCAGGAGCCCACCAAAATAACTAGACAGACTAGCATTCAGGTGAAAATAGAACTGATTTTATTGAGCAAAACACATATCTTTTATACACACACTTATCTTGATAAGAACAGAAGACAATGCCACAGTTTTCCCGCCATTCCTGCCCCTCCAGACTGACTGGCGCCTCCATAGCATCCATAGTCCCACAAAATCCCAGGACACAGTGGTGACGGTTTTCGGGTGATCTTGGGGTAGCGGCATCTTGGTCCCCAGATGCCACAGTCCAAAAAGCAGCGTGATTTGTTATTGGGGACTGGAGATACAGCCCTTTGAACTTATGGGGGTAGGGTTGTCCAAAACCCCTGGTTCCCAAAGCAGCTCCCCTCCGGTAATTCCCCCACCTCTTGTCCTCCCTAGGGGCTACTAATCCCCAAAAGGGCGGAGCTCTGGGGCACATGGTTGCTGGAGTGACCAGGGGTAAATTTAGCAGGTGTCCTGCTGTCCTGTGGCCGACCGGGAGTTCCAAGAGCCCAGCCAGCCTGAGAGGAGTTAGGCAGGTGTCCATTGTGAGGTGGTCGACTGGGAGTTCCATGAGCCCGGCCAGCCTAGGAGGGTTTTCCTGGTCATACACCAGCTCTTCACAAAACAAGCAAACAAAAGCTTCCAGAGATTGTGGTTGCTCTGAGGAGCCCAAAACCACTGAGAAACAACAGGGGTGAGGTTGTAGGGAGGTGGGGGGGGGGGTAGCCTTAGCTGTCTAATATCCATGACATCTCCCCCCCCTCCAGTTCGGCAGACCCTGCTAGACCCTTAACGGGTCTTCCTGGGACTGTCCGACGGTGGCCCTCCACTTCTCGGTTTCTGGGACAGGTTATTCCATCTTTCCTGAGCTTGGGGCATCCTGGGGGGTTCCTGCTGTAGTTTATACCCTGCACCCTGGGTCCCAAACAAGTATGCCAAGGCCGGCTCCCAAACAATTGTTGTCCCACAAGTTCCAGGGTCCTCAAGTTCCAGGGCCACACTGCCTCTCTCCATGACACTCGGTTTAGTACAGGCAGACCCACCCACAAACAATGCCAGTGCCGGTTTCCCGGCTGTAGGTGGAAGTTACTCCTTGGTGGGGCAGGCAAAACTCGGGTGCCCAAACTTGTGGCACCAACTGTATAAGCTTTTCTCCTCCTTGCCTAATGCAACGCCTGCCCCCCGGTGAGAAATACTCCGGGATAAGAAAAGGGTAGAGACCCTGCCAAGCTACTGAGGGGAGAGATTGTCTGTCTCTTCTCCCGAGAAGGAGATCTACCACTGGGGAGGGAGGTCTGCAACCTCTGCTCCATGGGAGACTGTGCTGTCGCTGGGGAGCTCCCTGTCCGGGGTTCTGCCGCTGTGAGGAGAGACAACTGTCTGCTCTCCCAGAAAGGGATTCGGCTGCTGGGGAGAGATTTCGATACCCGTCTCTCCCTGCAAAGGCTTCTCTGTAAGGGGAGGGAGGAAGACTACCTCCACTACCAGGGGATGGCTCTGCCGCTGGGGAGAGACACCGACTGTCTCCTCTCCCAGCTCCTGGCTCTGCCACTGTTGAGAGAGACCGACTGCCTCCTCTCCCAGGAAGGGGTTCTGTTTATAGGGAGGGAGGACAACTACCTCCACTCCCAGGGGATGGCTCTGCCGCTGGGGAGAGAGACCGACTGTCTCCTCTCCCGGTACCTGGCTCTGCCGCTGGGGAGAGAGACCAACTGTCTCCTCTCCCAAGAAGGGGTTCTGTTTACGTGGAGGGAGGACGACTACCTCCACTCCCAAGGGATGGCTCTGCCGCTGGGGAGAGAGACCGACTGTCTCCTCTCCCTGTACCTGGCTCTGCCGCTGTGGAGAAAGACCAACATCCATCTCTCCCTACAAGGGGTTCTTGTTAAGGGGAGGGAGGTCGACTACCTCCACTCCCAGGGGATGGTTCTGCCGCTGGGGAGAGAGACCGACTGTCTCCTCTCCCGGCTCCTGGCTCTGCCACTGGGGAGAGAGACCGACTGTCTCCTCTCCCAGGAAGGGGTTCTGTTTATGGGGAGGGAGGATGACTGGCTCCGCTCCCTGGTTTCTTGGAGCTGTTACAGGTGCTGGGCAGAGGCCGGCGGCTCTCTGCCCTGTTGTCAGCGCTTCTGCTGGGGTGGCTCCCTTGTCCAAGTCTATAAGCTCAGAGCCAAACTGCGGATCAGGACCCAGCAGCCCTGGTTCCCTTTTTCTTTGTTGCCACTCCTCCATGGTCGAGCTCCATGAATCCCAGAGGGCTGCACCCCAGATCTGTATGCCCTTGGCACGCTGCTTAACAAGATCTAGCAGCCTCTTGTATTCCTTGACCAGTGCCTCTTCCTGATCAATTATAAAATACAGATTGTCTAGTAGCCAGGATTCCTCCAAGAGATCCAGCAGTTCCTCTTGGAGCCCAGAGATATCCTCCAGACCCTGGTCCATCTCGCTCCCAAACTGTGGGTCCTCTGTCCTTTTTGTAAATAGCAATCCAGGGCCGCCAAAGCCCTCTGTGGGGGAGCCATCCTCCAGCCATGGCTGCGCTTGCATAGCGAGCCATTGGAGGGCCCGATAGCCGTCCTTCACCCACATCTCTTGCTGGATCAGTCTATGTAGAACAGCTAGCCATTCTTTCTTTTGCTGTTCTCCCAGGAAAGGCAGTCTCATGGTCCACCGAACCCGGAATCTCGTGTCATTCATGGGGAGGCCCTTTCCATTTTCCTGCTCCTGTTGAAGAGCCTCCCACCAGAGGTCTCGGAGGGCAAGGTTCCTCCATGCCTAGAACGTCCTGTTCCAAACAAGGATAATTTGTTCCGGTCAGCATCTTTTGTACTCTCCCTAGGAACCCGGCAGCCATATTTACCGGCTACTGTGGCATGTCTCCTCTGTCAGCAGAAACTGTGTGAAAGAAGCAGATCCCACCGCTGCCAGCCAATGTGACGGATACCCCCGGCTACCCCGACTGGGTAGCTCCGCCAAAGGGGTCCTGCTCCCCTCCATGCCAACTGCAGCTATGTAGCTGGCAAGTGACCACAGCCTGTAGACACCCCTGATGCCCGACAGCACCAGTACTCAGGGTCCCACCCTGTGGCAGACTCCAGCTACCCAAACTAGGTAGCTCAGCCAGAGTCTCCTTCCTCTGCCTGGAACAGGCTGCTATGTAGCTCAGGAAAGTGATTCTAGCAGGAGCCCACTCAAATAACTAGACAGACTAGCATTCAGGTGAAAATAGAACTGATTTTATTGAGCAAAACACACATCTTTTATACACACACTTATGTCAAGGTATATGTAAAGATTAATATATATATATATATATATATATATATATATATATATATATATATATATATATATATATAAATCTATATTTGTCTAATCAATTCCAAATGATTCATTCATTCAGAAAAATTGACTTGAAACTCATGTCCAGTCCTCCCCCATTCAGTATGCAAAGTGAAGACAATAAAACATTTGGTCTACTTAAATTAAACAACCATTTCAAAGAAAAGACAGGTTGCCTCAAAGATAATCATCTGTATATTCTATGTATTCCAAAGGACTGTTTCCAAAAGATGTCCCACTGAGGTGTGAATTTAAAATCCCTATCAGATGATCGCTGACCCCTATCTCTACTCTGAAACCATCTATATTTTGTGTCTCATAAGTCTTGGATACAACAGTTCTATTCCACTGTAAAACAACCCCCTATGCCAAATGGTTTTGGCTGGGTGAAGATACATTTATCCTAATTAAAAGATAAAATTTAAGTCACTGCAAAGAAAAGAAACAAATGCTAACAAACACATGTGATAACATCACAATGGCCACTAAATCGTTTGAAGCCTAATGATATGTAAAGTGATCCCCGCTGTGAAATTGAAGCAATGAAGGTTGACCAGCAAAGACACATGTTATAGTGTAACTAGTTGAATTCAATATTTTTTTTATACAGCCTGAAAATTTAAATAACTATATAACAATCTATAATTTGCTGGATTTTTGTATAATTTTAAACACTGCATAGAAATGAATGTATATGTGGGAGATGGATTAAAATTTTGTAATTGATTAAATGGCAATTGTGATAATCCCATTGTTGAAGTATATATAACATGGTTTTTCTATCTTTCAGATGGGGCTAGAGTATACTGAGTGCAGGATTGCCTGCATGGGATGATCTGAGTCATGTCATATGATTATACACTAGATGTTTATGAAAGTTTAAACACATCTCTGAAAATATAACAGATGTATAAATGCTATTAATTGTAAGCTAATAATTAGCAGTAGAATTACTTTGATATAATATAATGTTGAAAACATAAGGTGCTTGGTATTGGGGTAATCAGGAAAATTATATGATACCACCCAATCTATGATTAATATTGTAAGTGATTGATGCAAGAAGTTATGGTCTGATGAATAATCACTTATAAGAATGTATTGAACTGTTAAAAATGTTGGATGGTGAGATGTGTTTTTTGGTTGTCTGCTGCCCTCTAGGGGATTGGAATGGTGTGACAGCCAAATTAATTTCCTATTAGGACACACATGCAGAGCCAATGAGGGAGCGTTCCCCAAAGTATTCAATAAGAAGGGACAAGCACCATGGGCGTGAACGAAAAAGATCATCAATGATTATATAAGGAATAGCTAAATGCAAAACAAGGACATTTTTTGGTGATCTGCTTGTCACTAGTGATTGATAACTGGCAGCCATTCTCTTGGGGACACATTCACTTAAGCAAGGAACTGAAAACTTACCTTGATCTATGCGATAACTTTCCTTCAAATGAGATGCTCTAAAGATATTTGGAAAAGACAACTACGAATTGGTTCAAATTGGTGACGTATAATTTTTCTAATTTTTAATATTTGAAACAAAGATTATTGGTAAGACCATATTCAAATTATAGTTAAGAGATATAAAGGAGCACTCAGTATTTTTAAACTGTGTTCATAGTCCTGTATAGCGTTGTTTGTCTCTTGTATGCTAAGTTGTTTATCTTTGCAAAATATATATATATATATATATATATATATATATATATATATATTAGAATTGGTTTTAATTATAGGTAACTAAGAACCTAAGAACTTAATTCAGCTTAGATAAATTGACATAGAGTTTGATTGTTGGCACAAATAATATATACAATTTCTGATGTTTTAAATTGAAATTATATTAGAATAAATTGTGTTTAAATAGCTGAGTGTATTGCTTGAATGTTAGCAGCTAAATATCTTGGAATCCCATTGTGTAAATTGAATGAAATTCTATTGTGAATAAGGCTAGTTTTAAAGGTAAACTTTTATGAACTTTGTATAGCATATTTTAATAGTTTTTAAACGTGTATAGTATTGATTCATATTCTGATTCCTACAAAAATATTTCAATGTGTTCATAGATATTAACTAATAATAAAGAATTTAGGAATTTATATTAATTTTATGGTTTCCAGTATATGCATATTGATTAAGGGTTTAATTTAAAGAAAGATTGTTAAATATATTGTGTTATAACCCTGCCATATACTGACACTTATCTTGATAAGAACAGAAGACAATGCCACAGTTTTCCCGCCATTCCCGCCCCTCCAGACTGACCGGCACCTCCATAGCAACCATAGTCCCACAGAATCCCAGGGCACAGTAGTGACGGTTTTGGGGTGATCCTGGGGGAGCGGCAGCACTTCCAGGGTGTCATTTGAAAAGCTGCAGTCCAAAAAGCAGCATGATTCGTTATTGGGGACCGGAGATACAGTCCGTTGAAGTTATGGGGGTAGGGGTGTCCAAAACCTCCGGTTCCCAAAGCATCTCCCCTTCGGTAATTCCCCCACCTCTTGTCCTCCCTAGGGGCTACTAATCTCCAAAAGAGCTGGGCACATGGTTACTGGAGTGACCAGGGGTAAAGTTAGCGGGTGTCCTGCTGTCCTGTAGCCGACCAGGAGTTTAAGGAGCCCGGACAGCCTGAGAGGGGTTAGGCGGGTGTCCTGTGGATGACCGGGAGTTCCAGGAGCCCAGCAAGCCTGAGAGGAGTTAGGCGGGTGTCCGTTGTGAGGCGGCCGACCGGGAGTTCCAGGAGCCCGGCCAGCCTAGGAGAGTTTTCCTGGTCATACACCAGCTCTTCACAAAACAAGCAAACAAAAGCTTCCAGAGATTGTGGTTGCTCTGAGGAGCCCAAAACCACTGAGAAACAACAGGGGTGAGGTTGTAGGGAGGTGGGTGGGTAGCCTTAGCTGTCTGGTATCCATGACAATTGTATACATTGCTAGCCAAATAAATAATAATTAATAAATTATAAGCAAATGTGTCTATTCTATTATTTGGGATTGTCTGCTATGTTTGCAATACATTTCATGCTAACGCAATTTTTGCTGTAATTTATGTCACCCCAGTATAAGGTCATGCTTCCTATATTTATCACATTCAATCCATAAATACTTGTAAGTCTAGATCAATATTTAAGCCCCTGGGGTCCAAACTATCCAACCTGTGGATCTATTTGCAACCCTTGAGAATGGGTCGGCAGACTGGAAATAAAGCTGTCAAGGGAGACCCTTACAGATTTTATCCTCATGAAAGGATTGTTTGAATTTTAATCTTCTATATAGAGCGTGTTCAAGACTTAATGCTGCTGAAGTTTGTCTTTCGAGGAGCTGCCCTACATCCAGCAGAGTTTGGTTTTAGCGTATGAAAGAACGCATACCATTGTGAGAGAACGAATCAGGAGCAGACACAGATGTAACAGTTGGAGAGTGAACTGTTTAAGAAGAAAGGACTGGTGGTAACTTGTATACACTATCGGCTAGATTTACGGCTAGATTTAGAGTTGGGCGGTAGCCGTCAAAAACAGCGTTAGAGGCTCCTAACGCTGGTTTTTACCGCCCTCTGGCATTTGGAGTCAGTCAGGAAAGGGTCTAACGCTCACTTTGCAGCCGCGACTTTTCCATACCGCAGATCCCCCTACGCCTATCTTTTCAATGGGATCTTTCTAACGCCGGTATTTAGAGTCTTGGCTGAAGTGAGCGTTAGAAATCTAATGACAAAACTCCAGCCGCAAAAAAAAGTCAGTAGTTAAGAGCTTTCTATAAAGCTCTTAACTACTGTGCTCTAAAGTACACTAACACCCATAAATTACCTATGTACCCCTAAACCGAGGTCCCCCCACATCGCCGCCACTGTTCCGATCAGCCAATAGAATGCAAGCTCAATCTGATTGGCTGATTGGATCAGCCAATCGGATTGAACTTGAATCTGATTGGCTGATTCCATCAGCCAATCAGAATATTCCTCACTTAATTCCGATTGGCTGATAGAATCCTATCAGTCAATCGGAATCCGAGGGACGCCATCTTGGATGACGTCATTTAAAGGAACCGTCATTCGGCGAGTAGGCGTCGGTTGAAGAGGTTGGATCCGCGTCAGCTGGGAAGAAGATGGCTCGGCTCCGGAAGAAAGAAGATTGAAGATGCCGCTTGATAGAAGACTTCATCCCGATGATGGACTTCCGACTTCAGCCCGATGATGGAGTTCTTCAGCCGCTGCTTGGATCAAGACTTCGGACCCTCTTTTGGACCAATCGCTGAACCCGGTGAGGTGAAGACAAGGTAGGGAGATCTTCAGGGGCTTAGTGTTAGGTTTATTTAAGGGGGGTTTGGGTTAGATTAGGGGTATGTGGGTGGTGGGTTGTAATGTTGGGGGGGGGGGTATTGTATGTGTTTTTTTACAGGCAAAAGAGCTGAATTCTTTGGGGCATGCCCCGCAAAGGGCCCTTTTCAGGGCTGGTAAGGTAAAAGAGCTTTGAACTTTTTTAATTTAGAATAGGGTAGGGCATTTTTTTTATTTTGGGGGGCATTGTTATTTTATTAGGGGGCTTAGAGTAGGTGTAATTAGTTTAAAATTGTTATAATATTTTTCTAATGTTTGTAAATATTTTTTTATTTTTTGTAACTTAGTTCTTTTTTATTTTTTGTACTTTAGTTAGTTTATTTCATTGTATTTATTTGTAGGTATTGTATTTAATTAATTTATTGATAGTGTAGTGTTAGGTTTAATTGTAGATAATTGTAGGTATTTAATTTAATTTATTTATTGATAGTGTAGTGTTAGGTTTAATTGTATTTATTTGTAGGTATTTAATTTAATTTATTTATTGATAGTGTAGTGTTAGGTATAATTGTAGATAATTGTAGGTATTGTATTTAATTTATTTATTGATAGTGTAGTGTTAGGTTTAATTGTAACTTAGGTTAGGATTTATTTTACAGGTAATTTTGTAATTATTTTAACTAGGTAGCTATTAAATAGTTATTAACTATTTAATAGCTATTGTACCTGGTTAAAATAAATACAAAGTTGCCTGTAAAATAAATATTAATCCTAAAATAGCTACAATATAATTATAATTTATATTGTAGCTATATTAGGGTTTATTTTACATGTAAGTATTTAGCTTTAAATAGGAATAATTTATTAATTAAGAGTTAATTTATTTCGTTAGATTTAAATTATATTTAACTTAGGGGGGTGTTAGTGTTAGGGTTAGACTTAGCTTTAGGGGTTAATACATTTATTATAGTAGCGGTGAGCTCCGATCGGCAGATTAGGGGTTAATTATTGTAGGTAGGTGGAGGCGACGTTGTGGGGGGCAGATTAGCGGTTAATAAATATAATATAGGGATCGGCGGTGTTAGGGGCAGCAGATTAGGGGTACATAACTATAATGTATGTTGCGGTGGTGTACGGAGCGGCAGATTAGGGGTTAATAATAATATGCAGGGGTCAGCGATAGCGGGGGCGGCAGATTAGGGGTTAATAAGTGTAAGGTTAGGGGTGTTTAGACTCTGGGTACATGTTAGAGTGTTAGGTGCAGACGTAGGAAGTGTTTCCCCATAGAAAACAATGGGGCTGCGTTAGGAGCTTAACGCTGCTTTTTTGCAGGTGTTAGTTTTTTTCAGCTAAAACCGCCCCATTATTTTCTATGGGGGAATCGTGCACGAGCATGTTTTTGAAGCTGGCCGCGTCCGTAAGCAACGCTGGTATTTAGAGTGGCGGTAAATATGCTCTACGCTCCTTTTTTGGAGCCTAACGCACTGAAAACTCAGCCATTCTGTGAACTCTAAATACCAGCGGTATTTAAAAGGTGCGGGGGAAAAAAAGCACGCGTAGCTAACGCACCCCTTTGGCCGCAGAACTCTAAATCTAGCCGTATGTTATTAAGGAGTTATACTGATAAGATTCCTTTGTTTAAACATTTTATCCCTATCAGTGATATTATTATATTTGGCTTGGAGTGTATAGTCTGGTTGTGCTATTGATTAGATTGTGTATAAACTGTTTTCAACTCACTGTTTTTCAAGTAAAACAATAATTAGCATATTATAATTCAGCTCCTTCATATGTTCAAACAAGTACAACATCCCTTTAAAAAAAACACTGATCGGAGGCATGGCAAGTCGCACATTTTAGAAGCTCCTGGCTCAATAATAATAACCCATCAGCAATCTACTATATCAACTTGTCATCCATATCCCTAAATTAGGGGTAATGTTAAGCAGTTTTCACCCAACTTGATGGCAACACCCTTTTGGTAAAATGCTCACGCCAGAGCCCTAAATCAGAGAGACTAAAGTATAATTGGTGGCCTACCTTCCAGTTTTTCACCAACCCCCCCCCCCCCCCGGTCTGCTGGGTAAAAGCATCAATAGCTGCGAGTCTTACTCCAAGAGCTTGAGAGGAAAATGCGGCTATGATTCCCTTCTGATGGCGCTAAGAGATCCGTATACAGAGGATGCGGACTACGAACCCTCGGCAGTAGAGGAAAAGATCTACCATTCATATGGCACTTTCTCTCAGCCGAATGTGAGTTCCAGTCACACCAAGGTAACTTACATCAGCAACTTTGAGGTTCCCCGAGAAATGGAGAAGCACTCACTCTTGATATACACCCCAGCCAAGAGGGATGCGGCCGATTCCTCGGAGCAGGGGGATTGGGATTTACAGCAACAAGAGGTGGCTTCATTTTCAGACGAGATGCGGGAGAGTTTTGCGGGATGTGACTCAGCATGGTGGATGGCTCAGATGGAGGTTATATCCACTGAGATACCTGGCATCCTATTGCAGTGTGCGGTTGCCCTTTTTGCTAGAACAAGTGGGAGGGTGGTGTGAGAGCTACCTATATTTGGTTAAACGCTAACCGTCCCTAGTGGATCACTAATTCCTCAAAAAGTGATCTTAGTGATAGAATAAAACAAGAGGTGCGGGACAGGAATCGCTCCGTGGTGGGAGCTGACCAAAATAAACCTATGGGGTGAATATTAAAAATATAAGGAAATTCCTGTAAAGTTATGCGCAAAAAAAATTACAAAAAATCAAAAAAGCGTACAATTTGATATGACAAAAAATATATATAAATTATATATATTATTTTATTAATGTAAAATGATAACTAAAAACAATTCCTATAAAAAAAATAATGATGCCGGCATCTATGTTATAAAAGAAGAAAATATTCTAAAAGCAAATATTCGTAGATAGTGGTAGTAACAATTTTCTGTGATGTGATAGCATACACATTTGATGAATTATACACAAGTATGTTAAACAATAATTTTATCAACAACCATCAAATTGAATATGAGGAGTTCTAAACACTCGCTATAGGAACTAATAATTCCTATTTGTCAGAGGGTATTAGCGAGGAGAGATATCAGGATGGATCAGAACATATGATATATCTGTATAAATCTTTGGCATTGCACATCTTTGGATGACTGAAGATATAAAAAACTCACTGTTCGTGATAGTATAGCAAATGTCCAGGTTCCATAGTGAGCCCCGAGGGGTATGATGATGTCAGACCACGTGACCAAATCGGCTTGTTGTTACTGGTCTCTTGTCGATGGTGACTCCTTGTCAGATGAAAACAAAGTGTCTCCGTAGTTATGGATCCGGTACAGCTTTAGAACAACTGTGGTTGCTCAATTTTATCACAGTTTAGTCCAGTATAGGTCCTTTGTAACTGGATATAGAGCTGGATGTCAGGCACAACAGGAATTATACATATAGTTTGTTCATGTATATGGAAAAAAACAAACAATGAACCTGATAATTGCTATGTAATGGGAATACAAGTATAATACAGGAATTATTCATATGTCCATATTCCAAAATTTGGAAATGGAGATGAACCTGTAAGAACGAGTATACATTCCAAGTTGGTATATAAATCAGAGAGAATAGTAAGCAAATTTCTACGCGTTTCAGTAGACTTAATAAATAAACTACCTTTATCAAGATGCTTACTAATACTAACACACACCCTTATATAGGGAACAATAGGTGTAACGGACATTGTGATAGGTCAGAAAGTGTTTGTCCAATAGGACTAAAGTGGGAGTGTATTATTTATTTCGACCTGTGTAAAAAAGACGGCAAACATAATTGCACATAGTTTGGGATATTATTAAATCTATTAATAGATATATAATGATACTTTAAACTTGTTAGGTACTATATAAATAGGTATAGAGAATATATATATATATAATGTTGCGTTCTACGAGATTATTTAAATGTTACATGAAACTAGTGTGAAGATTATTAGCAAACATAAATAACATGTGCTTGTAGGATTATTTATACAACTCAGAAAAAATAACTGTCTGTACAATGTTCAGCTTCTTTTTTAACGATGCTGCCTGATTCCAGCTTGACAGTGATAGAACCGCCACTACTTTACGCTCTTTCCCGGCTTTCACAGATTACCGAAACCTCAGATGGCTCCTGTTGGGACAGATTGCATTCCCATCGAGAGTTGGAGTAGGTTAAACCAACTATAGCTTGCCTATGTCTGGAGGACTCATTTTGAGACACTTTGAAGAGACGCGTTAAAGAGATGGTATGCACACTCACCTCCTCACACAGTGGAACTCTAGCGGATATTATTTACAATGCTGATAATCTTAAATTGTACAGTCTAGTGAAGGACACCACTTTTGAAAGCTGACAGCGAGTCTTTTCAAACAACTAACTTTTAAGTGCTGCAGCTATACATTTGAACTAGAAATTCTGATATGCTGAATATAATATAGAACTTTCTAATTATGTTGTTGGAATGTGTTATGTGCTATAACGAAGACCAACTCACTTTGTACCTTGCTTGTTAGTTCCCTAATAGCTTCTGTGTCCATCACACGTGCTTTTCACTCTACATATTATAGTGAGTTGTATTGCTTATATAGGTGCTTTCCTTTTACAAAAACTTATTTTTATGATCTGCAAGACTGCATTTGAACTTATATTGTGCACCTTTATATGCTGTATACAATGTAGAGACCTTAGACCATGTCTCATTTCTCTTATAGCTTGCTGTCATACAGGCTGCTTCCCAGTCATATTTAAGTGTTAGCTACAACTTATTTCCCCAGTATGTTTGCTATGCTCCATTTGTCCTGTGACTATCTTTACCCACATGGGAATTATCTGGCCTATTTCCTCTATAACTGGTGATACGGGTCCCTACTGAGTCAGCTACACAATTACTATAGTCTCTGCAATAGACCCGCTAACTACAACGCTTGTTCTTATATATTACTTTATAATAAAGAAGGGTGTATGCAACATGCAGCTATGTTACAGTCAAGGTGATCCATTTACCAAACTACTACTGTTATATCTTAAGCATTAGATTGCACATACACAAGTGCATCAATACAGGGTGTCCCCCTCAAAATGCCCATTGTACTATTCATAATATTCTATATCTGATTCACATAAGTCATAGACACTAGAGGCTGAGCCTCGTTATCTTTGATTTCAGTCAGACCGAGTGGGCCTACTTTGGATATATATACTTTCACTTCTAACATAGGCGCTGTCATGAACCAAGCCTCCAGACTAAAAAGAAAAAGAAAAGGTCTGGGAGGCATTCTGCTAAGAAGGGCTGTGTGGGGATTTGAACCTGTGGCTCTGTGGTTGCTATTTCTGTTTGCTTACATGTTGAGCCACAGCCAGTTCTAGCAATAGCATGGATCTTAAAAGATCTGATAAATAACTATTTGCCTTACTTGTTATTACACCTGTGCAACACACAGGTGTTCTCAATTCTGGAATTAATCAGAACCAACCCTGTGCAAAACCTCCCTATTTAAGGATGGCTTTTAGTCTGCATTTGGGTCTTCACATTGGATCTGTTTTGTCAAGTCAGAACCTGTTTCCTGTACTTCTTTGGAGAAAGATTTCACCTTTGCACCTGTTTACAAGGTATTACCAGGAGAAAGCCTTAACCTTTAAACCTGTTACCAGTTCACATGTTTGTATCCTGCCTTGTGCAATTCCTGCACTCAGCTATAACCAGGAGAAAAACTTTACCTTTAAACCTGTTACCAGTTCACAAGTCTGTTTCCTGCCTTGTGCAATTCCTGCACTCAGCAATTACCAGGAGAAAGACTTTACCTTTAAACCTGTTACCAGTTCACAAGTTTGTTTCCTGCCTTGTGCAATTCCTGCACTCAGCAATTACCAGGAGAAAGACTTTTACCTTTAAACCTGCTACCTGTTTACAAGTTGTTTTCTGCCTTGTGCTAATCTTACATTTCAGTTATTACCAGGAGAAAGACTTTCCTTTTTGAATCTGCATCTCTGCTTACTTTCGGCTAGATTTAGAGTTTTGTCGGTAACGACCCGCGTAGCTAACGCCGGCTTTTTTCTGGCCGCACCATAAAAATATCTCTGGTATTGAGAGTCCACATAAAGGCTGCGTTAGGCTCCAAAAAAGGAGCGTAGAGCATATTTAACGCAGCTTCAACTCTCGATACCAGAGTTGCTTACGGACGCGGCCAGCCTCAAAAACGTGCTCGTGCACGATTCCCCCATAGGAAACAATGGGGCTGTTTGAGCTGAAAAAAAACCTAACACCTGAAAAAAAGCCGCGTTCAGCTCCTAACGCAGCCCCATTGTTTGCTATGGGGAAACACTTCCTAGGTCTGCACCTAACACCCTAACATGTACCCCGAGTCTAAACACCCCTATCCTTACACTTATTAACCCCTAATCTGCCGCCCCCGCTATCGCTGACCCCTGCATATTATTTTTAACCCCTAATCTGCCGCTCCGTAAACCGCCGCTACTTACATTATCCTTATGTACCCTTAATCTGCTGCCCCTAACACCGCCGACCCCTATATTATATTTATTAACCCCTAATCTGCCCCCACAACGTCGCCTCCACCTGCCTACACTTATTAACCCCTAATCTGCTGACCGGACCGCACCGCTATCATAATAAAGTTATTAACCCCTAATCCGCCTCACTAACCCTATAATAAATAGTATTAACCCCTAATCTGCCCTCCCTAACATCGCCGACACCTAACTTCAATTATTAACCCCTAATCTGCCGACTGGAGCTCACCGCTATTCTAATAAATGTATTAACCTCTAAAGCTAAGTCTAACCCTAACACTAACACCCCCCTAAGTTAAATATAATTTTAATCTAACAAAATTAATTAACTCTTATTAAATAAATTAGTCCTATTTAAAGATAAATACTTACCTGTAAAATAAATCCTAATATAGCTACAATATAAATTATAATTATATTATACCTATTTTAGGATTAATATTTATTTTACAGGTAAATTTGTATTTATTTTAACCAGGTACAATAGCTATTAAATAGTTAAGAACTATTTAATAGCTAAAATAGTTAAAATAATTACAAAATTACCTGTAAAATAAATCCTAACCTAAGTTACAATTAAACCTAACACTACACTATCAATAAATTAATTAAATAAAATACCTATAATTATCTACAATTAAACCTAACACTACACTATCAATAAATAAATTAAATACAATACCTACAAATAACTACAATGAAATAAACTATCTAAAGTACAAAAAATAAAAAAGAACTAAGTTACAAAAAATAAAAAAATATTTACAAACATAAGAAAAATATTACAACAATTTTAAACTAATTACACCTACTCTAAGCCCCCTAATAAAATAACAAAGCCCCCCAAAATAAAAAAATGCCCTACCCTATTCTAAATTACTAAAGTTCAAAGCTCTTTTACCTTACCAGCCCTGAACAGGGCCCTTTGCGGGGCATGCCCCAAGAAGTTCAGCTCTTTTTTCTGTAAAAAAAAACATACAATACCCCCCCCCCCCAACATTACAACCCACCACCCACATACCCCTAATCTAACCCAAACCCCCCTTAAATAAACCTAGCACTAAGCCCCTGAAGATCTTCCTACCTTATCTTCACCATACCAGGTTCACCGATCGATCCAGAAGAGCTCCTCCGATGTCCTGATCCAAGCCCAAGCGGGGGGCTGAAGAGGTCCATGATCCGGCTGAAGTCATCATCCAAGCGGGAGCTGAAGAGGTCCATGATCCGGCTGAAGTCTTCATCCAAGTGGGAGCTGAAGAGGTCCATGATCCGGATGAAGTCTTCTATCAACGGCTTCTTTAAATGACGTCATCCAAGATGGCGTCCCTCGAATTCCGATTGGCTGATAGGATTCTATCAGCCAATCGGAATTAAGGTAGGAATATTCTGATTGGCTGATGGAATCAGCCAATCAGAATCAAGTTCAATCCGATTGGCTGATCCAATCAGCCAATCGAATTGAACTTGATTCTGATTGGCTGATTCCATCAGCCAATCAGAATATTCCTACCTTAATTCCGATTGGCTTATAGAATCCTATCAGCCAATCAGAATTCGAGGGACGCCATCTTGGATGACGTCATTTAAAGGAACCGTCATTTGTCGTTTAGTCGTCGGCCAGGATGGATGTTCCGCGTCGGATGTCTTCAGGATCCTGCCGCTCTGCTCCAGATGGATGACGATAGAAGATCCCGCTTGGATGAAGACTTCAATCGGATGGAAGACCTCTTCTGCCCCGCTTGGATGAAGACTTCTACCGGATGGAGGACCTCTTCTTGCTCCGCTTGGATGAAGAATTTGGCTCGGCTGGGTGAAGACGACTCAAGGTAGGGAGATCTTCAGGGGCTTAGTGTTAGGTTTATTTAAGGGGGGTTTGGGTTAGATTAGGGGTATGTGGGTGGTGGGTTGTAATGTTGGGGGGGGGGGGTATTGTATGTTTTTTTTTACAGGCAAAAGAGCTGAACTTCTTGGGGCATGCCCCGCAAAGGGCCCTGTTCAGGGCTGGTAAGGTAAAAGAGCTTTGAACTTTAGTAATCTAGAATAGGGTAGGGCATTTTTTTATTTTGGGGGGCTTTGTTATTTTATTAGGGGGCTTAGAGTAGGTGTAATTAGTTTAAAATTGTTGTAATATTTTTCTTATGTTTGTAAATATTTTTTTATTTTTTGTAACTTAGTTCTTTTTTATTTTTTGTATTTTAGTTAGTTTATTTCATTGTAGTTATTTGTAGGTATTGTATTTAATTAATTTTTTGATAGTGTAGTGTTAGGTTTAATTGTAGGTAATTGTAGGTATTTTATTTAATTAATTTATTGATAGTGTAGAGTTAGGTTTAATTGTAACTTAGGTTAGGATTTATTTTACAGGTAAATTTGTAATTATTTTAACTATTTTAGCTATTAAATAGTTCTTAACTATTTAATACCTATTGTACCTGGTTAAAATAAATACAAAGTTACCTGTAAAATAAATATTAATCCTAAAATAGCTATAATATAATTATAATTTATATTGTAGCTATATTAGGATTTATTTTACAGGTAAGTATTTAGCTTTAAATAGGAATAATTTATTTAATAAGAGTTAATTAATTTCGTTAGATTAAAATTATATTTAATTTAGGGGGTGTTAGTGTTAGGGTTAGACTTAGCTTTAGGGGTTAATACATTTATTAGAATAGCGGTGAGCTCCAGTCGGCAGATTAGGGGTTAATGTTTGAAGTTAGGTGTCAGCGATGTTAGGGAGGGCAGATTAGGGGTTAATACTATTTATTATAGGGTTAGTGAGGCGGATTAGGGGTTAATAACTTTATAATAATAGCAGTGCGGTCCGCTCGGCAGATTAGGGGTTAATAAGTGTAGGCAGGTGGAGGCGACGTTGAGGGGGCAGATTAGGGGTTAATAAATATAATATAGGGGTCGGCGGTGTTAGGGGCAGCAGATTAGGGGTACATAAGTATAATGTAGGTGGCGGCGCTTTGCGGTCGGCAGATTAGGGGTTAATTATTGTAGGTAGCTGGCTGCGACGTTGTGGGGGGCAGGTTAGGGGTTAATAAATATAATATAGGGGTCGGCGGTGTTAGGGGCAGCAGATTAGGGGTACATAAGTATAACGTAGGTGGCGGTCGGCAGATTAGGGGTTAAAAAAATTTAATCGAGTGGTGGCGATGTGGGGGGACCTCGGTTTAGGGGTACATAGGTAGTTTATGGGTGTTAGTGTACTTTAGAGTACAGTAGTTAAGAGCTTTATAAACCGGCGTTAGCCCAGAAAGCTCTTAACTACTGACTTTTTTCTGCGGCTGAAGTTTTGTCGTTAGAATTCTAACGCTCACTTCAGACACGACTCTAAATACCGGAGTTAGAAAAATCCCATTGAAAAGATAGGATACGCAATTTACGTAAGGGGATCTGCGGTATGGAAAAGTCGCGGCTGAAAAGTGAGCGTTAGACCCTTTTTTTAATGACTCCAAATACCGGAGGTAGCCTAAAACCAGCGTTAGGAGCCTCTAACGCTTGTTTTCACGGCTACCGCCAAACTCCAAATCTAGGCCTTAGTTTGTTTATTTTCACTCCTGCCGTATGTGGTCTTAACATACCTAAGTAGCATATTTAAAGATTCTGCAAGTATTTGCTTAATCAAAGTATTTTGTTGTTTAAATAAATTTGTTATTTTCAATCAGTATGGCTTCTACTAATCTTCCTTTAAAGCAACTGTTCCAGACAATGAGGCTCTCACATGATATCCTGAGACAGAACATGACAGAATGTGAAGACCATAAAAGAGAGCCCTCTGGGATTATTGCTGTATTGGAATCAGTGTTAAAGTTTATTAAGGACATACTGATTAACTTCATGGAGCTGATGGAAATGTTATCTCTCCCAACCGAAACCTTGTCTAAAGTTACCTCCCAAACAAGGAAAGGTTTTAAAGAACCCTTAACAGAAGAAGAGAAAATTCGGCGAAGACAACTTAACCTCTGTTTCTATTGTGGGGGAACTGGTCACTGCATCACAGGGTGTCCAGTAAGACCCCCTAGAGGATCAAGTCGAGATACAGCCAAGTTTAAAATGGACTCTGATGTTAAGGGAACAAATTATTCTTCCATTAGCAAACTTAAAGATACCCCTGGAGAGGATCCAGCTACTGAGAATACATCTATTCTACAAACAACCGTTTCTAACACGCTTCAAGAAATGGTACCTGATTTGAAACAGATGGTCATTGGGAGTACAACTCCAACTACATCCATTACCCATACCACTGCGTCTGTTTCTGCATCAACCACATTGGGGAACTCTGCAAAAATACCTCCTGGAAATCCTGCACATTACCTTGTTTCTGCCCTGGCTGGAGATCCAGCTAACAAAAGTCACTCATCAGACATAAAAGTGACAAACCTTCCAGCTGAATCAGACTCTGCCAATTCTAAAGATCCACACATCCTTGCACCACATTCACCCAGCTACTCATTGACTGAGAAAGAATTGGATGATATGGTTGAATTGGATATAAATGACACAGATAATGAATTCCTGGACTCTGAAGGAGAGGTCATATCTTACCCGGAGGTACTCTACCCATCAGGCAGATATGACCCAGATAACGAATTCCTTGACTCTGAAGGAGAGGTCTTTTCCTACCCGGAGGTACTCTGCCCATCAGCCAGTCCATTGCAAGCTGCTGGGTATAATCAGGAACCTCTAAATCAAAACTGTCTTGGTTTTTCAGCTCTTGTTATGCCTACAGGGATATCTTCTAAGGGTCCCCAATCTCAGGCAGCTGTTCCAAGCGAAGAATCCATTCCATCTGATTGTATTAGGGCTTCAAATGGAACACTTGTTCGTAAATCCCACCTTCACATGTTTGAACAGGCTTTGAGCGCCCGGAGTGCGCTCTTTGGAGGGGGCATCTGTCATAAACCAAGCCTCCAGACTAAAACGAAAAAGAAAAGGTCTGGGAGGCATTCTGCTAAGAAGGGCTGTGTGGGGATTTGAACCTGTGGCTCTGTGGTTGCTATTTCTGTTTGTTTACATGTTGAGCCACAGCCAGTTCTAGCAATAGCATGGATCTTAAAAGATCTGATAAATAACTATTTGCCTTACTTGTTATTACACCTGTGCAACACACAGGTGTTCTCAATTCTGGAATTAATCAGAACCAACTCTGTGCAAAACCTCCCTATTTAAGGATGGCTTTTAGTCTGCATTTGGGTCTTCACATTGGATCTGTTTTGTCAAGTCAGAACTTGTTTCCTGTACTTCTTTGGAGAAAGATTTCACCTTTGCACCTGTTTACAAGGTATTACCAGGAGAAAGCCTTAACCTTTAAACCTGTTACCAGTTCACATGTTTGTATCCTGCCTTGTGTAATTCCTGCACTCAGCTATAACCAGGAGAAAGACTTTACCTTTAAACCTGTTACCAGTTCACAAGTTTGTTTCCTGCCTTGTGCAGTTCCTGCACTCAGCTATAACCAGGAGAAGGACTTTACCTTTAAACCTGTTACCAGTTCACAAGTCTGTTTCCTGCCTTGTGCAATTCCTGCACTCAGCAATTACCAGGAGAAAGACTTTACCTTTAAACCTGTTACCAGTTCACAAGTTTGTTTCCTGCCTTGTGCAATTCCTGCACTCAGCAATTACCAGGAGAAAGACTTTTACCTTTAAACCTACTACCTGTTTACAAGTTGTTTTCTGCCTTGTGCTAATCTTACATTTCAGTTTTTACCAGGAGAAAGACTTTCCTTTTTGAATCTGCATCTCTGCTTACTTTGTTTGTTTATTTTCACTCCTGCCGTATGTGATCTTAACATACCTAAGTAGCATATTTAAAGATTCTGCAAGTATTTGCTTAATCAAAGTATTTTGTTGTTTAAATAAATTTGTTATTTTCAATCAGTATGGCTTCTACTAATCTTCCTTTAAAGCAACTGTTCCAGACAATGAGGCTCTCACATGATATCCTGAGACAGAACATGACAGGCGCTTACACGTAATAAGGTTCTCCATGCTCTGTAACTATAAAAATCCTCTGATTCATCATACAATGTCCTTAATTCATCTTACTATATATATAGCCATATATTGGAATCTAGACAGGAAGACAAATAATTTACTTCATTTATTCATGCTATTTGCACGCTTTATGATTGTTATATTCATTTAATGGTTATGTCACTTTGCTTTTTTATAGTAATGTTAGCCAGCCTATCATTTCATCTATTGAAAGGTGCCAAACAGACACTCACGATCAAGACAAAACCCACTTGAGCTTCTAATATACTCCTATCAACCTCATTAATGTTGTTATCTTCATGTTATTTATAACTCACCACCATCATTGTAGCAGATGACAATTCTGTTTATGTATTTACACTCTGTACGTTTCATTAGCATTTAGAATGTCCAAATTCCCTTCCCTCAGCCAGCGAGGGTGGGAAGGCTCTTAATTACTAGCTTGAATATTCAACATTATATTCTGTAGCACATCCTATGTCAGCTAATATGTGTATATTCCATATACTTGAGGGGTATTCATTACTTACTGACAGCTTATTATCTTATTCTAATATGCTAGTTACAAGTGGTGTTTACCCGCTGATTATTAAATTGTATCTATAGTTTCAAATCTATTAAGTGTAATTTGACCCATTAGGGTTTCTAATATGACTATCATACTTCACCAGTATTACTTATATTAAAGGGTCTATAAGCAGCCAGCTAACTAGCCATTCCTCTAAACCATCAAAAGTATAAAATGGAGGTTTCAGAATTGTATTATTTAGCAATCATCTATGCATATTTCTTTTATCCTTGTATTATGTTCCATGAACAGTTTGTTATTAATGTTCTGATCTTTATTGTATGCTCTTTTTTGCGCAAAACCTCAATAAAAGTTTATAAAAAAAACAACAACAAAAAACACTGAACAGCGGCAGAGACAGCGGGGTGTTCAATTATAATTTTGGTAATTTAATGAGAACCTCACCTATTTTGCACAAATAGGTCATGTCGAAATTACCTGCCCTTCAATTTTTGTTAATTTTGAAAATAATGCTCTGTTAAGAGACCCCCTATATATACGAGAAGACAAGTTGTATGATGACATAATTATAGAATTTTTTACAAGAGCCCAATCAACCTTCGCTGTGCTGGTAGCAGCTGAGTATCCATTTCACTATACATTTTTAACCCACACCTGGTTTGGTCCTCTACATGTTGATTCCTTTAATATGGGTTCTTAATTTTCATGATTGAAAATTATTGGTTGTTTCTTATAAGCAAATGACAGATTGAATAAAAATAAAAAAGAGGTTCACCATCTAGGACCCAAGAGCAGTCCTCTCTTATTTGAGATTGCCCCCTTAGCGTTGTATCCTACCTAATGAACAGGCCCAAGAGTGGCCTCATGTGTTATCAGGGAGGTATACAGACCATAAAATGCCAAGGGCCCGTATACAGTCCCTTCCATAAAGAGGTGGGCCACCTGATTTTAGTATATATAGTGTAAGATTGGCAGTTTTACTGTTTGTACACACAGATGCAGATGCATACCCCAGTGGCGTCAAGACTTCTCTGGAGTATGTTTGTAGCTTCAAGGTAGTGGGCTGCAGCAATACTGGAATTTTCAGATGTTTAAAATCTTTAATTGTCATAACTGAAACTGCAGCCCCAGTATCTAAGTCCATGGTCAAATCTTTTCCTTCAATATTAACATGAATGGACAAAGGCTCAGACCCTGCTGCCATGGTGTATACAGTCAAACTCTGAACAGTCATTTCCTCTTCTGAATCTGATGTGGCTCCCTTATAAGCCATGTGGTAATTTCCCTTCTTATGTGTTTTGCTCGAGACACTCTGCTGAGATCCTCTGCAAGCCTTCTTTAGAAACATAGAAACATAGATATTGATGGCAGATAAGAGCCATAGGCCCAGCAAGTCTGCCCGACCTTACCTAACAGTATAAACTTATCTAGTTCGTAGGATAGCCCTATGCTTGTCCCATGCATTTTTAAAGTCCCCCACAGTGTTTGTTGCTACTACCTCTTGAGGAAGTTTATTCCATAAATCAATCACTCTTTCTGTAAAGAAGTGCTTCCTCAAATTACTCCTGAATCTACTACCCTTTAGCTTGAGCTCATGACCCCTAAAGTGTCCTATTTTACCACAGCCATGACAACGAGCATTTTTAAATCTGCATCCAGAAGCTACATGATTCTGTGCTCCACATCTGTAACAGTTAATAGGCGATGCTGCTTTTGCTGAATATTTACTGACTGGTTTAGTCTGTTGCTTTACATTGGAGAAAAATACCTGTTCTTCCTTAGTGTGAGAATGTGTCTGCAATAAATTAGTGTCTTGTGTGTCCTGTTCCAAAACAGAAGCAATCTCTAGCGCTTTATGGAAGGTCAGGCTCTCCTCTGTCAAAAGTTAGGTTAGGGGTTGTTAGGTTAGGGATTGTTAGGTTAGTGTACTTACGGCCAGATTGCGAGTTTTGCATAATGGCTGGCTTGGTAATAACTTGCAAGTTATTTCCACCGCTCACCTTTAATAGCGCTGCCATTACAGGTTTTCCAAAAACCTGCATTAGCGGGCAATATGGTGGCGTTGAGCTCCATTCCGCACACTAATACCAGCGCTGCTTTGAGCTGGTTTTACGTGCTCGTGCACGATTTCCCCATAGATATCAATGGGGAGAGCCGGCTAAAAAAAAGCCTAACACCTGCAATAAAGGAGCGTAAAGCTCCGTAACGCAGCCCCATTGATTCCTATGGGGAAAGAAAATTTATGTTTACACCTAACACCCTAACATAAACCCTGAGTTTAAACACCCCTAATCTGCCGCCCCCGACATCACCGATACCTACATTGCACTTATTAACCCCTAATCTGCTGCCCCCGACATCTCCACCACCTACCTACACTTATTAACCCCTAAGCTGCCGCCCCCAACTTTGCCGCCGCCACTATACTAACGTTATTAACCCCTAAACCTCTGGCCTCTCACATCACTAACACTAAATAAATATATTAACCCCTAAACCTAACCCTAAGTCTAACCCTAACTTTGATATAATTAAAATAAATCTAAATAAAATTTACTATCATTACCTAACTAATTCCTATTTAAAACTAAATACCTATAAAATAAACCCTAAGCTAGCTACAATATAACTAATAGTTACATTGTAGCTATCTTAGGTTTTATTGTTATTTCACAGCTAAGTTTGTATTTATTTTAACTAGGTAGACTAGTTAGTAAATAGTTATTAACTATTTACTAACTACCTAGTTAAAATAAATACAAATTTACCTGTAAAATAAAACCTAACCTAAGTTACACTAACACCTAACATTACAATACAATTAAATAAATTACATTAATTAAATACAATTAACTAACGACTCGATTATGAGTTTTGCGGTAAGAGCGGCTCGGTGCTAACTTGCAAGTTATTTCCACCGCTCACCTCCCTATAGCGCTGCTATTACAGGTTTTCATAAACCCGGTGTTAGCAGGCAATATTGCAGCGTTGAGCAAAATTGTGCTCCATACCGCACTCAAATATCAGCGCTGCTTTGAGCTGGTTTTACGTGCTTGTGCACGATTTCCCCATAGACATCAATGGGGAGAGTCGGCTAAAAAGAAGCCTAACACCTGCAATAAAGAAGCGTAAAGCTCCGTAAAGCAGCCCCATTGATTCCTATGGGGAAACAAAAGTTATGTTTACACCTAACACCCTAACATAAACCCAGAGTCTAAACACCCCTGATCTGCCACCCCTGACATCACCGACACCTACATTACACTTATTAACCCCTAATCTGCCACCCCCGACATCCCTGCCACCTACCTACATTTATTAACCCCTAATCTGCCGTCCCCAATGTCGCCGCCACCTACCTACACTTATTAACCCCTAATCTGCCACCCCTAACATCGCCGCCACCTACATTACACTTATTAACCCTTAATCTGCTGCTCCTAACATTGCCACCACCTACATTACACTTATTAACCCCTAATCTGCCGCCCCTAACATCGCCGCCACCTACATTACACTTATAAAACCCCAATCTGCCTCCCCCAATGTCGCCGCCACTATACTAAAGTAATTAACCCCTAAACCTAACCCTAAGTCTAACCCTAACACCCACTAACTTTAATATAATTAAAATAAATCTAAATAAAAATTACTATCATTACATTGTAGCTAGCTAAGGTTTTATTTTTATTTCACAGGCAAGTTTGTATTTATTTTAACTAGGTAGACTAGCTAGTAAATAGTTATTAACTATTTACTAGCTACCTAGCTAAAATAAATACAAATTTACCTGTAAAATAAAACCTAACCTGAGTTACACTAACACCTAACCTTACACTACAATTAAATAAATTACATTAATTAAATAGAATTAACTAAATTACAAAAAAACACACTAAATTACACAAAATAAAAAAGAAATGATCAAATATTTAAACTAATTACACCTAATCTAATAGCCCTATCAAAATAAAAAAGCCCCCCCAAAATAAAAAAAAACCTATCCTACAATAAACTACCAACCCCCGAAGATCCACTTACAGTTTTTGAAGACCAGACATCCATCCTCAACGAAGCTGGGAGAAGTCTTCATCCAAGCGGCAAGAAGTCCTCAACAAAGCCGGGAGAAGTCTTCATCCAAGTGGCAAGAAGTGGTCCTCCAGACGGGCAGAAGTCTTCATCCAGATGGCATCTTCTATCTTCATCCTTCCGATGTGGAGCGGCTCCATCTTCAAGACACCCGGCGCGGAGCATCCTCTTCTGACGACGGCTCTTCAAGAATGAATTCTCCTTTAAATAACGTCATCCAAGATGGCGTCCCTTGAATTCCGCTTGGCTGATAGAATTCTGTTTATTTTTTTTGTAATTTAGTTAATTGTATTTAATTAATGTAATTTATTTCATTGTAGTGCAATGTTAGGTGTTAGTGTAAGACAGGTTAGGTTTTATTTTACAGGTAAATTTGTATTTATTTTAACTAGGTAGTTAGTAAATAGTTAATAACTATTTACTAACTAATCTACCTAGTTAAAATAAATACAAACTTAGCTGTGAAATAAAAATAAAACCTAAGATAGCTACAATGTAACTATTAGTTATATTGTAGCTAGCTTAGGGTTTATTTTACAGGTAAGTATTTAGTTTTAAATAGGAATTATTTAGTTAATGATAGTAATTTTTATTTCGATTTATTTTAATTATATTAAAGTTAGGGGTGTTAGGGTTAGACTTAGGGTTAGGTTTAGGGGTTAATAACTTTAGTATATTGGCAGCGGTGACGTTGGGGGCAGCAGATACTGGTTAATAATATTTAATTAGTGTTTGCGATGCGGGAGTGCGGCAGTTTAGGGATTAATATGTTTATTATAGTGGCGGCGATGTCCGGAGCAGCAGATTAGGGGTTAATCATTTTATTATAGTGTTTGCGATGTGGGAGGGCCTCGGTTTAGGGGTTAATAGGTAGTTTATGGGTGTTAGTGTACTTTGTAACACTTTATTTATGAGTTTTATGCTACAGCTTTGTAGCGCAAAACCCATAACTACTGACTTTAGATGGCGGTGCGAATCTTGAGGGTATAATCTGTACCGCTCACTTTTTGGCCTCCCAGGCAAAACTCGTAATACCGGCGCTATGGAAGTCCCATTGAAAAAAGTGTGCAGTACAGCTATACCTACAAGACTCGTAATAGCAGCGGTAGTGAAAAAGCAGCGTTATGAGCCATAACGCAAAACTCGTAATCTAGCCGTTAGGTATTTAAATAGTTATTTGCGTTGTGGGTTTTGGCGGTTTAAAGGGTTAATAAATTAAATAGGTTTATTGCGATGTAGAGGTTTTGGGGTTAATAGGGTAAATAGGTTTATTGCAATGTAGGAATTTTGTGATTTAGGGGTTAATAGGGTAAATAGGTTTATTAAGATGTGGGTTTTTTTCAGTTTAGGGGTTAATAGGGTAATTAGGTGTATTGTGAGGTGAGTTTTTTGCGGTTTAGGGGTTAATAGGGTAATTAGGTGTATTGCAATGTGGGGGTTTCGCGATTAAGGGGTTAATAGGGTAATTAGGTTTATTGCAATGTAGGAATTTTGCAGTTTAGGGGTTAATAGGGTAATTAGGTTTATTGTGATGTGGGGGTTTTGCGGTTTAGGGGTTAATAGGGTAATTAGGTGTATTGCGATGTGGGGGTTTTGCGGTTTAGGGGTTAATAGGGTAATTAGGTGTATTGCAATGTGGGTGGTTGACGGTTAAGTGGTTATTAATTTTAATTGTGAATTTTTGGGGAAGGCGGAAATATAGGTAAAGAACTGTTAGGTTTATTATTGGGAGGCGGCTCAGTCTACACATTATTTTTATTTTTTTATTTTTTTTTTTAAATAATTTTTATTGAGGTATTCAGAACATACACAAAGTCAGTTATTGATCGTGGCAACACGCCTATAGACATACAGCAGAACTCATAAATACAGTACATAGGCATGTCTTAGAAACCTTAAACAACAGTAGATTCTCAACGGGAGAATATGCCCAGAGCCACGTACAGTACCCCATTTTATGTATAAACATGTTAGCTTGGACAAGTCAGAAATATCTTAATACATGTGAATTCTGAGACCTGGTTTTTGTAGAGAGGTTTTGGACAAGAACATGTAGGTCCTTATGAGTCCGCATCCTTTAACTTCAGATATTATAGAAAACATCCCTCTAAGATATAAAAAGGGCACAGACCCCGTTAACGGGATAAGTGGTGAGGACTATAGTGAGAGGGTGTTAAGTTTAGTTTCTCCATATACCCTTAAGGTTGCTATAGGCTTCTGTAAAGCCTCAAATCGCGAAAAAATTAAGTAATATACTAAAACCTACTAGTAAGTGCATAAAGTCATAAGACCTAGCTTTCGTACCCTGTCTCTAAATAATAAGACTTAGGTCTTCTTGTGTCCATAACATAAATAACAACCAAAAAATGTGGTATTCTAAATTGGATTAAAGAAATATGCGAGTACTAGATGATAATTATAAGACCTAGATTTCATACCCAATCTCTGAAAGAAAAGACATAGGTCTTTGTGTGTCCATAATATAGTTAAGAGCAAGACAATGTAATATTCTAAACCTGCTCAACTCAGTGCGTAACAAGGCAACAGAAATAAGGATATTCTATAGCATTAATTAACCCCATTTTCAAGGTTAACAGGGCCACTTCTGAACCCAAGATATTTCATATGTATATAGCACTGAGCTAGCTGCCTATGAGACTTTACCGCTAACAATAGCTATCCCTCAACGTTAGTAAAATACACATATTCTTCTAATTACGCAGAGTCACTCTTAGGTCTCAGAGGGTCACGACAGCCCTATTTTAGGGTCGGGTATATAACATCTTTAGCAAGGTAATGTTCATCTTTATAGCACCTTATCTAAAATAACACTATATAAAACTTTGTATAGATGCCATTGCAGTAATTGTCACGTGCTTTAAAGCAACTCTTTAAGGACCAAGAAAGCTTCCCCCCTTCTCAAACAATATAGGCATGCTAAGAATGCACCCTTCCGATGAAATTATCAGTCTCTCCTGGACTGCTAGATAAAGTAGTTTACTAGTAAGGAGGCATTATGGGAGGGGACTATTAATAGGGCAAAATGTGACTTTTATGACTGCTGTCATCTTAAAGAACCTATTTAAATTATCTAGGCTATTCCTAGTCCTCTGGTGACCATAAAACTTTTTTTTTTATATATAACTGGAATTATAGATCTCTTAGATAAAGGGCATCAGATATTTGCTGCAAAATGTCCAGTCTACGTTGCAATGAAGTTTATACATGCGGCAAATAAACATCTATTTAACAAAATACTATACAAATATTACACTGCACATCCTGGAAACCATAAGCAACTGGCAAACCTCATTCACTTTGCTTGGACTATATGCAAATGTACAGCTAAACTACAGCTCATATTTCTATACATGCACACTGATAATACAGTTCCCAGTGATTTAGTAATTAAACATAATACATCGGGTAAGGGAATAACTATAGCCAAGCTGGCGCAAACTTAGAGGGCCAGCAACAGAGAACCTTGTGTGGTAGGCCTCCTCTTCAAAACCCCTCGGTTGCCAAAGTGCCCAGGTCCCAGACCTAGAGGGGCATGTAGCTCAGAAGCAAGTTACTATGTTGTGTTATGCCAGGCCAGCAGGTCCAGGAGTCACAGCAACCCAGAAACTTCACCCGACACCTACTTTTGCAGGAGCGCTATGGTAATATTCGCAGCTGGAAGACCTGATAGAGTTCTTTAGCGCCCAGTTCATGGCAGAGTCTATGAAAACATCAGTGCAGACACAGACCGCCTGCAGCTCATGTGCATCAACAGGGCCGCGCATCCGGGAGCCGGCCGCTCTCCCCGCCGCGGCTCCGCCAACAATGTCCGCCCAGCAATCGTCACCACAGTAAGTGTCTGTCATATCTCCCATTTCGGCAGGGGCCCCCCCGCCAACATTTGTATGCTTCTCATCGGTCAGCGCCCTCCGGTCCTGCACGGCCGTGAATCCCCCGGTGTCTTCTGAGAGTCTCTTGGGAGCACCGCCCTCCAGCTGCTTCACTTTAGATGGGACACAGACACTGAAAACATCCCCAGCACCCAGCAGGGTCTCGCTATATAGATCCCTCGCCCCTTCAGGCCTAGGAAAGGCTCCTACAATCACCATAAGGCGATCAAATCTGATATTTATTTGGTGCTCAGACTCGGCAAAGAGAGCCTGTATTTTAGTATATAAGTCCTCGTCCATGGCAGTAGAAGGTTCTGTGTGGAAGTTCTATGTTTACTCTGGTTTCCAGAAATGAGCAGATATTATGTTAGACAGAGAATTAGAACAGTCTCTGCTTACCCGGTTTCCCGGGGGGGGGGGGAGCTGAGCTCTCTCTCCTTAGAGGCCGCCCAAGACACTCAGCGGTCCAGTCTAGGAAGTCCTGTTGCGTTGTAGACAAAAATCTTTGTATATTTCCAAGCAGCGAAGTGTCCCCAAAGTTATAATGTATTAATTCTTGCTGGATGTTTTTTTTAGTCTCCAAATTACAGGTGGAATGTAATGCTGGATTGCAGAGCTCCTAGTTTTGCGGCCATCTTGGACCATAGCCCGGACACGCCCCCGAGTCTACACATTATTCATACAGTCACAATGCATGGTGACTGTATCAATAATGTAGACACTGACATTTTTATTAATGCTTATTTTTTCTGTGTCAGTGTCTACATTACTGATACAGTCACTATGCATTGATACAATATAAATTATGTGTGGGAGGAGTTACGGAAATTGGCGATCGCAACTTCCGAAAATATTTTACAGGCATAGGAATTAACATATCCGTCAGTGTTAATCAAACACTGCACTTTGTGGAAAGCCACGCCTCTCGCTCGCGGCAAATCGCGTGTATCGCTCACGGCTAAACACGCCCCTTCCTCGCGCCATTTAGACATTTAAAATATTAAGGTTTAATATTATCTGATGCAGTTAGGAAAAAGCAGTCTGTGAGGAGAGTTGATGTAGAGAGAGATCAGTTACTTTAATAGCGGAAGATCGTATTTAGTTTAACTTTTTAGCATTATTAGTTATTCCAACCAAATAGCTTTTTTAAAAGCTAAAGATAAGCCTGTTGTTTTTTATTTTTAACAGCTTTTTTCAAATTTTTTGTGGTGTCAAATAAAAAAAAATAGGAGATTTAACATCATAAGCTTTAAAGAAAGCTAAAGAAAATGATAATAATGTTATAAAGCTTTTTTTAAAAGCTCAAGTAGTTAAAAAAATAATTAGACTGCCCTCTGGGCAGGCTTATCGACTAGTAACTGTATAACTGCAATATAACTTGCACTTATATAATGTGTAACTGACAGTCCTTACTCTTCCTGACTGGCTGATGCTGTATCCTCTGCAGTGATCTGTAGATGACATTACATTTATTATTATTATGTCAGGGTTTTTTCCCTCCTTTGTTTGCCATGTGCTGCTGGCAGCCATTTTACTCATCTCTCTTGCTGACTCTGGTGCATACTGTGTGATGCTGCTCATTTCCTGCACTTCCTTTTATGGCCAGACTGGTGTTCATCATCAGTGTGAGACAGGATGCAGTCTCAGAATTGTGATGTCTCCACTTATTATTTAAAGGGCCTCTGTCCAGTATGCTTTGCCCTTGCGTTGTCTCAGACCTGTTTGTGAGAGCTCCTGTATATTACCTGGCTGTCTGACGTCCCTCCTGGTTCCTTATCCCTGGCTTGTTCCTGACTCTGCTGTTCTCCTTGTTCCTGATTCCGGCTCGTCTGACTACTCGCTTTGGCTCCTGACTCGGCTCGTCTGACTATTCGCTTTGACTCCTGACTCGGCTCGTCTGACTACCAGCTCTGGTTTTGATTCCTGGCTTGTTATTTGTTTTGTGGACTTTTTATTATTTTTTGCTATTAATAAAGGTGTAATTATTTTTGCACTTCTCATCTCTGATTCCTGGCACCCTGACATATTAGCAGCACTTGTCTGATCCTGAGGTTCAGTCTTTGTTACTTGTACTTTATAACTGCATCACAAACTGTCACAAGATGGCTTCTCTGAACTGTTCTGATTCTAAGCACAGCCCACTTGATGACATCATCTTTGTATGGAAGCCTTAATGTGCCATCTAACCAAACCAGGAAGTAAGCACAACACTACACTATATGTATATGTTGTCATAGGAACAAGAGTTGTTCTTTTATGTTTATTTTGGTTGTATATTGCAAACTTTTGTTTTGTTTATTATTTATTAACTAGTCGATAAGCCTCCCCAGAGGGCAGTCTAATTATTTTTTTAAACTACAGATGTAGAAACAACCAATTTTGTAACTCTTCTTTTATATAAATATTTAAGCTACAGGTGTAGCAATACTATCATTTTAATGGACTACTATCTTAAATATATTATTAACCCCTAAACCGCAAAACCCCCACATCACAATAAACCTAATTACCCTATTAACCACTAAATCGCAAAACCCCCACATCACAATAAACCTAATTACCCTATTAACCCCTAAACCACCAACCCCCCACATGGCAATACACCTAATTACCCTATTAACCCCTAAACCACAATACCCCCACATCGCAATAAACCTAATTACCCTATTAATCCCTAAACAGCAAAATCCCCACATCGCAATAAACCTTATTACCCTATTAACCCCTAAACCGCAACCCCCCACATTGCAAAATGCCTATTTACCCTATTAACCCCTAATCCGCAAAACCCACTACATCGCAATAAAACTATTTAACTTATTAACCCTTTAAACCGCCAAAACCTACAACGCAAATAACTATTGATTGGAACAGCCAATAGAATGTGATCTCAATCCTATTGGCTGATCCAATCAGATGGATGAAGATAGAAGATGCCGTCTGGATGAAGAGAACCTTCGTTGAAGACTTCTTGCCGCTTCGCTGAGGACTTCTCCGGCTTCGTTGAGGATGGATGTCCGGTCTTCAAAACTGTAAGTGGATCTTCGGGGGTTAGTGTTAGGTTTTTAAGGGTTTATTGGGTGGGTTTTAGTTTTAGATTAGGGCTTTTGGGCTGAAAAAGAGCTAAATGCCCTTTTAAGGGCAATGCCCATCCAAATGCCCTTTTCAGGGCAATGGGGAGCTTAGGTTTTTTAATTAGGATTTTATTTGGGGAGTTTGGTTGTGTGGGTGGTGGGTTTTACTGTTGGGGGGTTGTTTGTATTTTTTTTACAGGTAAAACAGCTGATTTCTTTGGAGCAATGCCCTTTTAAGGGCTATTGGTAGTTTAGTTTATGCTCAGGTTTTTTTTATTTTGTGTGGGCTTTTTTTATTTTGATAGGGCTATTAGATAAGGTGTAATTAGTTTAAATATCTGATAATTTTTTTTATTTTGTGTAATTTAGTTTTTTTTTTTGTAATTTAGGTAATTGTATTTAATTTAGGTAATTTATTTATTTGTAGTGTAAGGTTAGGTGTTAGTGTAACTCAGGTTAGGTTTTATTTTACAGGTAAATTTGTATTTATTTTAACTAGATAGTTAGTAAATAGTTAATAATTATTTAGTAACTAGTCTACCTAGTTAAAATAAATACAAACTTACCTGTACAATAAAAATAAACCCTAAGATAGCTACAATGTAACTATTAGTTACATTGTAGCTAGCTTAGGGTTTATTTTACAGGTAAGTATTTAGTTTTAAATAGGAATTATTTAGGTATTGATAGGAAATTTTATTTAGATTTATTTTAATTATATTTAAGTTAGGGGGTGTTTGGGTTAGACTTAGGTTTAGGGGTTAATAACTTTAGTATAGTGGCAGCGACGTTGGGTGCGGCAGATTAGGGGTTAATAAATGTAGGTAGGTGGTGGCGATATTGGGGCGGCAGATTAGGGATTAATAATATTTAACTAGTTTTTGCGAGGCAGGAGTGCGGCGGTTTAGGGGTTAACATGTTTATTATAGTGGCGGCGATGTCCGGAACGGCAGATTAGGGGTTAATAATTTTATTTTAGTGTTTGCGATGCGGGAGGGCCTCAGTTTAGGGGTTAATAGGCAGTACGTCCAAAAAAGTGTGTGGTGCCCCTAAACCTGCAAGGCTCGTAATACCAGCGGGAGTAAAAAGCAGCGTTATGAGCCTTAACGCTGCTTTTTTACTCATACCGCAAAACTCGTAATCTAGCCGTTAGTTATTTAGATAGTTATTTGTGTTTTGTTTTTTTGGCGGTTTTAAAGGGTTAATAAGTTAATTAGGTTAATTGCGATGTGGGAGTTTTGCGGTTTAGGGGTTAATAGGCTAAATAGGTTTATTGCGATGTGGGGGTTTTGTGGTTTGAGAGTTAATAGGGAAAATAGGTTTATTGCGATGTAGAGGTTTTCACGGTTTAGGGGTTAATAGGGAAATTAGGTATATAGCAATGTGGGGGTTTTGCTGTTTTTTTTTTTTAAATACTTGATGCGGGCGTTTTTTGTTTTTTTTAAATACTTTAATGTGGACGATTAGTTGTTGCTTTTGTAATGCTCCGTTTGCCTTCGCTGCATCCACTGGTGGATTCCGAAAATCTGCATCCAGGTAAATTATTTTGTCCTCGCGCTGCCAACATTTTATTGAGGATGCGTGCGCAACTGCCAAAGGCCACTTACATTACAAATGCAATTATAGTATAGATGACAACTGTTTGTATGCCTACAATTAAATCTCAATAAAAATGATAAAAATAAAAAAAAACACTGATGTTTTATATATATTAATAGGAGACATATTTAACCTTTAATCACTAAATTGCATTTTTTTAAGCCAGACAAGGCTAACATGATTATTCTCAGTAATTGTACAGCCAATATAGGGCTAGATTACAAGTGGCGCGCTTACGTTAGCACAAGAGCGATATTAAAATATTGAAGGCGCGTATATTACAAGTTGAAAGTAAACTCTTTGGGGCCGATCTAATAATGTGTGGGCAGACATGATCCGCTGTAGCATATGCTGTCGGAATTTATCATTGCAAAAGCATTTCTAGTGAAATGCTTGTGCAATGCCGCCCCCTGCACATTTCCGGCCAATTGGCGCTAGCAGGGGGTGTCAATCAGCCCGATCGGATCTGATCAGGAGGATTGCTGTCCACCGCCTCAGAGGTGGCGGATTAGTTAAGGAGCAGCGGTCTTAAGAACAGGTGCATTCCCGCATTAATAAATCGGACCCTTACGATCAAGCGCAATCAAATGTAATGCGCTAAACCAAAGTGCGTTAAATTTGAGCTTCAGCGAACGTGTTTACTTACAACATGTAATATGCGCAAAAATGAACGTGCCTTCAATACTGCTCTTGCGCTGTTAGCACGCGATTTGAAATCTGCTAGCCTAGTCTGAAGACCTTGCGTGTTAGGGCTAAAATAAAAGTTGCACCAAACACAACATAAATACATTAAATAAAGTTACACTCATTTAAACACTATCTGATAACAAAAAATGATTCAAATATATATGGTATATGGCCATGTATTTGACTGCAAAGGGCTATTATATATATATAATGTATTTGTGTGTCTAAATAATAATTCTATAATAATATTTAATAATGTGTTTTACTGTGTATTTACTGTAAATATTTCACATTCCAATGTTCTTCACATACAGAAAAAAAATATTTTTATTTAATATATATATATATATATATCATAAAAATAACATATACCTATATACCTATATATCTATTCATATAGCCATATCAGTATAGATATATATTGTACGTTAACACTATCAGATATGTGAAATATTAATAACTCCTGTCAGGTTAGCACGATAAGTGTTAGTTTTTTTTCTTCTGCACTCTTTAGTTAGCGCACATCAGGTTCCGCTTGCAAGCAAAAGTTTTATTTTCAATTTGTAATACGAGTGCTAAACTGTGCTCGCAAAATCTTTTCATCTGGCGGTGTTAACGCTCGAGTGAAAGTACTAAATAGCGCACCTCTTGTAATCTAGCTCGTAATTTTGAAATAAAATATTGTAAATATTTCTCACCCTTCTATATGTTGAAGGGAGTTACACACATATCTCACAACCTCATTCCTGTAAAATATACCAGTGTATAAAAATGAACATCGTCATATATATATAACGTCACACATGTTATATTCTGTAACAAACACCCTCTTCCTATTTTATTACTTCAATAATTCACATTGTTTATGTAATAAATGTGCTTTTTTAATTCCTGATTTTTTAGTTGCTTTGGATATCCTCTTCAGAGAAATGTGATCCCCATTATGTATAATCTCCTATGTAGGATATTTTCCTCAATTGCTATATTTTTATTACTTAAACATTGACTATATGATCTATAATACCAGGAGAGGAAATCAATCATAATATGATACACCGTTTATATCAGTGGGTTTCTCATAAAGATCAAACTTTAACTATCTTCCCCCCTTATACATTCTAGTATATAAAAAATAATCAAAGAATATTGCTCCACATCAAAGCCTGTTGCTAAATTTTAGAGTATTTTGACATTTCTAAAGGTGTCTAATGTCACTGCACAAATGCACAAAAATTAATATAACTGCAAAGTGGTACTATGTTGTATTTGTATAACATGTGTGTGTATATATAAATATATTTATATATACTTTGTTTCACAGAACAGCAAACAGTAATAAAAAGTCAAAACTATTTTTTTATTTAGATAACATTCAATGTTAATCAACTTTTAATCAACTTTCCAATTTGTATCATCAAATTAGCTTTTATCTCTTGTTCACTTTGTCATATATAAAGTAGAGAGAGCTGCAGGTGGGCTAGCAGGCAGTGTGGGAATATTACTATGTAGTATCCAGGCCCCAGGACTGCAAAACAATGAAAATGTTACTACCAAACCAACATTTTATATGCTTTAAAAACAAGTAAAAACTTATATTACAAAATAAATGCTGGATACAGACAGCAAAATGTCTTGGACCTCCCTGAGAACAAGCTATTTATTTAGTTGCAAACTCAAAGAACAGGTAATAGATGTATTTTTTCCTTTAGTGTAGTTGCTAAATATATTTTGTGTCCTTGGATGTGATGGCTGATTATATACAGAATGCATCTGGTTCCAGTTCCACATCCCATGTACTTGCTATTTCTCAGGTTTTCTCACTATGACACCTGCTGTTATTTTTTTTCTCTTTCGTTTCCCTTTGGTCAAAGTATAAAAAGATTGCCAGCTGTACATCCTCTGTAACCTTCCCCAGATGGAAGTGGCGGTTTGACATCAGGAAGAGTGTGTACGGCAGCATAGGAATTTAGTAAATATAGAACAAGCCCAAATTAGCTTAATTGCACACAACTTTGCTTTGAATATCCTGCTTTTCAAGCAGCAAGGATGAAGGAAATGCTAAATGTGTTGTGCGTAAATATCTAAGCATCCCTCCGAATCAAAGGGCCTAATTAAAGGGGCATTATAGTCAACCTTTTTCTTTGTTTCACTAGTAAAGCCAGTGAGAATTAGTAGTAAGTAGAAATCTAATACTGCAATATTAGTTTCAACTTAACTTTACTTTATTTTTTTGGCAAAAATAAAAAATATACTATATTTGTGTTGTGAGAAAGTATTTGCCCTCTTCCAAATTTTTCTGTTTACATATTTATCAACCACCTTTTTTGTAAAGAAGTGTTTCTGAAAATTACTCCTGAACTTTTTTACTCTTGAGAGCATTTGCCTCCTGTCCTGGTATAGTGAAAAAATACTTTCATTCTAAACAATATAACATCATTAACGTATACAGGTGGCCCTCGTTTTACAACGGTTCAATTTACACCGTTTCAGAATAACAACCTTTTTTTCCAGTCATGTGACTGCTATTGAAAAGCATTGAGAAGCAGTGCATTTATTAAATAGCCAGTAGGTGGAGCTGTCCGCTTGTGTTGCAGCAAAGCCAAGCCACCTGAAATTAATAAATTTAACCAGACCTGAGCTATCAAGCAGATTTCAAAGGAACAAGATCTTCCTGTCTATAAATTTGTCCAGATTAGAATGCATAGAAAGAACTGTTTGCAGAAAAATGCAAGTGAAGTCTGTGTTGTGTGATTATTTTAATTAGGTTTATAATGCTGTTTAGCAAATGTTTTTGTTCGTTTGACTTAGTTTAATTATATATTCTGTGTTGTGTGATGTTTTTATTAGGTTTATAATGCTGTTTAGCATTTAAAGTCTTCATTTCAAAGCTTTAAAAATAATGTATTAGGTGTTACTTATGACAATTGTGAGAGGGGCCTGGAACCTAACTCCTTCACTTCCCATTGACTTACATTATAAACTGGGTTTCAATTTACAACAATTTCGATTTACAACCATTCCTTCTGGAACCTAACCCTGGCGTAAACTAAGGGCTACCTGTATATATACAGTATATACCAGAAGCCCTCTTTAGTGAGCCCTATACTTTTAATGGATAGCACAACTTTACTAAACATTGCTCACATTACAAGTTGTGAGATATGTGCGGCTCACAAGTAAGAGAGAGAGAGAGAGACAGAGAGAGAGAGAGACAGAGAGAGAGACAGAGAGAGAGAGAGACAGAGAGAGAGAGACAGAGAGAGACAGAGAGAGAGAGAGAGAGAGACAGAGAGAGATAGAGAGAGACAGAGAGAGATAGAGAGAGAGAGAGAGAGAGAGAGACAGAGAGAGACAGAGAGAGAGAAAGAGAGAGAGAGAGAAATAGATAGAGAGACAGAGAGAGAGAGAGACAGAGAGAGAGAGAGAGAGACAGAGAGAGAGAGAGAGAGAGAGAGCGAGAGAAAGAGATAGAGATAGAGAGAGAGATAGAGAGAAAGAGAGAGAGAGACAGAGAGAGAGAGAGAGAGAGACAGAGAGAGAGACAGAGAGAGAGAGAAAGAGATAGAGAGAGAGACAGAGAGACAGAGAGAGACAGAGAGAGAGAGAGAGAGAGAGACAGAGAGAGACAGAGAGAGACAGAGAGAGACAGAGAGAGACAGAGAGAGACAGAGAGAGAGAGACAGAGAGAGACAGAGAGAGAGAGAGAGACAGGGAGAGAGACAGAGAGAGAGAGAGAGACAGAGAGAGAGAGAGAGAGAGAGAGAGAGAGAAAGAGAGATAGAAAGAGAGACAGAGAGAGAGAGAGAGAGAGAGACAGAGAGAGAGAGACAGAGAGAGAGAGAGACAGAGAGAGAGAGAGAGACAGAGAGAGAGGCAGAGAGAGAGATATAGACATATAGCTATGAAGCACTCAGCTAAGATTAAAAGCAAAACTAGAAAATTTAGTTGCTCTGGCTGTGCATTGTTACAATAGCATCTGGTCACATTTTTTAAGTGAATATTTTATAAGTGAGGCACTAAGATAAGAATTATACAAGAATTGAACAAGGATAGGACAAGGGGCAAGACATAAGGCAAGTACTCTTGTGATTTTGTGCTTTATGTATCTCATTGTTTCCTTATGCAAGTGCTGCTGTAATACTGTGTCTTATGTGTTTAATTGGTTCCCACTTTTGTAGAAATGCTCAATATCTTCATATTCCTTTTTGCTACCTCTTGTCTCTATAACAACCTACTTTATTCAATTACTCCTTCCCCCTCACCACCTGCACTGTTCATTAGCCCATCTCTCTTAACCTCACCTTACGTTTGTATTCATAAACTTCACACATTCCGAAAGACTCTCTCTCCCCCTTGCACCTCAGCCCCAAAACAGTCTCATTATTGCAAATCTGTATCTCATCTCATGCCACTCTCCCTCTTGCTTATACTAGCTGCTGGTGACATCTCCCTTAATCCTGGTCCCCAACAACTTCCTAGCCATGCACATGCATGTGTACTGTTCCATAGACTCAGAAAACAAAACTCTGGTAACCTTACTCACATTCCTCTTGCATATAAAGCCACTACCCATTTCACTTGTGCACTCTGGAACCCTCGCTCTGTTTGCAACAAGCTAATTTCAATACATTACCTCTTTATCTCCTGCTCCCTCACCTTCTGGCTCTAATAGAAACTTGCAGTGGCGTCACTAGGGTTGGTGTCACCTGGTGCGGTAAGTTATGGTGTCACCCCCCACCTCTCCCCAGAAAGCAGACACACACAAACACAAAAACAAAGGCACAAACCATACAAACACTCAGACACACTCAGACACACTTAAAAACACACTCGGATGCACAAACAAACACTCGGAAACACACTCAGACCCACACACAAAAACACTCAGACACACGCAGCAAAAACACTCCGGCAAACACAAAAACACTCAGGCACACACACAAACACTTAGACACACACACAAAAAAAAACACTCAGGCACACACACAAAAGCACTCACACACACACACACACACAAAAGCACTCAGACACACACACACAAAAACTCAGACACACACACAAAAACACACACACAAAAACACTGAGACACACACACACACACAAAAACTCAGACACACACATACAAAATATGTAAAATGCACTGCATTAATTATAAAGCTCATGCCTAGAGCTGCTCCCTGGCTCAGCAGAGCATCAAATGAAAGATAAACAGAGCACTCTAAAAATAAATCACTAAAGAAAAGGTTTAGGCGCGCAAACTGTGAAAATTCTGCTCTCTGACTCTATTCCAAGTCTGTCAGTGCATAGCCCCAGGCCGCGTGCCTACCGCTTCTTATGGCCAAGTACCTCTGCTCTCTGCCCACCCCCAGACCCCCGCCTGCCCTCCCCTTCTACCTCTTTAGTGTGAACTTAGTGTACCGTAACCGTACCGGTCTGGTGGGAATCATACATGGCTCCTTCACTTTAGAGACAGTGTCAGACAGTCATGCGGTCAGGTGCCAGGCATCCCCCTCATGATTTCCCAGTTCCCGTTTAGAGAGACAGCACAGCAGTGAGTGACTCCACTGCTCCACACGCCACTGAACAGTGAGCACAGATAGGCAGGCAGGTTTAGGCTAGCAGCGCAACTTTGCAAGCCCCAGGGCACGCCCACAACATTCATAGTGAAATTGGGCAGGGGTGGAGCAAAGTACAAACAAGCAAAAGTAGCCAGGAAAACGTTTTGTGGAAATTGCAGCGGTGGCTCAAGGGGCAAAAAAATGAAGTGTCTACAACTTCCCCAGTCCCACTAATGTTCACAAATGCTGGCCCCTCTAATAAAAAATATATGCATATCTACATTGTATTTCTTTGAATTTCAATAAAATTAAAAAAAAAAAAAAAAATTTGGTGGTGTCACCCCCTGGAGGGTGTCACCCGGGTGCGGCCCGCACCCTCCGCACCCCCCTAGTGACGCCACTGGAAACTTGGCTCTCTCCCCTAAACACAGCATCTACTGCTGCTCTGTCACATGGGGGTCTCCACTTCAGCCACACTCCTAGGTCTGGTAATAGACAAGGAGGTGGTGTAGGTATTTTACTTTCCTCTTGTTGCACCTTTCAATAAATACATTCCATCTCTTCCCTCACATTTTCCTCATTCAAAACCCACATGATTAGCTTATTCTCTCTCTATACGTGTTGCAGTCATACACCAACCCCCTGGCTCCTCAACTCAATTTCTAGATCACTTGGCTGCCTGGCTACCTTATTTCCTTTCCTCAGACACCCCTGCCCTTATTCTTGGCGATTTTAACATCCCTCTTAACAATCCCACTGCCACCTCTGCAAAACAACTTCTGCAACTCACTTCCTCTTTCGGTTTGTCACAATAGACTGACTCTCCCACTCACAAAGATGGTCACTCCCTTGACCTGATCTTTAGCTATCGATGCACTATTTCAAACTTCACAAACTCTGCTTTTCCTCTTTCTGACCACCATCTCCACACTTGCAACATCTCATCCCTTTTTTGGGAGATGTAGTAAGTGTTATCCCATTATTGACAATTTTTTTAGGTTTTATTGGCATAGTACGGTTGCTTAGTGGATATACTCAAACACATTTTTTACTGTTTTTTATATATTTTTTCAGGTGATCCAAAATATCTCATCCCTCCTTCTACTCCTCACACCAAACTTCAGAGAAGCATTATGTAATTAGATCAGCAACAGCTTGCTAATTCCCTCGAACCTCTCCTCTCATCCATCTCGGTCCTTGACAATCTGGCCCCTCTTACCATACCAATCACACACTCAACCTCAGCCCTGGCATAGTTCTCTGATATGGTACCTATGCAGATGTTCCCGTACTGCTGAGCAGCACTGGAGAAAATCTCGGAGTTCAGCCAATTTCCTTCATTAAAAGTTAATTTTGAGTTCAAAATTAACATGTAATGAAGGAAATCGGCTGAACTCCGAGATTCCAAAATTATAGCCAGTAATTCCCTGTCACCAATTTCATAATTGCACTCTGCTGGAGACAATTTCTTAGAGAAGAAACCGCACAGATGCAAGGAACCGTCAGGTGTAGGACGTTGAGACAAGAGGGCACCTACTCCAGTCTCAGACGCATCGACCTAAAGAACGAAAGTCAAGACAGGGTTAGGATGAGCCAGAACTGGAGCGGCAGCAAAGGCAGTCTTAAGACTATCAACTGCCTTAATGGCAGTAAGTGACCAATAGAGTGGATCATTCTGTTTACGGGTCATGTCTGTGATAGGTTTGACCAAGGAAGAAAAGTTTTTAATAAACTTTCTATAGTAATTGACAAACCCCAAAAAACTTTGAATAGACCGAAGACCAACTGGGCGAGTTGAGAACCCTGCAACGGAGATAACATTTTAACATAGGAAGGTTACTTGAGTCTGATGGAACTCACATTTCTGGAGTTTACAAAACAGGCCGTTCTCACGTAGTCTCTGAAGAACCTGTGTAACATCAAAACGATGAGCCTCAAGCGTGGGTGAGTGTATGAGGATGTAGACTAAATACACCACAACACACTGTTGCAACATATCTTGTAGGACAAAGGGCATTACTGATGTTCAATGCTGTTTTCCATTCGTGGCCCTCCTTGGTCCTAACAAGATTGTATGCTCCTCTCAAATTAAGTTTAGAAAAGACTGTAGCTCCGTTGAGGCGGTTAAAGAGTTCTATAATGAGCGGAATAGGGTAAGCATTCTTTTTTTTTTTTTTTATTGAAAAACCATATAAAATATACAGCAGAATAGAAAGGGTAAGCATTCTTAATGGTAAGACGATTAAAACTCCTATAATCGATGCATGGTCTTAACTCGCCACCCTTTTTCTTCACAAAGAAGAAGCCTGCCCCTGCAGGAGAGCAGGATTTGCGGATTATCCCCTGCGACAGAGCATCAGAAACATACTCCTCCATAGCACAATTCTCTGTGACAGAGGGTAAACCCGGCCCGAGGAGGAATTGCTCGGGGTTGCAGGTCTATGGCACAATCGTAAGACCGGTGAGGAGGCAACGTACCGGCACGCACCTTGTCAAAAAACGTCTAGGAACTCTCAGTACTCCTCTGGCAATTGAGATACTGAAGAAGTACACAAGACTTTAACTGGTTTCTGAAGACAAGTGGAAATACATTGCGGAGACCACAACAAAATTTCGGACCTGCGCCAGTCGAGACTGGGTTGTGCTTTTGGAGCCAGGGATAACCCAGAACAACTGGAAAATGCGGAGAATTTATCACCTGGAACTGGAGGGTTTCAAAATGGAGAGCCCCAACAGCCATGGATAACGGAGCGGTCTTGTGAGTAACGAGTGCGGGCTGAAGGGGCCTGCCATCAATGGCTTCAATAGCAAGCGGAACAGACCAAGGCAAAACAGAAATGGAGTGCTTTGATACAAAAGCACTGTCAATGAATTAGCCCGCAGCACCAGAGTCAACAAGAACCTCGGTGACTATGGAGGAGTCCACCCAGGAAAGGACAACTGTGACTAAAGGTTTCTCCTTTAGCGGTTCCGGGGACGAAGATAAACCACCCAAGGTCTGCCCCCAACAGGACCTTAGGTGTGAACGTTTTTCTGGCTGTGTAGGACAAGACTTCAAAAGGTGGCTCTGTAACCCACAATAGAGACTGATGTCAATTAGAATCAAAAAAGACACCAAAGCCTCGAGATCCTCTGGTAAATCTCTGGCAGCAACTTCATCTTTAATCGCAACAGAGAGCCCATGAAAGAAGGCGGCAACAAGGGCTTCAATGTTCCAACCTACCTCTGCTGCAAGCATACAGAACTCAATGGCATACTGAGCAACAGATCTCATACTTTGCTGAATGGACATGAGTCGTTTAGCAGCAGAGGAGGAGTGAGCCAGAACATCAAATACCCTTCGAAAGGAGGCCACAAATTCAGGGTAATTTGAAATCACAGGTTTATTAGTCTCCCACAAGGGATTAGCCCAGGCAAGAGCTGTGTCAGAGAGTAACGAGATGAGAAATCCCACCTTAGCTCTGTCAGAGGGAAACACCTGAGGTAACATCTCAAAGTAAATGCCCACCTAGTTCAAAAACCCTCTGCACTGAATAGGATTACCTCCATATCGCTGAGGTGCAGAACCAGACATGCTCCTGGTAGGACTAGGTGCAGCAGCAGAAACAGGAGCAGCCATAACTTGCGGAACACTTTGATCCAAATGTGCAGTGCGAGTCAGCAGGTTTTGCAGGGCTAGTGCAAATTGATCTAAGCGGTGATCCTGTTCATCCATCCTGGAAATGATGGTAGGTAAAGTTGGATTATTAGCACCATCAGAATTCATGGCCCTTGCTTAATGTCAGGGGGCCAGGAATCAAACTGAGACGAGAAGTGAAAAATTATCACACCTTTATTAACAGCAAAAAATAATAAAAAGTCCACAAATCAAATAACAAGCCAGGAGTCAAAACCAGAGCTGGTAGTCAGACGAGCCGAGTCAGGAGCCAAAGCAAGTAGTCAGATGAGCCGGAATCAGGAACAAGGAGAACAGCAGAGTCAGGAACAAGCCAGGAATCAGGAACCAGGAGGGACGTCAGACAGCCAGGTAATACACTGGAACTCTCACAAACAGGTCTGAGACAACGCAAGGGCAAAGCATACTAAACAGAGGCCCTTTAAATAATAAGTGATGACATCACAATTCTGAGACTGCAACCTGTCTCACATGGATGATGTACACCAGTCTGGCCATAAAAGGGCATGCAGCAAATGAGCAGCATCACACAGTATGCACCAGAGTCAGCAAGAGAGGTGAGTGAAATGGCTGCCAGCAACACATGGCAAACAAAGCAGGGAAAAAAACCTGACAGTGAGACCCTGACCTGGTTCCTGAGCTTGACCCATTTGGCCAGACGTGGTAACTAACTCTTCTAGTTTTGCTTGTAATCTTAGCTGAGTGCTTGCAAGAGAGTGCCAGACTTCCACTATGTGTTGTGTTGTTTTGTAATTTCACTTTGTGCTTTGCACTCAGACTTGTCTGGGGTTAACTGCCTGGGGCTCTGGGGACTGTACAGCTACCTATGAGTGCTATTGAACACCCAGGGCTTTGCATTTTACAGGGTCAAAGTATGTATACCCAGTCCATTCTGAGAGTGCAGTCCACTTCTGTGAAGAACAATGTTGAGTAAAGTATTTCTTATTAACACACTTTCGGCTCTAGCGCACCAGAACCAAAGTTAAATAAACTGAAAGGAGGAGGTTCCCTGTTTGTTTGAGAGCTTGCATTGTTTGGCTGTATTAGGGACCCAGGATGGGGAGAGACCTTGATGTGGTGCTATTGAGCATCCAGGGTTGTGCATTTTACAGGGTCATAGGATGTGTACCGGGTCCAGTCTGAGAGTGCAGTCCCCTTCTGTGAAGAACAATGTTGATTAAAGTATTTCTTAACCCACCTTCGACTCTAGCGCACCAGAACAGGCTTTTGTAGCATACCCCATAGTGCCCCATTTATATTATTTATATATATATATATATATATATATATATATATATATATATATATATATATATATATATATACACACAAAATGGTGGGATCTTGAACCGAACTTCAGTATTCAGCAGGGTTTTAAAACCAAAGTTAAATAATTAAATAATTTTTGCTTTTAAATTCCAATACGTGTAGATCCTCCTTTGCTTCACTATATATATAAATAAATATATATAAAAGTTAATGTACATAAAATAATAATGCTATAATCCCAGATCTGCATGCACACAGAGCTCTTCTTAAATAACTCATGAAGTTGGTTACAAATGAAAGAAAGATAAGATGGAGCCACATTGTGTAGGAATTACCAGGGGATAATAAAATAAAGTAAAGCAAAAAAGCAATATTTATCATAAAAAATATCCCTTAAACAACACAGCAATGATCAACTGCTACATGTTTATTACTTATATTTTATACACAAGGTCACACAGTTGTCCTGTTTTCTATGCCATAACTTCAGGTGTCTGAACTTCGCGCATCGCAAAAATATAATTAAATGTAACAAAGCAGACAGCAGAATCCGTGTCTCCTTGTTGGATGTGAAGAGGCCAGGTTTTCCCATTCTCTTCTAATGTCAACGTATTTCCGCTTGCTACAATGTGTCCATTTTACGTGTAGACAGTGATTATGCATTTTATTATGGATTAACACAGTCACTTTTGTGAGGTTTTAATAACAGGAAATGTATCATTTTAACAATTTATGGAGCACAATTTATCGCTCCCACTGGCTCGTTAAATTCGCTAGAAGTAAGATTTTTGCACATGTCAGGTGTGCGTATTCATTTTCACACAAGCACTAACCCGACGCGCGCATAAAGCCAAACTTCAAATATTGAGAATGTGTTAACATATTCCCCCATAGACTTAAATGGACCGTGAAAAGTGAAAAAAACACACCCCTGCTCATGCACAAACCTGATCTTGTTTACTCAAGTGCAATATGAAATATGTATATTTCACATTACAATGTTTTTCACATAGCAATATATGTTCTATTTATTCATAAATAAATATTTCTATATATTTCTGATGGTTTTCTGGTAAATTATATATATATATATATATATATATATATTATCCAATTAGCACGTGTTCCAGCACTCCAACTTCAACTAATAATGAAGCACCTGGGTGCAATCCTCAATGGATTGTAGATAAGAGCTAGGAAAGGGAGGGCACTCTCAGGATTTATATACATCAAATTTAGTTTATTGTTTATAACAACAACGTTAGAAAGTCATAAGGATAGGTCGACGTTTCGGCTTACATAGAAACCTTCATCAAGACAGATGAACAACTGTTAAACGAAGAAGAAAAAATAACAGATTTAAAAACACAAAACACAGCATCAATACGTAATCCCACCACCAAATTGTTTGCAGGCAGAAAAATAAACCCAAAAATAATGAAAATAAACATAGAAAAAATAAAAATAAAAATAAGGCAAACCCATACACATAGCTCTAGGAGATACAGCAATACAGTCCCTCCAATACTCTCAATCTGCTCTGGATATACACTGGTGGGGTATATATTATGATCTTAGCAAGCAAACAAAGCGTATGCAACCCAATTGTAGGTAAAACACCATACGGCTGCACAGTTTATGTGTTATGCAAAGTCCGGTATACGCTGGCCTGCCATATACATAAAAGACCCTTCAAAAGAGACTAGCAAGTCCCCATACCTCATTAGAAACCGCCTCAGGCTCTGAGACCATATACAGTTGTTCTAATGTTTCAAAGCAGATAGGTGCACCATACATTATACATTTAGCAACAAAAAGGCACTATATCGCTTCCTGATGCTCTTTTATCTCGCATCTGACAACCTGACATTGCGTGCAGTAGTCACGCTGGACCCTACCTTCAAAGAAAACCACAACCACGTATACAAGCATGTGCACATCTTAGTATTGCACTTGTAACACTTTCAAAAGACTCAACTAGGTCTACAGTCATGTGCAAACCTTAGTATTGCACTAGTACCCCCTAAGTATATACGCATGTACCTTACCAACAGTAGTTTGACAGTAGTTAGAACCTTGCAAATCCACACTGACGTTAATACGTGCCCCACATGGTATAAGCTCAATAGGTAGTCTAACTTTCCAGTCCACAAATATAGATTAAACTCGGGCAATATGTAAGCAGACCGCACTATAGCAAGATTATTGTCCCATGTCAGCTGCATGTCTTATGCGTTACACACCCACCGTTAACTACATGTGGCGCCCACAGCCCTAGCAAAAACATAAACAACCCCCATGTTTTGGGCCACAATATTAAGAAGCAGACAAATTATATTACCTCACAACGGCGACTTGCAGCCGCACACAACACCACCAGCAAAACAGAATGCCATTAACAGAAACCGGAAACTATTTAAGCCCTGATCACCAGGCTCTCATTGTTTGGCAATAGGGGTGTGTAAAAAAACACACCTGTAGCAGCTGTATCAACTACAGAGAAGTGCAGACAGTGCTGGATACTCTAATTAACTCAATTATCACCATGTTCAGCTGCTACCACAACAGCAGACACTATGGATGCTTAGAATTGGCAAGTGCCACAGATGTAAATAACATAGTAGATAAAGAATGGAAGCCATAATAAACCAGAGGTAACTGCATTCAGCTACTGTATAAACCAGCTTATACAACAAAACAAGGATGGGATCGCATATTCTCATTATAATGCAGAGCAAATTAACGTTCCTCAAACGACCATAAATACATAGTCAAAGACATGACTAACAGTGTACGGATGTGAAAACCCAGAAATTAACGTTCCACAAACGACCATAAATACATACACTATGGATGCTTAGAATTGGCAAGTGCCACAGATGTAAATAACATAGTAGATAAAGAATGGAAGCCATAATAAACCAGAGGTAACTGCATTCAGCTACTGTATAAACCAGAGTATACAACAAAATAAGGATGGGATCGCATATTCTCATTATAATGCAGAGCAAATTAACGTTCCTCAAATGACCATAAATACATAGTCAAAGACATGACTAACAGTGTACAGATGTGAAAACCCAGAAATTAACGATCCTCAAACGACCATAAATACATAGTCAAAGACATGACTACCAGTATACAGATGTGGAAACCCAAAACCAATATATGGGGTCCATCAGCCATTAGACACACCTCAAGTGGATGTCCCACTAGGAGGGGGGAGTATGCAGAACCAACACTAGAGGATATATAATAGTAGAACGAACCATATGACGGCACACACCAAGGTAGCACCCCAAAGTTTCAACAAACTGGGAGTGCTCAAACCACTACGCATCATTTAGTTTTGAAATGGGTAACCCATCCAGTGTAACATCCCAGCAGAGAGGGGGACAAGAGAGAAAAAAAATCATATTACAAGATATTGGAAGAAGTAGTGACTACTATTCATAGAAAATGTCAAGAACAATATATTATTAAATGCATAATCAACTTAATAGAACACGGAATAATCTAAATGCATATTCAGTCCATGTGGGCTGAGTGTGTTCAGCCGATAGATCCACCGGCTTTCACAGCATAATAGTTCCTTATGCCTGTTGCCACCCCTTCTGGGGGGATGACCATGTCAATGAGCATTGCTTTCAAGGATGACACAGAATGATTGTGTTCAAGAAAGTGGCGTGCCACAGGCTGGTCCGCACTACCATCCTTCAGTGCTGCCCTGATGGCACTTTTATGATTGGCAAGCCTCTCCCTGAAGGTAGTGGTGGTCTTACCAACATAATAACGGCCACAAGGGCAAGTCAAAAAGTATACCACAAACTGAGAAGTACAAGTTAGGCGATGCCTGATCTGGTAGGTCTTATTCGTATGGGGATGGTGAAACTTAGAACCAGTTAGCAGCGAGTTACATGTGACACAATTACCACACTTGAAACATACTGGCTTAGCATTAGCCAGCCAGGTTTGGGGTTTCTTCCACGGATCCGTTTTCATCAACATGGATCGAAGATTCTGGTTGCTCCTATGCACCACTCTTGGTGGTGATGATCCAGCAAAAGGCAAAGAGTGGTCGTCCCTTATTAGGTGCCAGTTCTGGCGAACAATATCACCAATTTTATTTGATACTGGGCTGTATGAGGTCACAAAATTTAATTTATTATCATTTTCACCCGTCTTTGGTTTCCTTTCAATCAATGAAGATTGGTTCAAATGAGACACTTCCTTGAGAACCTGCTCCACTAGTCCCGGGCTGTACCCTCTCTCTAAATTTGATGTATATAAATCCTGAGAGTGCCCTCCCTTTCCTAGCTCATATATATATATATATATATATATATATATATATATATATGTATATTTCTATTTAGAAATACTTAGAACATATTCCCCTATGTGCAGAACATAGGAATGTGAAAAATTTACAGTAAAAACAAAATTTATGCTTACCTGATAAATGTATTTATTTCCAGATATGGTGAGTCCTCGGCTTGAGTAATTGCTTTTGGGAATATAACTCCTGGCCAGCAGGAGGAGGCAAAGAGCACCATAGTTAAACTGCTAAGTATCACTCCCTTACCCACAACCCCCAGTCATTCGACCAAAGGGAAATGGAGAAAAAGGAGTAACAGATATTTCCAGATATGGTGAGTCCTCGGCTTGAGTAATTGCTTTTGGGAATATCACTCCTGGCCAGCAGGAGGAGGCAAAGAGTAGCATAGTTAAACTGCTAAGTATCACTCCCTTACCCACAACCCCCAGTCATTCGACCAAAGGGAAATGGAGAAAAAGGAGTAACAGATATTTCCAGATATGGTGAGTCCTCGGCTTGAGTAATTGCTTTTGGGAATATCACTCCTGGCCAGCAGGAGGAGGCAAAGAGCACCATAGTTAAACTGCTAAGTATCAATCCCTTACCCACAACCCCCAGTCATTCGACCAAAGGGAAATGGAGAAAAAGGAGTAACACAATGTGTAGAGGTGCCTGAGGTTATAGTCAAAAGAACAACTGTCTTAAAATAAAGGGTGGGGCCGTGGACTCATCATATATAGAAAGAAAGAAATTTATCAGGTAAGCATACATTTTATAAAGATACAGTGAATCCACGGCTTGAGTAATTACTGTTGGGAACCAATCCCCAGCCGAGGCAAAAATATCAAATTTGTAAAATCTAGAAAAAGTATGTAGAGAAGACCAAGTTGCAGCCTTGCAAATTTGTTACACAGAAGCTTCATTTTTGAAAGCCCAAGAAGAGAAAACAGCTCTTGTAGAATGAGCCGTAATTCTCTCAGGAGGCTGCTTTCCAGCAATCTCATAACCAAAACGAATGCGTGACCTCTTTTTTGGGAACCACAAATAGGTTGGAGTAGAACCCGAGACCCTGTTCCTGCACTGGAACTGGAACTATCACTCCCAGGAAGGAAAGATGATGTATACATTTCAAGAACACCTCTCTCTTTATCTGGTCTGCCGATAATCTTGAGAGATGAAATCTGCCTCTGGGAGGAAAAGTCTTGAATTCCAATTTGTAACCCTGGGATACTATGTCCTCAGTCCAGGGATCTGGAACATCTGATATCCAGGCTTGAGAGAACTGAGAAAGTCTGCCCCCCACATGATCCGATCCTGAATCGGGGGCAAACCCTTCATGCTGATTTGGAATCAGTTGCAGGTTTCTTTGATTGTTTCCCCTTGTTCCAAGACTGATTGGGTTTCCAAGAAGACTTGAATTGTTCCTGCTTGGAAGAAGGGGAAGGCTTTCTTCTGAAGTTACGAAAGTTACTCTGATGTCCTTTAGGCCTATTCTTCTTATTTTGAGGTAGAAAAGACCCTTTTCCACCCGTAATATCAGATATAATTTCTGCCAAACCGGGTCCAAACAAGGATGTGCCCTTGTAAGGAATCGCCAGAAGCTTGACTTTAGAGGAAACGTACGCAGACCAGGATTTCAACCATAACGCCCTGCGGGGTAGGACAGCGAAACTAAAAGTTTTAGCTCCTAGTCTAACAACCTGTAAAATGGCATCTGCAATAAAGGAATTGGCCAACTTAAGAGCTTTAATCCTATCTTGAGTTTCATCCAAGGAAGTTTCTACTTGAAGAGAATCTGACAAGGCATTGAACCAATAAGATGCCGCACTAGTCACGGTGGCAATACACACCGTAGGTAAGGTAGGTTGCCATTGGAGACCTTGATGAGCATAAATCTTTTTCAAATAAGCCTCCAGCTTCTTGTCCATCGGATTCTTAAAAGAGCAGCTATCCTCAATAGGAATAGTGATTCTCTTAGCCAGAGTGGAAATGGCCCCTTCAACTTTGGGTACAGTATACCAAGGGTCTTTAATTGGGTCCTCTACAGGAGACGGGGAAAAAGACACCCCTGGTTTTTCCCATTCCTGTGAGATAATCTCCCTAGCATCGTACGGCACAGGAAAAACCTCAGAAGTAGAAGGTTTATCAAAGAAACTATTAAGTTTACTAGATTTCTTAGGAGTGACAACGACAGGGGTATTGGAGACATCTAAAGTAGCTAAAACCTCCTTTAAGAATACACGAAGGTGTCCGAATCTGAGATTTCACCCTCAGAAAGTCCCGATGTATCTACCTCATCAGAATTATGAGAAAGGGCAACTTGGTAAGCAGAACTGAGGACAGGCACCTTACTTTCTGAATTTCTAGATTTCCTCTTGCGTTTTCCCTGTAATCTGGGAATGGCAGCTAATGCCGCAGATGCCGCTGAAGGTACCTGGGCAGCAATTTCTGCATTTAAATAAACTCCAGTAGGAGTTATAGATGAACTGCAAGGCACTGCATGTGACTCCATTGAGGCTTGGGACGTAGCAGGAGAAAGCTGAGGTATTATTTTAACAGCATCATCCTGAGAGACATTAGGCTCAAAAATGTTACCTTTATTTTGCAAGGTATTCTTGACACATGAAGAACAAAATTGCATAGGAGCTACAATTTGTGCATCTAAACATAATAAGCATGAATTCATGAGAGCAGGCTCTTGCTCCATATTAGACATGTGAAACAGTAAATAAACTTGTACAGATAAGTTTCAAAGATTTTATTATTCAATTAGAATAAGCTAAGGAAAAAATACACTTTATATTTTTTCACAAATTAGGATCGATCCCCAGCTAAAATGATGTGAGAAAAGATAAAAAAAAACATTTAATAAACATCAATTAAACTTCTAAAATACCCCTCAGGCAACCCCACACCTCAGTTACTGAGATGCCTTACCGCTACCAATTAAGACCGGATCACCCAGAAATGGAGAAAAACTACTTTTTCCTCAGAAACGTCATGAACCAAAGCTGGTCATGTGACCACAACTGTCAAGCTCAAATTACTGCTGCGACACAGAGAGGCACTACTTCCTGGTACACTGAGTGCCAGAAATAACAATTTTTTAATACCTGACCATTTAAAATGTTGCATCGTTTTATTTTAATACAGAGGGGAAATGATTAAGCTGTTGAACTAGAAAATTCAGCCTTACTTTCAGCTAAACTTGTATTGTTTTATCAAGTAAATATGTGTCAGAAAATAAAGCCTAATAAAAACATTTTACCCTTTCTTTTTAAAAGAGTTTAAATGTTAGTCTCACATATGCTACAGTGCCTGCTTCATGCCCCAGTGTAACCCATACAACAGGATTATCTATGTCTAAATAAAAAAGCAGTGTTTTCTCTTGTAAGGTGTATCCAGTCCACGGATCATCCATTACTTGTGGGATATTATCATTCCCAACAGGAAGTTGCAAGAGGATCACCCACAGCAGAACTGTTATATAGCTCCTCCCCTAAATGCCATATCCAGTCATTCTCTTGCAAATCTCAACAAGCATGGAGGTAGTAAGAGAGAGTGGTGAAATATAGTTAGTTTTTTTTCTTCAATCAAAAGTTTGTTATTTTTAAATGGTACCGGAGTTGTACTGTTTTATCCCAGGCAGTAAATAGATCTTAGCAGGTTGTAACTAAGATCCATTGCTGTTCTCAAATATTTGAGAAACAGAAAGAGAAAAGACAACGGCACTACGGTTGCTGTGTCCCACTATATATCCTATTCTCATAGGTGTGAGAAATCTCAAAAAAATGTATGAGTGGGGACTTAGGTGCTGTACATTAAAAGAAGCAAACTGGAATAATCAATTGCAAGCAGCAATTGAAAGAATGTACATATTTAGCACTCAACAGCAAGTATAGGGAAAATGGCCATGAATACCTAGGTAGAAGGTTCCAAGAAAGGCGATTTAAAACTTAACTTTTATTAATTTATTCAAAAATAAAAAGCAAGGGGGTGAGGTATTTAAAATTCCAACCAATGTGAATATAGGAGAATGCGATCAATAAGTGGTATGCTCACCAAGTAATATACACTTAAACAAAGGGGGTAGGTTATATGCAATTATATATGTATATATATATATATGGATTCAAAATATGCCCATATTTTATATTTATTGCAAGAATATCTAACCCCCAGTTTTAGGTTATCTTCTTATATCGAAAGAATGTGAGTGATAAAACTAGTACTTAGAGACCCACGGATTGTCCCTAATGGGTATTTTAGTATCAGAGAAATAAACCTTGGTGTAATGCTCTGAACTGTCCTGCAATTGTATGATCAGACCATTGCTGGTAACGTAACCGGCGGAGAACTATTCCAATGCTGTTTAGCTATAATCAGTGTTAGTTGCGGTTTGTCATATTACTATATTAATTGTGTTCCCAAGAACGTTATAAAATAGGAAAGATTCACTCTGTATGTCCTCCCATTTCAATTTAGGTAATACTTATATTATAGCATTGCACTCCATTGGTGCTTAACTTGATAATGTTTTGAGTTGAAATAGACAACTGGTTATCACCTATTCTGGTGGAGGCTATTTTTAAGAGCAGCAGCTATAATATCAAGGTATTATTGAAATGTTTTCCTTTTGTACAGTCCTCGTAGTAACAACGCCAATTTCTTAAATCAAAGCTGCAGATTATACTGTACAAAGTCCGCTTAACTATGAAGGGATTGACTTGTTATTATAAAAAATTAGTACCAGTATCTTTATCAGTGTGTTTGGTGCACTGTAGAGGTAACCCCTATGTTATGGTTGAAATAGTACTCCAGAGTAATGAATCCGGATATATGCGTAATAGGATTATTTTTAGAACCAATAAGGGACACTCCGGTATTCAGGTTAATATATTTATGATTACCGGTTTTAAAACTTAACAGGGTCTCTATGCGGTTAAGACCTAGAGAGATCAGAGCTGTACTAGCCCACGGCTTAAAGTAAAAAGTACACAAGCTGAATCTCAAATCAGACTCCTATGAGTAAAGTACTTGTAAGAGTATGTAGAATTAAGCAGCTCCGTTTCCCTAGGTAACACTCACACACAGAGACATACCATTTTTAAATTAATTTCTAGTAAAGCATTCAACCACAATTCACACAGTTGTTTAAGTTAAAAAATGGAGAATGTACTCCAGCTTCCCTGACATGTTTCGCCAAAAAAGGCTTTGTCAAAGGTGGGGCGCCCGCCGTTCTTGGGACTTTTTATTGGCTGACATGTTAGAGGCTTGTCTCGATCGTCGGCATTGATTGGTTGCCTTCCCTGCTACACTATTGGTTTGGGGAAGGGGGTATATTCGTGACGTAGTCTGTTACACACTCGTCTATTCGTGAGGCATATTCCGTGATTTATTATATATTCCATAAACTGAAATTGATCTTACTGCGTACATATGATAACTGAGAAGGGATACCATGGGGATAGAAAGAGATTACTAAATTGCCGATTTTATGACCCTCTTGGGGGACGTTACTCGAATGTTTCCGATATTCTCAGATTGGGCATAATGGACAATATGTTATTTTATATTTATTAAAGGAGCCTAATAGTGTGATTAACCCAAATAAGGGAAAAAGTTTTTCCTTTTTTCCAATAGTTTTGGCATAGTGATTGTTGCCCAAGTGAAGAAAAGGGGAATGTCCAGGTTATGTGCTAAAGGAAAAAACCCGATAGGGTGATAGTGTCCAAAAATGTGAAAAGAACACTAGTGCAAGTGAAATCAATTCTTGGAGTGACATGTGATGAATGGTGCTAGCACAGGGGGTTTCTGGATCTAAAGGACCTTTTATTAATATAAGTATATTTACCCCTGTTTGTATTTAGGAGGTGAAGGGGGGGAGCGAACATTCTAGGACAATATACTATTTGTCCTGATTCAATTGAAATTAACTGTGAAGGTGATAGGCTGGCACACTGATCCATATAGGATCATAATTTAGCAATGGTGCATGTGATAAAAGATGTGAGTGCTATACTCACATGTGGGCAAAAGAAGGGGAAAATTATTACCCAGTTAGTGACTTTTTTATTTTTTATTTTTTATTTTTTATTTTTGTTGTAATGGGGGGAAAAGAATTCTTTTCCCCCCATTACAACAAAAATAAAAAATAAAAAATAAAAAATAAAAAAGTCACTAACTGGGTAATAATTTTCCCCTTCTTTTGCCCACATGTGAGTATAGCACTCACATCTTTTATCACATGCACCATTGCTAAATTATGATCCTATATGGATCAGTGTGCCAGCCTATCACCTTCACAGTTAATTTCAATTGAATCAGGACAAATAGTATATTGTCCTAGAATGTTCGCTCCCCCCCTTCACCTCCTAAATACAAACAGGGGTAAATATACTTATATTAATAAAAGGTCCTTTAGATCCAGAAACCCCCTGTGCTAGCACCATTCATCACATGTCACTCCAAGAATTGATTTCACTTGCACTAGTGTTCTTTTCACATTTTTGGACACTATCACCCTATCGGGTTTTTTCCTTTAGCACATAACCTGGACATTCCCCTTTTCTTCACTTGGGCAACAATCACTATGCCAAAACTATTGGAAAAAAGGAAAAACTTTTTCCCTTATTTGGGTTAATCACACTATTAGGCTCCTTTAATAAATATAAAATAACATATTGTCCATTATGCCCAATCTGAGAATATCGGAAACATTCGAGTAACGTCCCCCAAGAGGGTCATAAAATCGGCAATTTAGTAATCTCTTTCTATCCCCATGGTATCCCTTCTCAGTTATCATATGTACGCAGTAAGATCAATTTCAGTTTATGGAATATATAATAAATCACGGAATATGCCTCACGAATAGACGAGTGTGTAACAGACTACGTCACGAATATACCCCCTTCCCCAAACCAATAGTGTAGCAGGGAAGGCAACCAATCAATGCCGACGATCGAGACAAGCCTCTAACATGTCAGCCAATAAAAAGTCCCAAGAACGGCGGGCGCCCCACCTTTGACAAAGCCTTTTTTGGCGAAACATGTCAGGGAAGCTGGAGTACATTCTCCATTTTTTAACTTAAACAACTGTGTGAATTGTGGTTGAATGCTTTACTAGAAATAAATTTAAAAATGGTATGTCTCTGTGTGTGAGTGTTACCTAGGGAAACGGAGCTGCTTAATTCTACATACTCTTACAAGTACTTTACTCATAGGAGTCTGATTTGAGATTCAGCTTGTGTACTTTTTACTTTAAGCCGTGGGCTAGTACAGCTCTGATCTCTCTAGGTCTTAACCGCATAGAGACCCTGTTAAGTTTTAAAACCGGTAATCATAAATATATTAACCTGAATACCGGAGTGTCCCTTATTGGTTCTAAAAATAATCCTATTACGCATATATCCGGATTCATTACTCTGGAGTACTATTTCAACCATAACATAGGGGTTACCTCTACAGTGCACCAAACACACTGATAAAGATACTGGTACTAATTTTTTATAATAACAAGTCAATCCCTTCATAGTTAAGCGGACTTTGTACAGTATAATCTGCAGTTTTGATTTAAGAAATTGGCGTTGTTACTACGAGGACTGTACAAAAGGAAAACATTTCAATAATACCTTGATATTATAGCTGCTGCTCTTAAAAATAGCCTCCACCAGAATAGGTGATAACCAGTTGTCTATTTCAACTCAAAACATTATCAAGTTAAGCACCAATGGAGTGCAATGCTATAATATAAGCATTACCTAAATTGAAATGGGAGGACATACAGAGTGAATCTTTCCTATTTTATAACGTTCTTGGGAACACAATTAATACAGTAATCTGACAAACCGCAACTAACACTGATTATAGCTAAACAGCATTGGAATAGTTCTCCGCCGGTTACGTTACCAGCAATGGTCTGATCATACAATTGCAGGACAGTTCAGAGCATTACACCAAGGTTTATTTCTCTGATACTAAAATACCCATTAGGGACAATCCGTGGGTCTCTAAGTACTAGTTTTATCACTCACATTCTTTCGATATAAGAAGATAACCTAAAACTGGGGGTTAGATATTCTTGCAATAAATATAAAATATGGGCATATTTTGAATCCATATATATATATATACATATATAATTGCATATAACCTACCCCCTTTGTTTAAGTGTATATTACTTGGTGAGCATACCACTTATTGATCGCATTCTCCTATATTCACATTGGTTGGAATTTTAAATACCTCACCCCCTTGCTTTTTATTTTTGAATAAATTAATAAAAGTTAAGTTTTAAATCGCCTTTCTTGGAACCTTCTACCTAGGTATTCATGGCCATTTTCCCTATACTTGCTGTTGAGTGCTAAATATGTACATTCTTTCAATTGCTGCTTGCAATTGATTATTCCTGTTCTCAAATATGTCTGAGGAGAGAGGTAACTTCAGCGGGAGAATGGTGTGCAGGTTATCATGCTATGAGGTATGTGCAGCTACAATTTTTTCTAGAGATGTAAATGCTAGAAAATGCTGCTGATACCGGATTAATGTAAGGTAAGCCTGGATACAGTGATTTAATAGCGACTGGTATCATGCTTACTCTCAGAGGTAATTGCAATATAAAACATTGGCTGGCATGTTTAAGCGTTTTTATATATGTTTTGGTGATAAAACTTTATTGGGGCCTAGTTTTTCCACATGGCTGGCTTAAATTTTGCCTAGAAACAGTTTCCTGAGGCTTTCCACTGTTGTAGCATGAGTGGGAGGGGCTTAATTTAGCGCTTTTTTTGCGCAGTTAAAATTACAGACTGAGACATCAAGCTTCCCTCAGGAGTCCCCTGAATGCTATAGGACATCTCTAAAGGGCTCAAAGGCTTTCCAAATTCGTTTATTGGGGAAGGTAGGGCCACAGCAGAGCTGTGGCAGTTTGTTGTGACTGTTAAAAAACGTCTATATCGTTTTTTTGATCCGTTTTTGAACTAAGGGGTTAATCATCCATTTGCAAGTGGGTGCAATGCTCTGTTAGCTTATTACATACACTGTAAACATTTCGTTTGATTTACTGCCTTTTTTCACTGTTTTTCAAATTCTGACAAAATTTGTTTCTCTTAAAGGCACAGTACCGTTTTTTATATTTGCTTGTTAACTTGATTTAAAGTGTTTTCCAAGCTTGCTAGTCTCATTGCTAGTCTGTACATACATGTCTGACATAGAGGAAACTCCTTGTTCATTATGTTTAAAAGCCATGGTGGAACCCCCTCTTAGAATGTGTACCAAATGTACTGATTTCACTTTAAGCAATAAAGATCATATTCTGTCTTTAAAAAATTTATCACCAGAGGAATCTGACGAGGGGGAAGTTATGCCGACTAACTCTCCCCACGTGTCAGATCCTTTGCATCCCGCTCAAGGGACTTCCGTTCAAATGGCGCCAAGTACATCTAGGGCGCCCATAGCGTTTACTTTACAAGACATGGCGGCAGTCATGGATAATACACTGTCAGCGGTATTAGCCAGACTACCTGAATTTAGAGGAAAGCGAGATAGCTCTGGGGTTAGACGAAATACAGAGCATACTGACGCTTTAAGAGCCATGTCTTATACTGCCTCACAATATGCACAAGCTGTGGAAGGAGAGCTTCAGTCTGTGGGTGATGTTTCTGACTCAGGGAAGATGATGCAACCTGATTCTGATATTTCTACATTTAAATTTAAGCTTGAACACCTCCGCGTGTTGCTCAGGGAGGTTTTAGCTGCTCTGAATGACTGTGATACAATTGCAGTGCCAGAGAAATTGTGTAGACTGGATAAATACTATGCAGTGCCGGTGTGTACTGATGTTTTTCCAATACCTAAAAGGTTTACAGAAATTATTAATAAGGAATGGGATAGACCAGGTGTGCCGTTCTCTCCCCCTCCTATTTTTAGAAAAATGTTTCCAATAGACGCCACCACACGGGACTTATGGCAGACAGTCCCTAAAGTGGAGGGAGCAGTTTCTACTCTAGCAAAGCGTACTACTATCCCTGTCGAGGATAGTTGTGCTTTTTTAGATCCAATGGATAAAAAATTAGAGGGTTACCTTAAGAAAATGTTTATTCAACAAGGTTTTATCCTACAGCCCCTTGCATGCATTGCTCCTGTCACTGCTGCTGCCGCGTTCTGGTTTGAGTCTCTGGAAGAGGCTTTACAGGTAGCGACTCCATTGGATGACATACTTGACAAGCTTAGAGCACTTAAGCTAGCCAATTCTTTTGTTTCTGATGCCATTGTTCATTTGACTAAACTAACGGTTAAGAATTCTGGTTTTGCTATCCAGGCGCGCAGAGCGCTATGGCTTAAATCATGGTCAGCTGACGTTACTTCAAAGTCTAAGCTGCTTAACATTCCCTTCAAGGGGCAGACCCTATTCGGCCTGGTCTGTAGGAGATTATTGAGATATCACTGGAGGAAAAGGTCATGCCCTTCCTCAGGACAGGTCCAAATCAAGGGCCAAACAGTCTAATTTTCGTGCCTTTCGAAAACTCAAGGCAGGTGCGGCATCAACTTCCTCTAATGCAAAACAAGAGGGAACTTTTGCTCAGTCCAAGTCGGTCTGGAGACCTAACCAGACCTGGAACAAAGGTAAGCAGACCAAAAAGCCTGCTGCTGCCTTTAAGACAGCATAAAGGAAAGGCCCCCTATCCGATAACGGATCTAGTAGGGGGCAGACTTTCACTCTTCGCCCAGGCGTGGGCAAGAGATGTCCAGGATCCCTGGGCGTTGGAAATTATATCTCAGGGATATCTTCTGGACTTCAAAGCTTCCCCCCCAAAAGGGAGATTTCACCTTTCACAATTATCTGCAAACCAGATAAAGAGAGAGGCATTCTTACATTGTGTACAAGACCTCCTAGTTATGGGAGTGATCCATCCTGTTCCAAAGGAGGAACAGGGACAGGGATTTTACTCAAATATTTTTGTGGTTCCCAAAAAAGAGGGAACCTTCAGACCAATTTTGGATCTAAAGATCTTAAACAAATTCCTCAGAGTTCCATCATTCAAGATGGAAACTATTCGTACCATCCTACCTATTATCCAGGAGGGTCAATATATGACTACAGTGTATTTAAAGGATGCTTATCTTCACATTCCGATACACAAAGATCATCATCGGTTTCTCAGGTTTGCCTTTCTAGACAGGCATTACCAATTTGTAGCTCTTCCCTTTGGATTAGCTACAGCCCCAAGAATTTTTACGAAGGTTCTGGGGTTGCTTCTGGCGGTCCTAAGGCCGCGGGGCATAGCAGTGGCCCCTTATTTAGATGACATCCTGATACAGGCGTCAAACTTCCAAATTGCCAAGTCTCATATGGACATAGTACTGGCATTTCTGAGGTCGCATGGGTGGAAAGTGAACGAGGAAAAGAGTTCTCTATCCCCACTCACAAGAGTTTCCTTCCTAGGGACACTGATAGATTCTGTGGAAATGAAAATTTACCTGACGGAGTCCAGGTTATCAAAGCTTCTAAATTCCTTCCGTGTTCTTCATTCCATTCCGCGCCCTTCGGTGGCTCAGTGCATGGAAGTAATCGGCTTAATGGTAGCGGCAATGGACATAGTGCAGTTTGCACGCCTACATCTCAGACCGCTGCAACTATGCATGCTCAGTCAGTGGAACGGGGATTACACAGATTTGTCCCCTCTACTAAATCTGGATCAAGAGACCAGGGATTCTTTTCTCTGGTGGCTATCTCGGGTCCATCTGTCCAAAGGTATGACCTTTCGCAGGCCAGATTGGACAATTGTAACGACAGATGCCAGCCTTCTAGGTTGGGGTGCAGTCTGGAACTCCCTGAAGGCTTAGGGATCGTGGACTCAGGAGGAGACACTCCTTCCAATAAATATTCTGGAACTGAGAGCGATATTCAATGCTCTTCAGGCTTGGCCTCAGTTAACAACTCTGAGGTTCATCAGATTTCAGTCGGACAACATCACGACTGTGGCTTACATCAACCATCAAGGGGGAACAAGGAGTTCCCTAGCGATGTTAGAAGTCTCAAAGATAATTCGCTGGGCAGAGATTCACTCTTGCCACCTATCAGCTATCCATATCCCAGGTGTAGAGAACTGGGAGGCGGATTTTCTAAGTAGTCAGACTTTTCATCCGGGGGAGTGGGAACTCAATCCGGAGGTGTTTGCTCAATTGATTCATCGTTGGGGCAAACCAAAACTGGATCTCATGGCGTCTCGCCAGAACGCCAAGCTTATTCCTTGTTACGGATCCCGGTCCAGGGATCCCGAGGCGACGCTGATAGATGCTCTAGCAGCGCCTTGGTCTTTCAACCTGGCCTATGTGTTTCCACCGTTTCCTCTGCTCCCTCGACTGATTGCCAAGATCAAGCAGGAGAGAGCATCAGTGATTTTGATAGCGCCTGCGTAGCCACGCAGGACCTGGTATGCAGATCTAGTGGACATGTCATCCTTTCCACCTTGGACTCTGCCGTTAAGACAAGACCTTCTACTACAAGGTCCTTTCAATCATCCAAATCTAATTTCTCTGAGACTGACTGCCTTGAGATTGAACGCTTGATTTTATCAAAGCGTGGCTTCTCCGAGTCAGTCATTAATACAGGCACGAAAGCCTGTCACCAGGAAAATTTACCATAAGATATGGCGTAAATATCTTTATTGGTGTGAATCCAAGGGATACTCATGGAGTAAGGTCAGGATTCCCAGTATATTATCCTTTCTCCAAGAAGGTTTGGAAAAAGGATTGTCAGCTAGTTCCTTAAAGGGACAGATTTCTGTACTGTCTATTCTTTTGCACAAGCGTCTGGCAGATGTTCCAGACATTCAAGCATTTTGTCAGGTTTTAGTTAGAATCAAGCCTGTGTTTAAAACTGTTGCTCCGCCATGGAGCTTAAATCTGGTACTTAAGGTTCTTCAAGGAGTTCCGTTTGAACCTCTTCATTCCATAGATATCAAACTTTTATCTTGGAAAGTTCTTTTTTTGGTAGCTATTTCCTCAGCTCGTAGAGTCTCCGAGTTATCTGCTTTACAATGTGATTCTCCTTATCTGATCTTCCATACAGATAAGGTAGTCCTGCGTACCAAACCTGGGTTTTTACCTAAGGTGGTATCTAACAAGAATATCAATCAAGAGATTGTTGTTCCATCCTTGTGTCCTAATCCTTCTTCAAAGAAGGAACGTCTATTACACAATCTGGACGTGGTTCGTGCTTTAAAGTTTTAATTACAAGCTACTAAAGATTTTCGTCAAACATCTGCTTTGTTTGTTGTCTACTCTGGACAGAGGAGAGGTCAAAAGGCTTCGGCAACCTCTCTTTCTTTTTGGCTAAGAAGCATAATCCGCTTATCCTATGAGACTGCTGGCCAGCAGCCTCCTGAAAGGATTACAGCTCATTCTACTAGAGCTGTGGCTTCCACTTGGGCCTTTAAAAATGAGGCTTCTGTTGAACAGATTTGCAAGGCGGCGACTTGGTCTTCGCTTCATACTTTTTCAAAATTCTACAAATTTGATACTTTTGCTTCTTCGGAGGCTATTTTTGGGAGAAAGGTTTTACAGGCAGTGGTACCTTCGTTTAAGTACCTGCCTTGTCCCTCCCGTCATCCGTGTACTTTAGCTTTGGTATTGGTATCCCACAAGTAATGGATGATCCGTGGACTGGATACACCTTACAAGAGAAAACATAATTTATGCTTACCTGATAAATTTATTTCTCTTGTGGTGTATCCAGTCCACGGCCCGCCCTGTCATTTTAAGGCAGGTAATTTTTAAATTTAAACTACAGTCACCACTGCACCCTATGGTTTCTCCTTTCTCTGCTTGTTTTCGGTCGAATGACTGGATATGGCAGTTAGGGGAGGAGCTATATAACAGCTCTGCTGTGGGTGATCCTCTTGCAACTTCCTGTTGGGAATGAGAATATCCCACAAGTAATGGATGATCCGTGCACTGGATACACCACAAGAGAAATAAATTTATCAGGTAAGCATAAATTATGTTTTTAATTTGCTAAGTGCATGGTCTCCCCAACTGGAAGAAAAAGCACTTACCTGCTCCGCTGTCCAGCATGTAGACAGTTACAAGGTATGAGAGGACACAGTTCCTCACAGAGACCTTTGAAAAAGAAAGAACAGAGTAGCCAACTCTGTCTTTCTAAACTAGGGCAGCAATTGTTAGGAAAATGCAGTAAGTACCTCTTTACAAGTTCCTAACTGCTTTAAAGCCACCACTACCAGACTGCAAGAAATGACATGGAAAACGGCTATACCCCAAAACTTGTTTGTAGATTAAATCAAAATTTTTCTTCAGACACCTAAACTTCTGCTCCTCCATGCACCGAAGGCAAAGAGAATAACTGGGGGTTGTGGGTAAGGGAGTGATACTTAGCAGTTTAACTGTGGTGCTCTTTGCCTCCTCCTGCTGGCCAGGAGTGATATTCCCAACAGTAATTACTCAAGCCGTGTTTCCACCTCTTAGCCAATAGCTGTGCGGGAAATCCGGCTTGGCATGACTAAGGGATTGTTTCCCGAAACTTTGCCACTTTTTTTGTCTTGATAATATAAATAAATTATGTTTTTTTGCTGTTACCATCTTTCTACTTTTATCCTATGAGGCCCATTTATCAATCTTCGAACGGAGCTTGAGGGCCAGTGTTTCTGGTGAGTCTTCAGACTCGCCAGAAACGCAAGTTATGGAGCAGCGGTCTAAAGACCGCTGCTCCATAACCCTGTCCACCTGCTCTGATGAGGTGGACAGAGATCACCACAATTCAACCCGATCGCGTACGATCGGGTTGATTGACACCACCCTGCTAGCAGCCAATTGGCCGAGAGTCTGCAGGGGGCGGCGTTGCACCAGCAGCTCACAAGAGCTGCTGGTGCAATGCTGAATATGGAGAGCGTATTGCTCTCTGCATTCAGCGATGTCTGTCGGACCTGATCAACACTGTCGAATCAGGTCAGACAGACATTTGATAAATAGGCCTCTTTGGATTAGATTATTTGGCAGTGGCCTTTAGGTGACGTGCAATTGTCCAGAATGCTGGATTACCTTTATTTCGATTAAGAGGTAGAAACGTCCCCTCTCAGCTAAACAGCAAAAATATCGTTCTGCCGGTGGGCTACCTTAGCAGCTCAGTGCGGCGATTGCTTGGAACAAATTAAGGAACTTTTAGCATGAAGTATTTTATACTTCATGAATGAAAGTCCCCTTTAATTGTTCCAATGGTAAATCCTAGTGTTTCACAAACGCTAGGATTTACCATCACTTTAACTGCAAAGGATTCCAATCCATTTATATATACCGTATATGTAGATGTCTCTATATTTGTACATATGTATTTATGTGTTTATATGTGTGTATATATGTCTATAAATGCATATATACACATATAAATACATATGTACACACATATAAACATATATATATATATATATATATATATACATATTTAGAGAAGTATATGTACTGTATGTATCTTTAAGTTAAAGCACTTTGCCTGCATTTTTTTTTTCTAACACCTGAAACCTCATATCTTTTTTTTGCAATATTTTTTTTAATCATTTTTATTAGATGGTGTTATTATGAGTGTAACTGTACTTTGCAATGTATTTTTGTGACACATTTTTGTTTAGCGAAACAGTTAGCTAGAGCTCTGAGGAGGCGGTAATCATTCTAGTGCAAATCCCGGTTACGCTCCAGCAATCGCGTTTACTTTCAAGTTAATTCGACCGGAGAACCTGAGCAAACCCCCGCGATATACCCCCTTAATGCCTGCATGTAATTGTCAGCACTTCACTCATAATCCCTTAGTTGTGGACAAAAAAGACTATTGTACCTTATGTGACAGCGTCCTACATGGAGGTGACAGATATGGTGTTGATTGACAGTCAGGGGGGGTTAAAATGCGTTGTTAAACAATAGGCTCTGACATCATATGGATAATCTGGAGAACAAAAGTAAGAAGCATTTAGTGATAGGGAAAACAGCGGAACCACATACCTCCACTGTTTACTGAGTTCAGGAAATCTTTGTCCTACGCAATTCATAACAGGAAACTAATGTGGGAAAAAACAAAAGAAGACAAAAATGCTCTCCTGTCAGTGCAATAAGAAAAAAAAATGATGAGCAGACTTTTAAGACAGAGAAATTATTTAGTAAAATGAGCAGGAGAGCTTTGCCAAGGACAACACGCTTTAAGGGCAGGAAACACTACGGCACAATATAAACAGCTATAGGAAAAGGATGTGCTGCATTTTATGGGTATCCAGGCAAAGGCTTTGCTGATAATATGGTTGTTTTGATGATCAAGGAAAGACAATACACATCATACCTTAAGCAAACTGCGTCATCTCTTCTTTTGATATGCAGATGGATTTGTTTACATACAATGGTGTGGGTATATACTTGATTATGGAGTCTGCTCTATTACAATGTAAAGGTTACATTTGCTCAATACTTAAAGGGACATTACATTTAATATTGAGTTCCCCATAAAATGTAAAACTATGAGTAACAACAATGTAATTATTTATTTTGTTTGCTTTTCCTGCCATTGAAATCTGCAAATATGTGTTTTCTCACTGTTGCTAGAGAGGCTGGCGTGCAGCCTGGAGGATTCTGATTCTACTCTGCTGCATTCTACACAGTGATTGCTTGATTAGTTGAGTGGCTCATTTATATCTATCCTTAATTGGTAACAGCAAAGGAGATAAGATAAACATACTTCTTAACAAGGCATATGCACCTAAATAGCAGATAAAACACCAAATTTGTCAGCAATAAGACAGTTATAAATGCATTTAAAACATGTTTTGTATATAGATCTTTTACAATGCCGTACTTAATTGTTGAGATATATATACAGTATATATATGAGATATAGGGGCCTATTTATTAATGTGCGAGCAGACATGATCCGATATTGTGGATTATGTACGCCGCACATCGATAAATGCGGACAACACCACCCCCTGCAGATTTGCGGCTGCCAGCAAGGGGGTGTCAATCAACCCGATCATATTGGATCGGGTTGATTTCCGGTGATGTCTGTCCACCGCCTCAGAGCAGGCGGACAGGTTATGGAGCAGCAGTCTTTAGACCGCTGCTTCATAACTTGTGTTTTTGGAGAGCCTGAAGGCTCGCCAGAAACACGGGGCCTCAAGCTCTATACGGAGCTTGATAAATATGCCCCATAGAAAGGGACAATAAACATAGTCATATCACCCTCTTTAATAGACTTACCCCAGATAAACCCACTTCATAAACCCCCCTTTAATTATTTTTAATTTATTAACATTTCTATGAACTTCTTGCCCCCCCCCAGACAGCCCATTTGCTTCTGCTATTTTTTTTTACCTGACCTCATTAGACAATACGACCAATAAGAACCTGTACCACCCACACCACAGTGTGTGTAGACAGTGTGTGCTCCCATGTCCCCAGCAACTCTATTAACCTGGCTTGATTTGGGAAACTGGAGCACACAACTGTCTACACTCTACTATGCGGAAAAGAAGGTCTTCTTCCAGGCGGCTCCATCATCTTCTATCTTCATCCAGAGTGAAGGCGGCACGGAGCGGAGGTGTGGAGCTGGCTTCCCCGATGCACGGATCCTCAGCGGCATGGAGGCTCCTCTTCATGCGATCGTCCATTGCACACTGAAGATTGAATGCAAGGTACCGCATATTTATTGGGGTACCTTGCATTCCTATTGGCTGAAATTTTTAAATCAGCCAATAGGATGAGAGCTACTGAAATCTTATTGGCTGATTTGAACAGTCAATAGGATTTCAGTAGCTCTAATCCTATTGGCTGATTTCAAAATGTCAGCCAATCGGAATGCAAGGTACTCCAAATAGAATGCGGTACCTTGCATTCAATTTTCAGTGTGCGACGGACATCGGGTGAAGAGGAGCCTCCACACCGCCTAGTTTAGGTTTACATTTTTTATTTTGGATAGCTTTGTTTATTTTTTTCTGTAATTTTACTTTTTTTTTGTAACTTTAGCTTGGGGGTTTGTAGTTTTTAAACATAGACTGCCCTCTGGGAAGGCTTATAGCCTAATAAATAATAAAAGTATTTTTCAAAGTTTATCTACACATAATGAAACATTTTATATTGCAATCTCATACTGTTTAATATCCCTTTAGACAAGAGTTGAGGTCGGACCCTTACATGAACTTAATGAATGAAGATTTGATTTAACCCACTGGTTTTAAAACCTGTCCTCATTCCTCCCTAACAGGCCAGATGTTGAGGAAATCTGAACTAGGGCACAGTTGAAACAATCAGCTGATTAGTAATCTATCGGCTAGATTACGAGTTGTGCGTTAAGCTGAAAAAGCAGCATTAACGGGTCCTAACGCTGCTTTTTCACTACCGCTGCTATTACGAGTCTTGCAGGTTTAGGGGCCCCGCACACTTTTTTGGCCTTACCGCAAAACGACTTTCGTAAACTTCGTAAACCCTTTTTTCTATGGGACTTCCTTAGCGCCGGTATTACTAGTCTATCCTGGGAGGCTAACGGGTCCTAACGCTGCTTTTTCACTACCGCTGCTATTACGAGTCTTGCAGGTTTAGGGGCCCCGCACACTTTTTTGGCCTTACCGCAAAACGACTTTCGTAAACTTCGTAAACCCTTTTTTCTATGGGACTTCCTTAGCGCCGGTATTACTAGTCTATCCTGGGAGGCCAAAAAGTGAGCGGTACACCCTCTACCTCCAAGATCCGTAACGCATTCTAAAGTCAGTAGTTAAGAGTTTTATGGTACAATGCCGTAGCATAAAACTCATAACTAAAGTGCTAAAAAGTACACTAACACCCATAAACTACCTATTAACCCCTAAACCGAGGCCCTCCCGCATCGCAAATACAAAAATAATTTTTTAACCCCTAATCTGCCGCTCCGGACATCGCAGCCACTTAATAAACATATTAACCCCTCAAACGCCGCAATCCCGCCTCACAAACACTAGTTAAATAATATTAACCCCTAATCTTCCTCCCCTAACATCGCCGACACCTACCTACATTTAGTAACCCCTAATCTGCCACCCCCAACGTCGCCGCCACTATATTAAATGTATTAACCCCTAAAGTCTAACCCTAACCTTAACACCCCTTAACTTAAATATAATTTAAATAAATCTAAATAAAATTACTATAATTAACTAAATTATTCCTATTTAAAACTAAATATCTATAAAATAAACCTTAAGCTAGCTACAATATAACTAATAGTTACATTGTATCTATCTTAGGTTTTATTTTTATTTTACAAGCAAGTATGTATTTATTTTAACTAGGTAGAATAGTTATTAAATAGTTATTAACTACCTAGCTAAATAAAGACAGATTTCCCTGTAAAATAACACCTAACACTACACTACAATTAAATAAATTAACTAAATTAAATACATTAAATAAATTAAATTAAATTAGCTAAATCAAAAAACCCCCCACTAAATTACAGAAATAAACAACAAATTACAGATCTTTAAACTAATTACACCTAATCTAATAGCCCTATCAAAATAAAAAAAAAAAACCTCCCCAAATAAAAAAAACCTAAAATAAAAAAAAAGAAGTCTTCATCCAAGCGGCAAGATGTCCTCAATGAAGCCAGCAGAAGTGGTCCTCCAGACGGGCAGAAGTGGTTCTCCAGACGGGCAGAAGTGGTCCTCCAGATGGGCAGAAGTGGTCCTCCAGACGGGCAGAAGTCTTCATCCAGACGGCATCTTCTATCTTCATCCCTCCGACGTGGAGCGCCTCCATCTTCAAGACATCCGGCGCAGAGCATCCTCTTCAAACGATGTCTTCTTCCAAATGAATATCACTTTAAGTGACGTCATCCAAGATGGCGTCCCTTAGATTCCGATTGGCTGATAGAATTCTATCAGCCAATCGGAATTAAGGTAGAAAAAATCCTATTGGCTGATTGGATTAGCCAATAGGATTTAGCTTGCATTCTATTGGCTGATTGGAACAGCCAATAGAATGCCAGCTCAATCCTATTGGCTGATTGCATCAGCCAATAGGATTTTTTCTACCTTAATTCCGATTGGCTGATAGAATTCTATCAGCTAATCGGAATCTAAAGGACGCCATCTTGGATGACGTCACTTAAAGTGATATTTATTTGGAAGAAGACGTCGTTTGAAGAGGATGCTCCGCGCCGGATATCTTGAAGATGGAGCCGCTCCACGTCGGAAGGATGAATATAGAAGATGCCATCTGGATGAAGACTTCTGCCCGTCTGGAGGACCACTTCTGCCCATCTGGAGGACCACTTCTGCCCGTCTGGAAGACCACTTTTGCCGGCTTCGTTGAGGACATCTCGCTGCTTGGATGAAGACTTTTCCCGTCCCGGTAAGTGAATCTTCAGGGGTTAGTGTTAGGATTTTTTTAAGGGTGTATTGGGTGGGTTTATTTTTTAGGTTAGGGACTTTGGGCCTGAAAAAGAGCTAAATGCCCTTTAAGGGCAATGCCCATCCAAATGCCCTTTTCAGGGCAATGGGGAGCTTAGGTTTTTTTAGTTAGTATTTTATTTGGGGGGTTGTTTGTGTGGGTGGTGGGTTTTACTGTTGGGGGGGTTGTTTGTATTTTTTTTACAGGTAAAAGAGCTGATTTCTTTGGGGCAATGCCCCACAAAAGGCCCTTTTAATGGCTATGGATAGTTTAGTTTAGGCTAGGGTTTTTTTTTTATTTTGGGGGGGCTTTTTTATTTTGATAGGGCTATTAGATTAGGTGTAATTAGTTTAAAGATCTGTAATTTGTTTTTTATTTTCTGTAATTTAGTGTTTGTTTGTTTTTCTGATTTAGCTAATTTAGTTAAATATATTTAATTGTATTTCATTTAGTTAATTTATTTAATTGTAGTGTAATGTTAGGTGTTAGTGTAACTTAGGTTAGGTTTTATTTTACAGATCAATTTTTCTTTATTTTAGCTAGGTAGTTATTAAATAGTTAATAACTATTTAATAACTATTCTACCTAGTTAAAATAAATACGAACTTGCCTGTAAAATAAAAATAAACCCTAACGCCTAGATTTAGAGTTCTGCGGCCAAAGGGGTGTGTTGGCTACGCGTGCTTTTTTCTGGCCGTACTTTTTTTTTTTTTATTTAAATGGTTTTTATTGAGGCAATCAAGAAAGGTTACATAATAAAAAAAAGGAGAGGCAGGTAGAAACCTTTACAGCATGGTCATTGCAAAACATCCTGGATATAAGGTTAAGATTGAGATTTACATCTTAAAAAATTAAATGTTGTAGTAATAAACTTTGAGTAGACTTAGAGCCGCTTTACATCTCCAGGAGTTGCAGAGGAAAAAGACAAAAGGTTACCTGTACATAAATGCTTTGCCTACTTTTTTTTTAAATTAAATAAATAACAGTAAAACATAGTTATTCAACCAAATAATGTAATACGTACAACTCAGAGTTGATTAGGGAAAGATCATCTAACATCAAATCAGGGGTGTGGTTATTGGGAGTCTGTATGAAGTAATAAGCTACGGAATATACACAGGTGAGATGAAGAGGGAAGAGGGAGTTTGTACCATGAGAGATCTTACATTGGACTAATCAGGGATGTGACTGTATATATGTGTGTGTTCGTGTCAAGATAGTGGGATACAATACTACTGGTGCCGTAGGGGAGGAGGAGGTGGTGGGGGGGTAGTTTTATCAGGGTGAGAGTTCTGTGAGCTTTTATGCTAGTCTGGGAAAAGAATGAGCCACTGGTGCCAAATTCTAGTGTGCATGTCTGTCTTATCTAGTATCCGGAAGGAGTATTGTTCCATCAATCTGATGTGTCTGGTGGTAGATAGGATTTGCGCGAAGGTGGGGATACTTTTGCTTCTCCATAACCTGGCTATAGTCAGTTTAACTGCCATGAAAAGGTATATCGTGAGGGCCTCTGTAGGGTTGTCCAATGTGGGAACTGGCATGTGCAGTAGGGCGACTTCCGGTAGATAAGGAGGGTAAATACCTAAGCGGTTAAGTGTGTCGTATGATTTTTTCCACAGGGGCTGAATTTTTGGACATGACCACCAGATGTGTATTTGCGTACCTGTTAGTCCGCACATCCGCCAGCATAGAGGGGATTGTGCGTTATATGTTTTGTGCAGGTGGACTGGGACTAGGTGCCATCTGACTAATATTTTATAATATAGTTCCCATAGAGTAGCGCAGTGAAGTAATTGTCTAGTTCTCTGTATCCTGCTCTGCCATATGTCTATGTCCACAAGGAATCCTATTTCTCTCTCCCAGGAGACATGTTGCGGGATTTTGAGGGAAGGTGTCGTATTGGTCAAAAGGGTGTAATGTAGGGATAGTGGGTGTTTGATGGTATGTGCTTTAGTCCATGTCTGCTCCCAAATGGTGGGTGGCCGGAGGGCCTTTGTCGGGTATCCCCAGGAGCGAAGTAAGGAGCTAATCCGGTAGGCTTCAAATTGTAATTGGCCGCACCTTTTAAATACCGCTGGTATTGAGAGTTCACAGAATGGCTGCGTTAGGCTCCAAAAAAGGAGCGTAGAGCATATTTAACGCAACTTCAACTCTCGATACCAGCGGTGCTTACGGACGCGGCCAGCTTCAAAAACATGCTCGTGCACGATTCCCCCATAGAAAACAATGGGGCTTTTTGAGCTGAAAAAGAACCTAACACCTGCAAAAAAAGTCGCGTTCAGCTCCTAACGCAGCCCCATTGTTTGCTATGGGGAAACACTTCATACGTCTGCACCTAACACTCTAACATGTACCCCGAGTCTAAACACCCCTAACCTTACACTTATTAACCCCTATTCTGCCACCCCCGCTATCGCTGACCCCTGCATATTATTATTAACCCCTAATCTGCCGCTCCATAAACCGCCGCTACTTACATTATCCCTATGTACCCCTAATCTGCTGCCCCTAACACCGCCGACCCCTATATTATATTTATTAACCCCTAATCTGCCCCCCACAACGTCGCCTCCACCTGCCTACACTTATTAACCCCTAATCTGCTGAGCGGACCGCACCGCTATTATAATAAAGTTATTAACCCCTAATCCGCCTCACTCCCGCCTCAATAACCCTATAATAAATAGTATTAACCCCTAATCTGCCCTCCCTAACATCGTTGACACCAAACTTCAAACATTAACCCCTAATCTGCCGACTGGAGCTCACCGCTATTCTAATAAATGTATTAACCCCTAAAGCTAAGTCTAACCCTAACACTAACAACCCCCTAAATTAAATATAATTTAAATCGAACGAAATAAATTAACTCTTATTAAATAAATTATTCCTATTTAAAGCTAAATACTTACCTGTAAAATAAACCCTAATATAGCTACAATATAAATTATAATTATATTATAGCTAGTTTAGGATTTATATTTATTTTACAGGTAACTTTGTATTTATTTTAACCAGGTACAATAGCTATTAAATAGTTAAGAACTATTTAATAGATAAAATAGTTAAAATAATTACAAAATTACCTGTAAAATAAATCCTAACCTAAGTTACAATTAAACCTAACACTACACTATCAATAAATTAATTAAATAAAATACCTACAATTACCTACAATTAAACCTAACACTACACTATCAATACATTAATTAAATACAATATCTATTAATAAATACAATGAAATAAACTAACTAAAGTACAAAAAATAAAAAAGAACTAAGTTACAAAAAATAAAAAAATATTTACAAACATCAGAAAAATATTACAACAATTTTAAACTAATTGCACCTACTCTAAGCCCCCTAATAAAATAACAAAGACCCCCAAAATAAAAAAATGCCCTACCCTATTCTAAATTACAAAAGTTCAAAGCTCTTTTACCTTACCAGCCCTGAACAGGGCCCTTTGCGGGGCATGCCCCAAAGAATTCAGCTCTTTTGCCTGTAAAAAAACACATACAATACCCCCCCCCCAACATTACAACCCACCACCCACATACCCCTAATCTAACCCAAACCCCCCTTAAATAAACCTAACACTAAGCCCTTGAAGATCTTCCTACCTTATCTTCACCATACCAGGTTCACCGATCGATCCAGAAGAGCTCCTCCGATGTCTTGATCCAAGCCCAAGCGGGGGGCTGAAGATGTCCATGATCCGGCTGAAGTCTTCCTCCAAGCGGGAGCTGAAGAGGTCCATGATCCGGCTGAAGTCTTCATCCAGGCGGGAGCTGAAGAGGTCCATGATCCGGCTGAAGTCTTCTATCAACGGCATCTTCAATCTTCTTTCTTCCGGATCCATGTTAATCCCGCCGACGCGGAACATCCATCTTCACCGACGACTTCCCGACGAATGATCCGATCAGCCAATCAGATTGAGCTCGCATTCTATTGGCTGATCGGAACAGCCAATAGAATGCGAGCTCAATCTGATTGGCTGATTGAATCAGCCAATCGGATTGAACTTGATTCTGATTGGCTATCAGCCAATCGGAATTCGAGGGACGCCATCTTGGATGACGTCCCTTAAAGGAACCGTCATTCGTCGGGAAGTCGTCGGTGAAGATGGATGTTCCGCGTCGGCGGGATGAACATTGATCCGGAAGAAAGAAGATTGAAGATGCCGTTGATAGAAGACTTCAGCCGGATCATGGACCTCTTCAGCTCCTGCTTGGATGAAGACTTCAGCCGGATCATGGACCTCTTCAGCTCCCGCTTGGATGAAGACTTCAGCCAGATCATAGACATCTTCAGCCCCCCGCTTGGGCTTGGATCAAGACATCGGAGGAGCTCTTCTGGATCGATCGGTGAACCTGGTATGGTGAAGATAAGGTAGGAAGATCTTCAGGGGCTTAGTGTTAGGTTTATTTAAGGGGGGTTTGGGTTAGATTAGGGGTATGTGGGTGGTGGGTTGTAATGTTGGGGGGGGTATTGTATGTGTTTTTTTTACAGGCAAAAGAGCTGAATTCTTTGTGGCATGCCTCGCAAAGGGCCCTGTTCAGGGTTGGTAAGGTAAAAGAGCTTTGAAATTTTGTAATTTAGAATAGGGTAGGGCATTTTTTTATTTTGGGGGTCTTTGTTATTTTATTAGGGGGCTTAGAGTAGGTGTAATTAGTTTAAAATTGTTGTAATATTTTTCTGATGTTTGTAAATATTTTTTTATTTTTTGTAACTTAGTTCTTTTTTATTTTTTGTACTTTAGTTAGTTTATTTCATTGTATTTATTTGTAGATATTGTGTTTAATTAATGTATTGATAGTGTAGTGTTAGGTTTAATTGTATGTAATGGTAGGTATTTTATTTAATTAATTTATTGATAGTGTAGTGTTAGGTTTAATTGTAACTTAGGTTAGGATTTATTTTTAACTATTTTAGCTATTAAATAGTTCTTAACTATTTAATAGCTATTGTACCTGGTTAAAATAAATACAAAGTTACCTGTAAAATAAATATAAATCCTAAACTAGCTATAATATAATTATAATTTATATTGTAGCTATATTAGGGTTTATTTTACAGGTAAGTATTTAGCTTTAAATAGGAATAATGTATTTAATAAGAGTTAATTTATTTTGTTAGATTTAAATTATATTTAACTTAGGGGGGTGTTAGTGTTAGGGTTAGACTTAGCTTTAGAGGTTAATACATTTATTAGAATAGCGGTGAGCTCCAGTCGGCAGATTAGGGGTTAATGTTTGAAGTTTGGTGTCGGCGATGTTAGGGGGGGCAGATTAGGGGTTAATACTATTTATTATAGGGTTATTGAGGCGGGAGTGAGGCGGATTAGGGGTTAATAACTTTATTATAGTAGCGGTGAGATCCGCTCAGCAGATTAGGGGTTAATAAGTGTAGGCAGGTTGAGGCGACGTTGAGGGGGGCAGATTAGGGGCTAATAAATATAATATGGGGTCGGCGATGTTAGGGGCAGCAGATTAGGGGTACATAAGGATAACGTAGGTGGCGGTCGGCAGATTAGGGGTTAATTATTGTAGGTAGCTGGCGGCGACGTTGTGGGGGGCAGGTTAGGGGTTAATAAAAATAATATAGGGGTCGGCGGTGTTAGGGGCAGCAGATTAGGGGTACACAAGGATAACGTAGGTGGCGGTCGGCAGATTAGGGGTTAAAAAAATTTAATTGAGTGGCGGCGATGTGGGGGGACCTCGGTTTAGGGGTACATAGGTAGTTTATGGGTGTTAGTATACTTTAGAGCACAGTAGTTAAGAGCTTTATAAACCGGTGTTAGCCCAGAAAGCTCTTAACTACTGACTTTTTTCTGCGGCTGGAGTTTTGTCGTTAGATTTCTAACGCTCAATTCAGCCACGACTATAAATACCAGAGTTAGAAAGATCCCATTGAAAAGATAGGATACGCAATTGACGTAAGGGGATCTGCGGTATGGAAAAGTCGCGGCTGAAAAGTGAGCGTTAGACCCTTTAATGACTGACTCCAAATACCAGAGGGCGGTAAAAACCAGCGTTAGGAGCCTCTAACGCTGGTTTTGACGGCTACCGCCTAACTCTAAAACTAGGCCTAAGATAGCTACAATGTAACTATTAGTTATATTGTAACAAGCTTAGGGTTTATTTTATAGGTAAGTATTTAGTTTTAAATAGGAATAATTTAGTTAATTATAGTAATTTTATTTAGATTTATTTAAATTATATTTAAGTTAGGGGGTGTTAGGGTTAGACTTAGGTTTAGGGGTTAATACATTTAGAATAGTGGCGGCGACGTTGGGGACGGCAGATTAGGGGTTAATAAATATAACGTAGGTGTCGGCGATGTTGGGGGCAGCAGATTAGGGGTTAATAAGTATAATGTAGGTGGCGGCGGTGTCCGGAGTGGCAGATTAGGGGTTAATAAGTATAATGTAGGTGTCGGCGATGTCGGGCGCAGAAGATTAGGGGTTAATAAGTGTAAGATTAGGGGTGTTTAGACTCGGGGTTCATGTTAGGGTGTTAGATGTAAACATAAAATGTGTTTCCCCATAGGAATAAATGGGGCTGCGTTACTGAGTTTTACGCTGCTTTTTGGCAGGTGTTAGACTTTTTCTCAGCCGGCTCTCCCCATTGATGTCTATGGGGAAATCGTGCACAAGCACGTACGACCAGCTCACCGCTGACTTAAGCAGCGCTGGTATTAGAGTGCAGTAAGGAGCACAATTTTGCTCAACGCTCACTTCTTGTCTTTTAACGCCGGGTTTGTAAAAACCTGTAATACCAGCGCTGCAGGTAAGTGAGCGGTGAGGAAAAACTGCTCGTTAGCACCGCATAGTATCTAACGCAAAACTCGTAATCTGTCTGATGGTTATTTTACCTACTCTCATCCAAGGTAATCCTTAAAACCTGGCCTGTTAGGGAGCCCTAAGGACAGGTTGAAAACCAGTGATCTAGACTAACCATGCTGAGACACAATCATTTCCCCTAAGATTTACTAAACTGTACAGCTTGGTAATAATTGAAAGCTAAATTTATTTAATATTCTGTATGATCTGTCTAATATATAAAAAAGGTGTCTTTTTCACTTCTGTTTGAGCTTTAGGGGTAGATTTAACAAGACCCGAATGGCCCTTGTTCCCCTTCAGACTCACCGGAAACAGCAGTTATGAAGCAGCGCTCTAAAGACTACTGCTCCATAACTTGTCTGCTGTCTCTGAACCTGCGGTCTTCAATCTGCCCGATCCTATATGATCGGGCTGATTGATACCCCCTGCTAGCGGCCGATTGCCCGCGAATCTGCAGGGGGTGGCATTGCACAAACAGTTCTGGTGAACTGCTTGTGCAATGATAAATGCTGACAGCGTATCATGTCGGACAGACATTGGTAAATCATTATTAACTGCATAGACTTTTTTTTTTGTAGTCTCCATATTTGCATATGATGTCGCGAATAGTTCGCCGGCGAATAGTTCCCGGCGAACAAAGCATGTTTGCGTTCGCCGCGGCGGGCGAACATATGCGATGTTCGATCCGCCCCCTATTCATCATCTTTGAGTAATACTTTGACCCTCTACCTCACAGTCAGAAGACACATTCCAGCCAATCAGCAGCAGACACTCCCTCCCAGACCCTCCTACCTCCTGGACAGCATCCATTTTAGATTCATTTGGAAGCTGCATTCTTAGTGAGAGGAGGGACAGTGTAGATGCTGCTGATTTAATAGGGAAATTGATAGCTAGGCTAGTGTATTCAGTGTCCACTACAGTCCTGAAGGACTCATCTGATCTCTGCTGTAAGGACAGCACCCCAAAAAGCCCTTTTTAGGGCTAGAACATCAGTCTGCTTTTTTTTTTTTTTCCTGTGTAATCTAATTGCAGTTGCCTGTCTGCCAGCGTGTGTGTCAGGCTCACAGCGTATACTGTGCCCACTTGCCCAGTGCCACCACTCATATCTGGTGTAACAGTAGTGTAAATTTAAAAAAAAATAACTTTTTGACTTTGAAACATCAGTCTGCTTGTGTAATCTAATTGCAGTTGCCCGCCTGCCAGCGTGTGTGCCAGGCCCACTTGCCCAGTGCCACCACTCATATCTGGTGTAACAGTAGTGTAAATTTAAAAAAAAAAAAAACTTTTTTGACTGTGAAACATCAGTCTGCTAGTGTAATCTAATTGCAGTTGCCTGCCTGCCAGCGTGTGTGCCAGGCCCACTTGCCCAGTGCCACCACTCATATTTGGTGTAACAGTAGTGTCAATTTTTTAAAAAAAAAACTTTTTTGACTGTGAAACATCAGTCTGCTAGTGTAATCTAATTGCAGTTGCCTGCCTGCCAGCGTGTGTGCCAGGCTCACAGCGTATACTGTGCCCACTTGCCCAGTGCCAGCACTCATATCTTGTTTAATAGTAGTGTAAGTGTACATTTTAAAAAAAAAAAGTTTTTGGACTGTGAAACATCAGTCTACTTTTTTGTGTCAGGCTCACAGCGTATACTGTGCCCACTTGCCCAGTGCCAGCACTCATATCTTGTTAAATAGTAGTGTAAGTGTACATTTAAAAAAATAAAAACTTTTTGGACTGTGAAACATCAGTCTGCTTTTTTGTGTCAGGCTCACAGCGTATACTGTGCCCACTTGCCCAGTGCCACCACTCATATCTTGTTTAATAGTAGTGTAAATGTACATTTAAAAAAAAAAAAGTTTTTGGGACTGTGAAACATCAGTCTGCTTTTTTGTGTCAGGCTTACAGTGTATACTGTTCCCACTTGCCCAGTGCCACCACTCATATCTTGATTAATAGTAGTGTAAGTGTACATTTAAAAAAATAAAAACTTTTTGGACTGTGAAACATCAGTCTGCTTTTTTGTGTCAGGCTCACAGCGTATACTGTGCCCACTTGCCCAGTGCCACCACTCATATCTTGTTTAATAGTAGTATAAGTGTAAATTTAAAAAAAAAAAAAATTTGGACTGTGAAACATCAGTCTGCTTTTTTGTGTCAGGCTCACAGCGTATACTGTGCCCACTTGCCCAGTGGCACCACTCATATCTTGTTTAATAGTAGTGTAAGTGTACATTTTAAAAAAAAATGACAGGCAGAGGCAGGCCACCCCGCAGGTGCCGTTGTGGTGCTGTGATTCCCTTTGGCCCTAGAATAATGCCCAGTGTTCAGAGGCCACGTACCATGAACTCGAAAAGTTCAGAGGACATAGTTGACTTTTTAACACAGGACACCCAATCTTCTATAGCTTCCGCTCCGAACCTTGACGCACCATCCTCCTCCAGCTTATCTTCGGGCAGCACCTCTCAAGTTACCACTCGCCCGCCTGCCACCACCAACACTAGCACCACAGCAGTTTCACTTGATCTGTCAGAGGAGTCATTTACATGTCAGTTGGAGGAAATGAGTGATGCGCAACCATCATTGACAGAGGATGTAGATAACAGTGATATGTCTCAGTCAGGCAGCATTACACACATGGACGTACGGTGTGATGATGATGATGTTGTACCCGCTGCTGCTTCCTTTGTTGATTTGTCAGATACAAGTGAAGCAGTTGATGATGATGATGCGTCCGTGGATGTCACGTGGGTGCCCGCTAGAAGAGAAGAAGAACAGGGGGAAAGTTCAGCTGGGGACACAGAGAGGAGGAGGAGGAGAAGGAGATGAGTTGGAAGCAGGGGGAGGTCATCACAAGGAGCTAGTGGCACAGTCAGACAGCATGCATCGGCACCCAGGGTCAGCCAGACAGCACGCCAATCAATGCATGCTGTTGCCACCACCAGAATGCCGTCATCGCAGAGCTCAGCAGTGTGGCATTTTTTGTGTGTCTGCCTCTGACAACAGCGATGCCATTTGCAACCTGTCCCAAAAGAAACTGAGTCATGGGAAGTCCAACACCCACCTAGGTACAACTGCTTTGCGAAGGCACATGATCGCACATCACAAACGCCTATGGGATCAACACATGAGTAGAAGCAGCACACAAACTCAAAGCCCCCATCCTCCTCCTGGTCCAGCATCTTCAGCCACGTCAACCACTGCTGTCCTCCTTTCCCCCTCTCAACCATCCGCCACTCCATCTCTCTTCCGGAGCAGTTCCTGCTCATCTTCCCACAGTCAGGTGTCTGTCAAGGACATGTTTGAGTGTAAGAAGCCAATGTCACAAAGTCACCCCCTTGCCCGGCGTCTGACAGCTGGCTTGTCTGAACTCTTAGCCCGCCAGCTTTTACCATACAAGCTGGTGGAGTCTAAAGCATTTTCAAAAAATTTGTAGCTATTGGGACACCGCAGTGGAAGGTACCCGGCCGAAATTTCTTTGCACAAAAGGCAATCCCCAACCTGTACTCAATTGTGCGAAAGGAAGTAATGGCATGTCTGGCACACAGTGTTGGGGCAAGGGTCCTTCTGACCACTGATAGCTGGTCTGCAAAGCATGGTCAGGGCAGGTATATCACCTACACTGCACATTGGGTAAACCTGCTGACGGCTGCCAAGCATGGAATGCGTGGCTCTGCAGAGGAGTTGGTGACACCGCCACGACTTGCAGGCAGGCCTGCTGCCACCTCCTCTACTCCTCCTACTCTATCCTCTTCCATAACCTCCTCGGCTGAGTCCTCTTCTGCTGCTGCGTCTTGCACCACATTAACAGCACCCCCCCAGCTCCCCAGGTACTATTCCACATCCCGGATACGGCAGTGTCATGCCGTCTTGGGGTTGACTTGCCTGAAAGCAAAGAGTCACACCGGACCAGCACTCCTGTCCGCCCTGAACGCACAGGTGGATCAGTGGCTGACTCCGCACCAACTGGAGATCGGCAAAGTGGTTTCTGACAACGGAAGTAATTTGGTGGCGGCATTGAAATTGGGCAAGTTGACATATGTGCCGTGCATGGCACATGTGTGTAATCTGATCGTACAACGCTTTGTGCATAAGTACCCAGGCTTACAGGACATCCTGAAGCAGGCCAGGAAGGTGTGTGGCCATTTCAGGCATTCCTACATGGCCATGGCGCACTTTTCAGATATCTAGCGGCGAAACAACATGCCAGTGAGGCGCTTGATTTGCGACAGCCCGACACATTGGAATTCAACACTCCTAATGTTCGACCGCCTGCTCCAACAAAAAAAAACCATTAACGAGTATTTGTATGACCGGGGTGTTAGGACAGCCTCTGCGGAGCTGGGAATTTTTTTGCCACATTACTGGATGCTCATGCGCAATGCCTGTAGGCTCATGCGTCCTTTTGAGGAGGTGACAAACCTAGTCAGTCGCACCGAAGGCACCATCAGCAACATCATACCATTTGTTTTCTTCCTGGAGCGTGACCTGCGAAGAGTGCTGGATCAGGCCATAGATGAGCGTGAAGAGGAAGAGTTTTGCTCACCATCACCACCAGAAACAGCCTTTTCAGCACCGCTTGCTGGACCAGCGGCAACGCTGGAAGAGGATTGTGAGGAAGAGGAGTCAGAGGAGAAATGTGGCTTTGAGGAAGCGGAGGAAGACTAACCACAACAGGCATCCCAGGGTGCTCGTTGTCACCTATCTGGTACCCGTGGTGTTGTACGTGGCTGGGGGGAAGAACATACCTTCAGTGAGATCACTGAGGACGAGGAACAGAACATGAGGAGCTCGGCATCCAACCTTGTGCAAATGGGGTCTTTCATGCTGTCGTGCCTGTTGAGGGACCCTCGTATAAAAAAGCTGAAGGAGAATGACCTGTACTGGGTGTCCACGCTACTAGACCCCCGGTATAAGCATAAAGTGCCTGAAATGTTACCAAATTACGGCAAGTCAAAAAGGATGCAGCAGTTCCAAAATAAATTAAAAAGTATGCTTTACACAGCATATAAGGGTGATGTCACAGCACAACGGGAATCTAACAGGAGAAGAGGTGAAAGTAATCTTCCGACTCCCACGACCACGCCGGCAAGGACAGGACGCTTTACAGACGTGTTGTTGATGGAGGACATGCAGAGCTTTTTAAGTCCTATGCATCGCCACAGCCCTTCGGGGTCCACCCCCAGAGAACGACTCGACCGACAGGTAGAAGACTACCTCGCCTTAACTGCAGATCTCGACACTCTGAGGAGCGATGAACCCCTTGACTACTGGGTGTGCAGGCTTGACCTGTGGCTTAAGCTATCCCAATTTGCAATAGAACTTCTGGCCTGCCCCGCTTCAAGTGTCCTGTCAGAAAGGACCTTCAGTGCAGCAGGAGGTATTGTCACTGAAAAGAGAAGTCGCCTAGGTCAAAAAAGTCTAGATTACCTCACCTTTATTAAGATGAATGAGGGATGGATCCCGAAGGGACTGACATTGGGTGATACATTCGAGTAAAAAAGGCCTGATGAGATGAGCTGCCTTGGGCTAAAAATGGTCCACACACTGCTGTATTTTATCTTCGAATGCCGGATGACTTGCGTGACTTATCCGCCACCAACTAGGGTTCAAGCTGCAATGTTTTAGGGCACTTTCTGCCTGGGAAACAAACATCAATTTTTCTGGCCGCTGCTACAGCAGCGGCTGCAAAAATACCTATTTTTTCAGGCATGTGTACATGCCAAATTTTTCTGGCCTCTGGTGCTGCACTGTGGCTTCAAAAACCAAACCAAAAAAAAAGGCACGTAACAGGGATTAAACTGATAGGAATAGTACTACTTAACACACCACTCCTATCTGGTGGCACATTAGATTGCACGCGCAGTGCCCCAAATTTGAAGTAGGAGGACCGACCAAGCATCTTTTTCCATCTCCCGGTTCCTAAAATCCATGCCATATACACGTCCCCTGATAGGGGACGCAACAGGGATTAAACTGATAAGAATAGTACTACTTAACACACCACTCATATCTGGTGGCACAGTAGATTGCACGTGCAGTGCCCCAAATTTGAAGTAGGAGGACCGACCAAGCATCTTTTTCCATCTCCCGGTTCCTAAAATCCATGCCATATACACGTCCCCTGATAGGGGACGCAACAGGGATTAAACTGCTAAGAATAGTACTACTTAACACACCACTCATATCTGGTGGCACAGTAGATTGCATGTGCAGTGCCCCAAATTTGAAGTAGGAGGACCGACCAAGCATCTTTTTTCATCTCCCGGTTCCTAAAATCCATGCCATATACACGTCCCCTGGGATTAAACTGATAAGAATAGTACTACTTTAACACACCTTATAATAATGCAGAGAGAGGCAACGCAGAGAGAGGAGTCTGAAGAAGAGGAGTCAGAGGAGGAAGGTGGCTTTGAGGAGGTGGAAGACCAAACACAGCAGGCGTCCCAGGGGGCTTCTTGTCACCTTTCGGGGACCCTTGGTGTTGTACGTGGCTGGGTGGAGGAAGAGACCTTCAATTACATCAGTTAGGACAAGGAACGGGACATGGCTAGCTTGGTATCCAACCTTGTGCAAATGGGGAGTTTGCGGATGTGCAAATGGACTGTTTGCAGTTGTTTGCGGTGCGTTAAATGGGGAGTTTGGTCTGTCACTGTGAAGCGGGCGTAACCCTTACACTACCTGATCGATACAACATCATACCTGATGTTTTAAAGCACGTTATTCCAAACAATTTAGGAATGTTAGGTGATTTATGCCCTGTATAGATTAAAACCAGACTCTGCATCAACTATGTAATTTTGCGTGGGAGTTTTGCCATGGATCCCCCTCCGGCATGCCACAGTCCAGGTGTTAGTACCCTTGAAACAACTTTTCCATCACTCTTGTGGCCAGAAAGAGTCCCTGTGGGTTTTAATATTCGCCTGCCTTTTGAAGTCAATGGCGGTTCGCCCGGTTCGCCCGTTCGCAAACTTTTGCGGAAGACCTCGTTCGCCATTTGCAAACGGAAAATTTTAAGTTCACGACATCACTAACATCATCTTACTAAGTATGTCTGTATTGTTTATAAGCTATTGTTTTTTAGTCTATTAAACCCACGTGTGTTCTCTGGAAAGCCATATTAGTTTCCTTTTTCTTTTACTTTTAAAGACATGCTTACTACAATGTGCTCTTGAATCTAATATGACATCTATGCTATCAAATATATCCACTGTTCTGGTGCCTCTGTAATACTATTTTGCCACTTTTAAAGAGTTTTTTTATAAGTATTTTCCATGTATAAAAAAATCAGCTTAAAATCTAAAAGTTTTATTTTAGTGTGGTTGCACAGTGCTGCACATAAATAATCACCATACAGACTGATGCTCACTGGACTGTAATTCACACCCACTGACACATCTGATACTTTATCACTGTTTGTGAGTATTAAAGGGACACTGAACACAATTTTTTTATTTCGTGATTCAGAAAGAGCATGCAATTTTAAGCATCTTTCTAATTTACTCCTATTATCACATTTTCTTCATGCTCTTGGTATTTCTATTTGAAAAGCAAGAATGTAAGTTTAGATGCCGGCCCATTTTTGGTGAACAACCTGGGTTGTTCTTGCTGATTGGTGGATAAATTCACCCACCAATAAACAAGTGCTGTTCAGGGTCTGAACCAAAAAAAGGCTGGCTCCTTAGCTTAGATGCCTTCTTTTACAAATACGGCTAGATTACGAGTTTTGCGGTAAGAGCGCTCCACCGCTCACCTCCCTATAGAGCTGCTATTACAGGTTTTCCCCATAGACATCAATCTGGAGAGCCGGCTAAAAAAAATTATTCCTATTTAAAACTAAATACTTACCTATAAAATTCTATTGGCTGATCGGAACAGCCAATAGATTGCGAGCTCAATCTGATTGGCTGATTGAATCAGCCAATCGGATTGAACTTGAATCTGATTGGCTGATTCCATCAGCCAATCAGAATTTTCCTACCTTAATTCCGATTGGCTGATAGAATCCTATCAGCCAATCGGAATTCGAGGGACGCCATCTTGGATGACGTCCCTTAAAGGAACCGTCATTCGTCGTTAGTCCATCGGGCCAGCAGGATGTTCCGCGTCGGAGGTCTGCAAGATGGATCCGGAAGAAAGAAGATTGAAGATGCCGTTGATAGAAGACTTCATCCGGATCATGGACCTCTTCAGCTCCCGCTTGGATGAAGACTTCATCCGGATCATGGACCTCTTCAGCTCCCGCTTGGATGAAGACTTCAGCCGGATCATGGACCTCTTCAGCCCCCCGCTTGGGCTTGGATCAGGACATCGGAGGAGCTCTTCTGGACAGATCGTTGAACCCGGTGAGGTGAAGACAAGGTAGGAAGATCTTCAGGGGCTTAGTGTTAGGTTTATTTAAGGGGGGTTTGGGTTAGATTAGGGGTATGTGGGTGGTGGGTTGTAATGTTGGGGGGCTTGGGTATTGTATGTTTTTTTTTACAGACAAAAGAGCTGAACTTCTTGGGGCATGCCCCGCAAAGGGCCCTGTTCAGGGCTGGTAAGGTAAAAGAGCTTTGAACTTTAGTTATTTAGAATAGGGTAGGGCATTTTTTTATTTTGGGGGGCTTTGTTATTTTATTAGGGGGCTTAGAGTAGGTTTAATTAGTTTAAAATTGTTGTAATATTTTTCTTATGTTTGTAAATATTTTTTTATTTTTTGTAACTTAGTTCTTTTTTATTTTTTGTACTTTAGCAAGTTTATTTAATTGTATTTATTTGTAGGAATTGTATTTAATTAATTTATTGATAGTGTAGTGTTAGGTTAATTGTAGGTAATTGTAGGTAGTTTATTTAATTAATTTATTGATAGTATAGTGTTAGGTTTAATTGTAACTTAGGTTAGGATTTCTTTTACAGGTAAATTTGTAATTATTTTAACTATTTTAGCTATTAAATAGTTCTTAACTATTTAATAGCTATTGTACTTGGTTAAAATAAATACAAAGTTACCTGTAAAATAAATATTAATCCTAAAATAGCTATAATATAATTATAATTTATATTATAGCTATATTAGGATTTATTTTACAGGTAAGTATTTAGCTTTAAATAGGAATAATTTATTTAATAAGAGTTAATTAATTTCGTTAGATTAAAATTATATTTAATTTAGGGGGGTGTTAGTGTTAGGGTTAGACTTAGCTTTAGGGGTTAATACATTTATTAGAATAGCGGTGAGCTCCGGTCGGCAGATTAGGGGTTAATAATTGAAGTTAGGTGTCGGCGATGTTAGGGAGGGCAGATTAGGGGTTAATACTATTTATTATAGGGTTAGTGAGGTGGATTAGGGGTTAATAACTTTATTATAGTAGCGCTCAGGTCCGGTCGGCAGATTAGGGGATAATAAGTGTAGGCAGGTGGAGGCGACGTTGAGGGGGGCAGATTAGGGGTTAATAAATATAATATAGGGGTCGGCGGTGTTAGGGGCAGCAGATTAGGGGTACATAAGGATAATGTAAGTAGCGGCGGTTTACGGAGCGGCAGATTAGGGGTTAATAATAATATGCAGGGGTCAGCGATAGCGGGGGCGGCAGATTAGGGGTTAATAAGTGTAAGGTTAGGGGTGTTTAGACTCGGGGTACATGTTAAAGTGTTAGGTGCAGACGTAGGAAGTGTTTCCCCATAGCAAACAATGGGGCTGCGTTAGGAGCTGAACGCGGCTTTTTTGCAGGTGTTAGGTTTTTTTTCAACTCAAACAGCCCCATTGTTTCCTATGGGAGAATCGTGCACGAGCACGTTTTTGAGGCTGGCCGCTTGCGTAAGCAACTCTGGTATCGAGAGTTGAAGCTGCGTTAAAAATGCTCTACGCTCCTTTTTTGGAGCCTAACGCAGCCTTTATGTGGACTCTCAATACCAGAGTTATTTTTATGCTGCGGCCAGAAAAAAGCCGGCGTTAGTTTTTCGGGTCGTTACCGACAAAACTCCAAATCTAGCCGTAAGATAGCTACAATATAACTAATAGTTACATTATATCTATCTTAGGTTTTATTTTTATTTTACAGGTAAGTTTGTATTTATTTTAACTAGGAAGATTAGTTACTAAATAGTTATTAACTATTTACCATCTAGTTAAAATAAATACAAATTTACCTGTAAAATAAAACCTAACCTGAGTTACACTAACACCTAACCTTAAACTACAATTAAATAAATTACATTAATTAAATACAATTAACTAAATTACAAAAAAAACAAACACTAAATTACACAAAATAAAAAATAAATTATGAAATATTTAAACTAATTACACCTAATCTAATAGCCCTATCAAAATAAAAAGCCACCCCAAAATAAAAAAACCCTAGCCTACACTAAACTACCAATGGCCCTTAAAAATGCCTTTTGCGGGGCATTGCCCCAAAGAAATCAGCTCTTTTACCTGTAAAAAAAAATACAAACAACCCCACAACAGTAAAACCCACCACCCACACAACCAACCCCCCAAATAAAATCGTATCTAAAAAAACCTAAGCTCCCCATTGTCCTGAAAAGGGCATTTGGATGGGCATTGCCCTTAAAAAACAATTTAGCTTTTTTTCTGCCAAAAACCCTAATCTATAAATAAAACCCACACAATAAACCCTTAAAAAAACCTAACACTAACCCCGAAGATCCACTTACAGTTTTTGAAGACCAGGCATCCATCTACAACGAAGCGGCAGAAGTCCTTAGAGAAGCCGGCAGAAGTCTTCATCCAAGCAGGCCGAAGCTCTTTTTTCTGCCCAAACCCTAATCTAAAAATAAAACCCACCCAATAAACCCTTAAAAAAACCTAACACTAACCCCCAAAGATCCACTTACAGTTTTTGAAGACCGGACATCCATCTTCAACGAAGCGGCAGAAGTCCTCAGCAAAGCCAGAAGAAGTCTTCATCCAAGCGGGTCGAAGTCTTCATCCAAGCCGGCAGAAGTCTTCACCCAGACGGTATCTCCTATCTTTATCCATCCGGGGCGGAGCAGCTCCATCTTCAAGATATCTGGCGGGGAGCATCCTCTTCTTTCCACGGCTAATGAAGAATGAAGGTTCCTTTAAGGGACGTCATCCAGGATGGAGTCCCTTGAATTCCGATTGGCTGATTGGAACAGCCAATAGAATGCAAGCTCAATCCTGTTGGCTGATTGCATCAGCCAATAGAATTTTTTCACCTTTAATTCCGATTGGCTGATAGAATTCTATCAGCCAATCAGAATTCAAGGGATGCCATCTTGGATGACGTCCCTTAAAGGAACCTTCATTCTTCGTTAGCCGTGGAAAGAAGAGGATGCTCCCTGCTGGATGTCTTGAAGATGGAGCTGCTCCGCGCCGGATGGATGAAGATAGAAGATGCCGTCTGGATGAAGACTTCTGCCGACTTGGATGAAGACTTCAGCCCGCTTGGATGAAGACTTCTGCTGGCTTCGCTGAGGACATCTGCCGCTTCGTTGAGGATGGATGTCGGGTCTTCAAAAACTGTAAGTGGATCTTCGGGCGTTAGTGTTAGGTTTTTTTTAAGGGTTTATTGGGTGGGTTTTATTTTTACATTAGGGTTTGGGCAGAAAAAGAGCTAAATGCCCTTTTAAGGGCAATACCCATCCAAATGCCATTTTCAGGGCAATGGGGAGCTTAGGTTTTTTTAGATAGGATTTTATTTGGGGGGTGGTTGTGTGGGTGGTGGGTTTTACTGTTGGGGGGTTTGTTTGTATTTTTTTTAAAGGTAAAAGAGCTGATTTCTTTGGGGCAATGCCCCACAAAAGGCCCTTTTAAGGGCCATTGGTAGTTTATTGTAGGCTAGGGTTTTTTTTTTTTTTATTATTTTTTTTTTATTTTGATAGGGCTATTAGATTAGGTGTAATTAGTTTAAATATTTAGTAATTTCTTTTTTATTTTGTGTAATTTAGTGTTGTTTTTTTTGTAATTTAGTTAATTGTATTTAATTAATGTAATTTATTTAATTGTAGTGTAAGGTTAGGTGTTAGTGTAACTCAGGTTAGGTGTTAGTGTAACTCAGGTTAGGTTTTATTTTACAGGTAAATTTGTATTTATTTTAACTATATAGTTAGTAAATAGTTAATAACTATTTAGTAACTAGTCTACCTAGTTAAAATAAATACAAACTTAATAGGGCATGCAATTTTAGACAACTTTCCAATTGACTCAAATTTGCTTTGTTTTCTTGGTATTCTTTTTTGAATGCTAAACCTAGGTAGGCTCATATGCTAATTCATAAGCTCTTGAAGGCCACCTTTTAGCTCAGCGCATTTTGACAGTTTTTCACAGCTAGACAGCGCTAGTTGATGTGTGCCAAATAGATAACATTGTGCTCACTCCCGTGGAATTATTTTGGTGTCACCACTGATTGGATAAAATGCAAGTCTGACAAAAGAACTGTGATAAGGGGGCCGTCTAAAGAGGCTTAGATACAAGGTAATCACAGAGGTAATAAGTGTATTAATATCACAGTGTTGGCTATGCAAAACAAGGGAATGGGTAATAAATGGATTATCTATCTTTTTAAACAATAAAAATTCTGTCCCTTTAACTACTGCTCCTTCATATATAAATATCACTTTAAAGGGACACTGAACCCAAATTTTTTCAGTTGTTATTCAGATAGAGCAGCAATTTTAAGCAACTTTCTAATTTACTCCTATTATCAAATTGTCTTCATTCTCTTGGTTTATTTATTTGAAATGCAAGAATGTAAGTTTAGATGCCGGCCCATTTTTGGTGAACAACCTGGGTTGTTCTTGCTGATTGGGGGATAAATTCACCCACCAATAAACAAGTGCTTTCCATGGTGCTGAACCAAAAAATTGCTTAGATGCCTTTTTAAATAAAGAAAGCAAGAGAACGAAGAAAAATTGATAATAGGAGTAAATTAGAAAGTTGCTAAAAATTGCATGCTCTATCTGAATCACAAAAGAAAAATTTTGGGTTCAGTGTCCCTTTAATGATCTATTATTACTGCCTAAAAGTGATACCTCTTTTTTATTTCCACTGCTTCACTTTACTTCTAAATAACCTTGGAAAAATTGTAAACTACGTTTACCCCATAAATAGTAAATTGCTTATGTCTCACAGAAAACAATCCAGCTGTATCTACTTTATTATATATAACAATCCTGTCTTTGTAAAAACCACTGATCTTATGACATGTATTAAGTCTCCTGGATACAATTAGTTACATTTTTCAATTAGTCAATTAAGAAAATGAAAATCTATTTCTTCTCTTTCAGAGATACTTTAGCGGCAACCAGTATTCTATTTCCTAATCAGATTGTTCTCGGTGCTCATGTCAGAAACTGAAAATGTATAAAGGAAGGGGACTAATAAATGGGCATTAGTCGTGGATGTATAAAACAGCCTGTTTATTTAGTTAGAAGTCATTTAAAGACTGGACACCGTAGGACACGAGACATGAGCCATTCTACAATATTTCTGTTGGCGCTGTTGGCTGTAGCAGGGAGCACTAGTAAGTAGACATTTATATTTAGGGGTAACATGTTTGTAATAATTTATTCAGAAATGTTGGTAGCGATCAGTCAAGGAAGACATGTCGGCAAATATAACAAATATGCTATTTATTATTCTCTGTTATTGATTAATGAACTCCATATAATAAACATAGGGCCAATTTACAAGTGGTTTGCACTCGTTTTACTAGTTTAAAGTCCAATGCGTGCTAACTTCAGGACTTCTGATATCGCATTCATGTTAACTTCTCCCTATAGGCTTCAATGGGGTGTGCTTTTGAAAAACCTACCACTTATCTCTCAAACACTCACCCGACACTGTGTTAGACCAACTGAGCTAAACCCCACGGTAGCTATGAATACTCTAAATTTCAATGTTCTTCACATAGAAGAAAATGTTCTTTTTATTTTAAAATATATATTTCTATATATACGTATATATCTATTTTTTTAAATATATATATTGATACTGTACCTATATATCTATATGAATATATACACAACTAGAAATAGCTATATATAGATATATATTATATGCACTGATATATATATATATATATATATATATATATTTTAAAATAAAAAACCTTTTCTAAGTGAAGAAAGCTTGAATTTAATGTATTTATATTCAAAAGGCATTAAAACAAACTAAAATTGAACATAAATTATATTGCATATTTAAGGTATTTGACTAGAAACTATCGCCTAAATTTAGAGTTTTGTCGGTAAAGACCTGTGGTGCTAGCGAGCCTTTTTTTTCCAGCGCACCCTTAAGACAACGCTGGTATTACGAGTTGTCTGAATGGCTGCGTTAGCCTGAGAAAAGTGAGAGTTGAGCATAATTTAGCTCCACTTCTACTCTCAATACCAGCGTTGCTTACGGTAGCGGTAAGCTGGAAAAACGTGCTCATGCATGATATCCCCATAGGAAACAATGGGGCTGAGCTGGCTGAAAAAAATCTAACACCTGCAAAAAAGCAGCGTTCAGCTGCTAACGCAGCCCCATTATTTCCTATGGGGAAACACTCTCTAAGTCTACACCTAACACCCTAATATGAACCCCGAGTCTAAACACCCCTAATCTTACACTTATTAACCCCTAATCTGCCACCCCCGCTATCGCTGACACCTACATTATATTATTAACCCCTAATCTGCCGCTCCGGACACCACCGCAACCTACATTATAGCTATGAACCCCTAATCTGCTGTCCCTTACATCGCCGACACCTATATTATATTTATTAACCCCTAATCTGCCCCCCCAATGTCGCCGCCACCTACCTACACTTATTAACCCCTAATCTGCTGACCGGACATTGCCGCCACTATTATAAATGTATTAACCCCTAAACCGCTGCACTCCTGCCTCGCAAACACTATAATAAATTTTATTAACTCCTAATCTGCCCTCCCTAACATCGCCGCCACCTACCTACAATTATTAACCCCTAATCTGCCGCCCCCAACGTCGCCGCTACTATAATAAAGTTATTAACCCCTAAACCTAAGTCTAACCCTAACACCCCCTAACTTAAATATAATTTAAATTAAACAAACTAAATTTACTAACATTAAAGGACCAGTCAACACATTAGATTTGCATAATCAACAAATGCAAGATAACAAGACAATGCAATAGCACATAGTCGGAACTTCAAATGAGTAGTAGATTTTTTTATAACAAATTTCAAAGTTATGTATATTTCCACTCCCCTTGTATCATGTGACAGCCTTCAGCCAATCACAAATGCATATACGTATAGTCTGTGAATTCTTGCACATGCTCAGTAGGATCTGGTGACTCAAAAATTGTAAATATAAAAGAATGTGCACATTTTTTTTAATGGAAGTAAATTGGAAAGTTGTTTAAAATTACATGCTGTATCTGAATCATGAAAATGTAATTTAACCGGAGTGTCCCTTTAAATAAATTATTCCTATTTAAAACTAAATACTTACCTATATAATAAACCCTAATATAGCTACAATATAACTAATAGTTACATTGTAGCTATTTTAGGATTTATATTTATTTTACAGGCAACTTTTGTATTTATTTAACTAGGTACAATAGCTATTAAATAGTTATTAACTATTTAATAGCTACCTAGTTAAAATAATTACAAAATTACCTGTAAAATAAATCCTAACCTAAGTTACAAATGGTGAAGAGAAAAAGAGAGCGCCTCATAGTGCAGATATCTCTAGACAGGTGGGAAGATTTAGTATAAACCAAAAGACAGGTACTCACAAGTGGAGTGGCACTTTTCGTTAAAAAAGTGCATACAGGCAGGCTGACATTCTCAGCAGTCAGCACGCTGACCAAAGCGATAAGGTGCTGGTCTCTCGGTGTCTTACGATCCCAGGACAAAATTCCCAAACTCTCCTTTGTTGGATGCCGTACTCGGTAAGGTGTTTGTTTGTTTATTCCAGTTGGAATCGGAACCTCTTGAGCAGTAGTAAACAGTATGAACTGTTATAAGGCTGAAGTATGCGTCTTCTTTGCACAAGAAAATAAAATGAAACTCAATCCAGGCTGAGTAACTGGAAAAAAGGGGTTTTATTTTTGGAGCTGATAACGCGTTTCTCGGCCGTTAGCTCCTGGCCGTTTCATCAGATCTGATGAAACGGCCAGGAGCTAACGGCCGAGAAACGCGTTATCAGCTCCAAAAATAAAACCCCTTTTTTCCAGTTACTCAGCCTGGATTGAGTTTCATTTTATTTTCTTGTGCAAAGAAGACGCATACTTCAGCCTTATAACAGTTCATACTGTTTACTACTGCTCAAGAGGTTCCGATTCCAACTGGAATAAACAAACAAACACCTTACCGAGTACGGCATCCAACAAAGGAGAGTTTGGGAATTTTGTCCTGGGATCGTAAGACACCGAGAGACCAGCACCTTATCGCTTTGGTCAGCGTGCTGACTGCTGAGAATGTCAGCCTGCCTGTATGCACTTTTTTAACGAAAAGTGCCACTCCACTTGTGAGTACCTGTCTTTTGGTTTATACTAAATCTTCCCACCTGTCTAGAGATATCTGCACTATGAGGCGCTCTCTTTTTCTCTTCACCATTTAGATTTCTGACTCACCGACAGCACCAAGAGAAGCAGCCTCGCCGCACGGATTTCGCCTGTTTGATTGATTGAACTTTCATAAGACTTTTATCTTATTTTTTGGCATCACTGATGGACACTTTTGGGTTTGCATTATTTTATAATTATTAATCACCGTTTTTTTCACTTGACCATTTACCTTTATTTTTATGTTATAAATTGCATCACATCACCAAGTTTTATAAGCACTACCATTACCATTATCAATTCCACTATATTCTACCTCAGAATCACTTACCTGTCTGAGACATAACACAAACACCACCTCAGCTTTGAAACATTTCTGTTTATTTATAACAAAAATTCTGCCACATAGATACACACTTTTTTCCACAGATTTTTTCCAAATATATTTTTTCAGTACTCAGCAACATATCTTTTCTCTAAGAAATTTTCTATATGGCGCCCCCTATCTATATTCAATAATATATATTTCCTTTAAGTTACAAATACACCTAACACTACACTATCATTAAACTAATTAAATAAATTACCTTCAATTATCTAAAGTAAAATACAATTAAATAAACTAAACTATAATACAAAAACAAACAAACACTAAATTACAGAAAATAAAAAAAATTACAAGAAGTTTAATCTAATTACACCTAATCTAAGCCCCCTAATAAAATAAAAAAGCCCCCCAAAATAATAAAATGCTCTAATCAGCTCTTTTACCTGTAAATAAAAATACAATACCCCCCAACATTACAACCCACCACCCACATACCCCTACTCTAAAACCCACCCAACCCCCCCTTAAAAAAACCTAACACTAACTATTGTATTGTATTTTTATTTACAGGTAAAAGAGCTGATTACTTTGGGGCAATGCCCTGCAAAAAGCCCTTTTAAGGGCTGGTAAAAGAGCTGATTACTTTGTAATTTAGGATAGGGTAGGGCATTTTATTATTTTGGGGGGCTTTTTTATTTTATTAGGGGGCTTAGATTAGGTGTAATTAGTTTAAACTTCTTGTAATTTTTTTATTTTCTGTAATTTAGTGGGGGGTTTTTATATTATAGTTTAGTTTATTTAATTGTATTTTAGTTTAGATAATTGTAGGTGATTTATTTAATTAGTTTAATGATAGTGTAGTGTTAGGTGTATTTGTAACTTAGGTTAGGATTTATTTTACAGGTAATTTTGTAATTATTTTAACTAGGTAGCTATTAAATAGTTAATAACTATTTAATAGCTGTTGTACCTAGTTAAAATAAATACAAAGTTGCCTGTAAAATAAATATAAACCCTAAAATAGCTACAATGTAACTATTAGTTATATTGTAGCTATATTAGGGTTTATTTTATAGGTAAGTATTTAGTTTTAAATAGGAATAATTTATTTAATGTTAGTAAATTTAGTTTGTTTAATTTAAATTATATTTAAGTTAGGGGGTGTTAGGGTTAGGGTTAGACTTAGGTTTAGGGGTTAATAACTTTATTATAGTAGCGGCAACGTTGGGGCGGCAGATTAGGGGTTAATAATTGTAGGTAGGTGGTGGCGATGTTAGGGAGGGCAGATTAGGGGTTAATAATTTTATTATAGTGTTTGGAAGGCGGGATTATGGCGGTTTAGGTGTTAATACATTTATTATAGTAGCTGCGATGTCCGGTCGGCAGATTAGGGGTTAATAAGTGTAGGTAGGTGGCGGCGACATTGGGGGGGTGCAGATTAGGGGGTAATAAATATAATATAGGTGTCGGCGATGTTAGGGGCAGCAGATTAGGGGTTCATAGCTATAATGTTGGTGGCGGCGATGTCCGGTCGGAAAATTAGGGATTCAATTTTTTTATTATAGGGTTTGCAATGCGGGGGAGGCCTCGGTTTAGGGGTTCATAGGTAGTTTATGGGTGTTAGTGTACTTTATAGCACAGTAGTTAAGAGCTTTATGTTTCGGCGTTAGCCCATAAAACTCTTATCTACTGACTTTTTTTTGCGGTTGGAGTCTTGGTGGTAGAGGCTGTACCGCTCACTTCTTCCAAGACTCGTAATACCAGCGTTAGGCAAATCCCATAGAAAAGATAGGATACGCAATTGACGTAAGGGGATTTGCGGTAGCCTCGAGTCACGGAAAGAAAGTGAGCGGTAGATCCTTTCCTGACTGACTCTAAATACCAGCGGGCGTTAAAAAGCAGCGTTAGGACCCCTTAATGCTGCTTTTTAACCCTAACGCAGAACTCTAAATCTAGCTGTATGTGTATATAAGTGTATACATGTGTTCATACAGTATTTAAGTATGAGTGCACGTACATATTTACACATATAAACACATACACATGTATACAATTATAAACATATATAAACATATAATATAAACATACAATACACACGCACACTGCAAACACTTTGTCATATACCATATCTCTTTTTAACCATTTTAAAACATATTTCTCAATATTAAAGTTATTTTTTTCTTATTAAAAAGTGTATATATGTGTGTAATACTTTTTTAAATGTGTTTTTGTGCCACTTTTATTTAACCCTTACAGTTTGCATCAGGTCTCAAGGAGCAGTTTTGGCTTGTGCTTGAACGCAGCCTAAAACTTTCAACTTGTAATACCAGCACAAATGAGGTAAATTGAAATGAATTGAAAGTATAGGCTGAGCTCAAACAAAGTCCACTACGCTAACACTTCTCTGATTAGCGCACTTTACCATGGATTTGAAATATCAGTGGCACGTTAATGGTTGCGCGGTCAAGCAAAATTGGTTATTGTGCGCTATTATTAGACCGCCACTTTTAATCTAGCTCATTATTGCTAATTGTATTTTCATTTCAGTCCATGCTAATCTGACATTTTAAATTGCAATTTGTCTTAGAATAAGGTGATTATTGTTTATAAAATCTGCTGATACCAGGTAGAATTCATATGGGGCTCTAAAATAATTTACCAGTTAAAGGGACGTGATACTCCAAAATTATGTTCACTCAAAAATAAAATTTGTTTCAAAAAGGTATTATAGAGCTTTGATTTTTTTTCCTGTACCGAACAAATCATTGTTTTGTTCTGTAGGAATTTTCTCTGCCAGCCAATGAGCGAGCAGTAGAGTCTCGAAATATGAATAAATACAAATAAAAATGAAAGGGATATGAAACCTAAAAACTTTCTTTTGTGATTCAGACAAGGCATACAGTTTTGTAAAAAGTTTTATCGCATTTGTTTCGTTCCTATGATATTCTGTGTTGAAGAGATACCTAGGTAGGCATCTGGAGCACTACATGACAGGAAATAGTGCTGTTATCTAGTGGTCTTGCAAATGGATAACGTTATTGTAAAACTGCTCCCATATAGTGTTCCAGACACATGCACGCTCCTGAGCTTACGTCCCTGTTTTCAGCAAAAGATACCAAGAGAACAAAGAAAAATTGATTTAAAATTCCATGCTCTATTTGAATCATGAAAGAAAAATGTTGTGTCTCAAGTACGTTTATTATGTTTCACTGCTGTTCTTTCGTATACATGTAAGAAAAAACGTATCCCCTTAAATGTTACTTGTTTCCAAATGAAGACTTTTAATGTTTACATTTTTATTTGTTTCACCATATTTTTTTTTTTTTTGCAAATACAGAATTTGTTTATTAATCTATCTAGTGAATGTGGAAGAATGCACATTTTTTACACATTTGTGATAGGCATTTAATGTACCATTAAGCTGATACTTTTGCAAATATTTTTGTGTTAACAAAATCCCAAAAACAAAATGTATGCTTACCTGATAAATTTCTTTCTTTCCGAGCATGGAGAGTCCACAACGTCATTCCAATTACTAGTGGGGTATTCAACTCCTGGCCAGCAGGAGGAGGCAAAGAGCACCCCAGCAAAGCTGTTAAGTGTAACTTTCCTTACCCATAATCCCCAGTCATTCAGCCGAAGGAAAATGGAAAAAGAAGAAACACAAGGGTGAAAAAGGTGCCAGAGGTTTACTCAAAAAAACTGCCCAATTATAATTAAAAAAGAGGACAGGGTCATGAACACTCCATGCCCGGAAAGAAAGAAATTTATCAGGTAAGCATAAATTTTGTTTTCTTTCCTATGGCATGGAGAGTCCAATTACTAGTGGGAACCAATACCCAAGCTAGAGGACACGAAATGAATAGGGAGGGAGAACAAGGCAGGAGGACCTAAACAGAAGGCAGCACCGCTTGAAGAACCTTTCTCCCAAAAGAAGCCTCAGCCGAGGCAAAAGTATCAAATTTGTAGTATTTGGAAAAAGTATGCAAAGAGGACCATATTGCTGCCTTGTGAATCTGTTCCACAGAAGCTTCATTTTTTTTGAAAGCCCAAGAAGACGTGACAGCCCTAGTGGAATGAGCCGTAATTCTCTCAGGACGCTGCTGTCCAACAGTCTCATAAGCAAAATGAATCACACTTCTTAACCAGAGAGAAAGAGAAGTAGAAGTGGCCTTCTGACCCTTACGTTTTCCAGAGAAAACAACAAACAGGGCAGAAGATTGCCGAAAATCCTTAGTAGCTTGTGAGTAAAATTTTAGAGCATGCACAACATCCAAGTTATGTAAAAGACGTTCCTTATGAGAAGATGGATTAGGACAGAAAGAAGAAACAACAATTTCCTGATTAATGTTTCGATGCGACACCACCTTAGGGAGAAACCCCAATTAAGTATGAAGGACCGCCTTGTCTGCATGAAAAATAAGATACGGGAATCACACTGCAGAGCTAAAAGCTTAGAAACTCTGCTAGCAGAAAAAATAGCAAGGAGAAACAAAACCTTCCAAGATAACAATTTTATATCAATAGCATGCATCTGTCAGGGTGCCAGGAATCAGACTGAGACGAGAAGTGCAAAAATAATCACACCTTTATTAATAGCAAAAAATAATAAAAAGTCTACAAGTCAAATAACAAGCCAGGAATCAAAACCAGAGCTGGTAGTCAGACGAGCCGAGTCAGGAGCCAAAGCGAAGTCAGACGAGCCGAGTCAGGAGCCAAAGCGAGTAGTCAGATGAGCCGGAATCAGGAACAAGGAGAAAAGCAGAGTCAGGAACAAGCCAGGGATCAGGAACCAGGAGGGACGTCGGACAGCCAGGTAATATACAGGAGCTCTCACAAACAGATCTGAGACAATGCAAGGGCAAAGCATACTGAACAGAGGCCCTTTAAATAATAAGTGATGACATCACAATTCTGAGACTGCTTCCTGTCTCACATGGATGTTGTACACCAGTCTGGCCATAAAAGGAAGTGCAAGAAATGAGCAGCATCACACAGTATGCACCAGAGTCAGCAAGAGAGGTTAGTAAAATGGCTGCCAGCAGCACATAGCAAACAAAGCAGGGAAAAACCCTGACATCATCTGCTCAAACAGAGGCTGCTGCAAATCTTTAAGAACTAGGTTTAAGGCTCCAAAGAGCAGCAATGGGTTTAAACACAGGCCTGATTCTGTCCAGGGCCTGAACAAAAGCTTGAACACCTGGTAATTCTGCCAGACGTTTGTGCAAAAGGATATACAGAGCAGAAATCTGACCTTTCAGAGTACTGAAAGATAAACCCTTCTCCAGGCCATCCTGAAGAAAAGATACAATTCGAGGAATCCTCACCCGACTCCAAGAAAAACCTTTAGCTTCACACCAAAAAAGATATTTACGCCATATCTTATGGTAAATTTTACAAGTAACAGGTTTACGAGCCTGAAGCATAGTATCAATGACTGCTTTCGAAAAACCATGTCTAGAGAGGACTAGGCATTCAATCTTCATTGAGGAATGGACCCTGAATTAGAAGGTCCTTCCTCAGAGGTAATCTCCAAGGAGAAAGAGATGACATATTCACCAGATCCCCAAACCAGATCCTGCGAGGCCAGGCAGGAGCTATTAGAATCAATCCCAAGGAACCGCCAGAGCATCTATCAAGGCGTCTTGAGGATCTCTTGACCTTGAACCGTACTTTGGAAGTTTGGCATTTTGACGAGACGCCATAAGATCCAACTCCGGAACCCCCCACCTGAGGGTTATCCTGGAAAACAGACAATTGTGAGCTTCTGCCCACTGCAGAATGCGAGTCACCTCCTTCTTGGCCAAGGAACTCCGAGTTCCTCCCTTGTGGTTGATGTAAGCCACTGAGGTGATGTTGTCCGACTGGAATCTGATAAACCAGACTAAAGATAATTGAGGCCAGGCTGTCAAGGCATTGAAGATTGCTCTCAATTCCAAGAGAAGACTCTTCCCAAGACCACAGGCCCTAAGCTTTCAAAGAACCCAAAACAGCTCCCCAACCTGACAGGCTGGCGTCAATAGTCACAATCACCCAGGAAGGTCTCAGGAAGCAAGTGCCCCGAGACAGATTTTCCTGAAAAATCCACCACAAGAGAGAGTCTCTTGTTAGGGGGTCCAGATTTATCCTCTGTGATAAATCTGAATGTTTTCCGTTTCATTGACCGGGCATGCAAAGCTGCAGCGGTCGCAGATGGAACCGAACAAAAGGAATGAAGTCCATGGAAGCCACCATGAAACCATTCACCTCCATGCATAGAGCCACAGATGGGCAAAAAGCAGACTGGAGAGAAAGGCAAGAAACAAGAAGTTTGGATTTTCTGACATCCGTCAGGAAAATGATCATGGACAGAGAATCTATGATTGTCCCTACAAAAATAATTCTTGTTGTTGGAACTAGAGAACTCTTTTCCAGATTCACCTTCCACCCATGGGAATGTAGAAAAGACAACAACATCTCTGTATGAGATTTTGCTAGTTGAAAAGATGACACCTGAACCAAGATGTTGTCTAGATAAGGCACCACCGCAATTCCCTAGGATCTAATCACTGCCAATAGAGCTCCCAGAACCTTTGTGAATATTCTGGGAGCTGTGGCAAGACCAAACGGAAGTGCAATAAACTGGAAACGCTTGTCCAGAAAGGCAAGACTTAGAAACTGGTAATGATCCAGGTGAATGGGTCCTGACCTTCCTGAACCAATGGAAGAATGGAACAAATAGTTTCCATCTTGAAGGACGGAACCTTGAGGAATTTGTATAGACACTTTAGATCTAGGGTAGGACGAAAAATTCCCTCCTTTTTGGTAACTACAAAAAGATTTGAATAGTACCCTAGACCCTCTTCCTCTAGAGGGACTGGTACAATAACTCCCAAGGAGGATAAGTCCTTTACGCAATTTAAGAAGGCCTCCCTCTTTACCTGGTTTGAGGATAGTCATGCCAGAAGAAATCTGCCCCTTGGAGGACAAGACTTGAATCCTATTTTGTAACCCTGGGATACTATGTCCACAGCCCATGAATCTGGGACATCGCATATCCAAGCCTGTTTGAAAAGAGAAAGTCTGTCCCCCACCTGATCGGGGGGCAGACCCTTCAATCTGATTTAGAGTCAGCAGAAGGCTTTTTGTTTTGTTTTCCCTTGTTCCAGGGCTGGCTGGTCTTCCAAGTGGACCTTGATTGGTCTGGTTTAGAAGAAGAAGAGGAGGACTTCTGTCCTTTAAAGTTGGGAAAGGAACCCTTAGGTCTATTCTTCTTGAATAGGAAAGTTCCCTCTTCCACCCGTAATCTCTGAAATGATCTCCACCAGATTGGGCCCAAACAAAGTCTTACCCTTATAAGGTAAAGCCAAAAGTTTGGCCATTGAAGAAACATCAGCTGACCAAGATTTCAATCATAGAGGTCTGCGATATTTTAGCTCCCAGTCTAATTACCTCCATGTTGGCATCACAGATAAAGGTATTGGCCAGTTTAAGAGCTTTGATCGTATCTTGGATCTCCTCTACCGTAGTCTTCTCTGAAATAAGATCAGACAGGGTATCGCACCAATAAGATGCTGCTCCCGCAACCGTGGCAATAGTCGCCATAGGCTGCCACTGTAAACCATGATTGATGTACATCTTTTTTAAATAAGTCTCCAGATTTTTATTCATTGGATGCTTAAAAGAACAAATATCCTCTATAGGAATGGTAGTTCTTTTAGCTAGAGTAGAAATAGCTCCTTCTACTTTAGGTACGGTGTGCCATGAGTCTCAAATAGAGTCAAAAACAGGAAACATTTTTTTAAAAAACAGGGGAAGGGGAAAAAGAAACTCCTGGCATATCCCATTCCTGTGCTATATTTTCAGATATTTTCCTAGGAACAGGAAAGACGTCTTAGGGTTTGCAGCAACCAAAGGTTCAGAGTCGTCCAAAGTAGCTAGAAGCTCCTTCAGTAGTAACCAAAGATGTTCAAGCTTAAATCTAAAATAAACCTCTTCAGATTCTGAAGATTTCACCGCCAAAGTGACAGAGTCTGAAATTTCACCTTCAGAAGCTACTGAAGTATTCTCCTCATCAGACAATTGAGAAAGGTTCACCAGCACAGATTTAGAGGGGTCAGAAGCCTTACTAGCGGACACATGTTTAGATTTTCTCTGACGCTTATCCGAAGAAGGGAAAGCTGATAAACCCGCCAATACTGCAGAAGTAATCTGAGCGGCAAAATCCCCAGGTAAATAAACACCCCCAGGAGGTTGAGAGGACACAGAAGGCACAGTATGGGAAAACCATTAAGGCTTGGGACGTTTGAGGAGAAAGCTGAGACATGTCATGCACGGCATTATCCTAAGAGACACTTGGTAATTTGTCTTTAAATTTTAAAGTTTTAGATAAGCATGAGGAACAAAATTGCATTGGAAAAACAATTTGAGCCTCTAAACATTGTAAGCATTTATCAACAGACATAGACTGATCTAACTCTGAATCCATTTTACAGAATGCAGCTGTTAGTAATATTGTAAAAGAAAAAATACCTTTAAATTGTATTAGAAATTTATAGAGCAATAAAAAGATACTTCAAAGCAACCTTTTTAGATTGCCCCTGAAGCTCCTACCGGACAGGATTGACACCCCACTAGTCAGAGGAAACTAAGCCTTTCCTGCAAGGATCTTCTCCTCTAGCACAGAAAATGATCTGTTGATGAGAAATATGACAAAAACTAACATCCGACAGAGCCCTGCAATGCGATACACTTCAACGCAATGTAAGCTCACTAAGCTCCGCTCCGATATACCGGAAATCACATGAGCAGGTTGAAAAACTAACTGCGCCACTTGAAAGAGCGCGAAAAAGTAAACTACTCACAGTTTGACCGTTTTATATTAATTAACACTCTCTAACTGTATCCTCTAAATATGTCAGACACATAAATACACTGTTAGTGTCCTGCAGTCCGATAATGCATCACTCCTCAATCGATCACAATAAAGTTATGAGTCCCCCAGCCAAATAACATCTCACATTTAACCCATACAATGTCTTATCCTCCAAAGAAAGTATCCTTAACTAATAAAGATATCTATGTCCCATTTGTTATAATCTGTCCAGAATAAGTATCCTTAAATAAAAAGGATATCTATGTCCCAATTTGGATCCGTATGAGGATTAACCTAAGTGCTGCTGTCCTTCAATACCTAGAAGGTAAAGGCACTTACCTTAGATTCAGCTGCAGGACAAATGCTTCTACATAGGTGTGACAGGCACTTCACTCCCTGTCATGGACGGACCTGTAGTAAAAGAAAGAACAGAGTAACCAACTCTGGCTTTCTGCAAAGGGGTAGCAAAATGTTAAAAGTAAAGCAAAGACTACCTTGCTGCCTTTTAACTGCTAAAAGCCACCACTACTCTTGCTAAAGAGATTGACATGGAAACAGCTAGACCCCTATCCTTGCTTGCAGGGAGAAGTACCCATACAAGGATTAAATATCTTCAGACACCAACTTCGCACATCCTCCATTGACAGAGGCAAAGAGAATGACTGGGAATTATGGGTAATGGAAGTTACACTTAAAAGCTTTGTTGGGTTGCTCTTTGCCTCCTCCTGCTGGCCAGGAGTTGAATATCCCAGTAATAATTGGAATGACGTTGTGGACTCTCCATGCCATAGGAAAGAAAGTAAGTTATAGTAATACCCTTATATCATTAATTAGATATAAAAACTGTCTGCTACAGCTCTACCCTATTATATGCCACTAGAGGGTGTTGTTGGTCTACTAAAAATTCTATTATAGTATATACGTTCACTCTTTTTTATACTAACATAATTAAGGTGATTGCTTGATAAACAGATGTTTGTCACGTTACCTATTTGCTATGAGTTAAGCTCGGTAATGATACAAAATCATAATAATAATACACATTACATAACAGTAAAATGTAGTATTGCAACAAATTGTATACCAAAATAACAGGAGTATTGCATTAACCAATTAAACTTTTTTATTGGACTATCGGCCAGATTACGAGTTTTGCGTTAGAGGCTGTGCGGCGCTACCGTGCAGTTTTTTCTCACCGCTCACTTACCTGCAGCGCTGGTATTACGAGTTTTTACAAACCCGGCGTTAAAAGGCAAGAAGTGAGCATAGAGCAAAATTGAGCTCAATACCGCACTTCAATACCAGTGCTGCATAAGTGAGCGGTGAGCTGGTCGTACATGCTTGTGCACGATTTCCCAATAGACATCAATGGGGAGAGCCGGCTGAGAAAAAGTCTAACACCTGCAAAAAAGCAGCGTAAAACTCAGTAACACAGCCCCATTGATTCCTATGGGGAAACACATTTTATGTTTACACCTAACACCCTAACATAAACCCCGAGTCTAAACACCCCTAATCTTACACTTATTAACCCCTAATATGCTGCCACGACATTGCCGACACCTACATTATTCTTATTAACCTCTAATCTGCCGCTCCGGACACCGCCGCCACCTACATTATACTTATTAACCCCTAATCTGCTGCCCCCAACATCGCCGCCACCTACATTATATTTATTAACCCCTAATCTCCAGCCCCCAATGTTGTCACAACCTACCTACACTTATTACCCCTAATCTGCCGCCCCCAACGTCGCCGCCACTATATTAAATGTATTAGCCCCTAAATCTAAGTCTAACCCTAACCCCCCCTAACTTAAATATAATTTAAATAAATCTAAATAAAATTACTATAATTAACTAAATTATTTCTATTTAAAACTAAATACTTACCTATAAAATAAACCCTAAGCTAGCTACAATATAACTAATAGTTACATTGTAGCTATCTTAGGGTTTATTTTTATTTTACAGGCAAGTTTGTATTTATTTGAACTAGGTAGAATAGTTACTAAATAGTTATTAACTATTTAATAACTAACACTACACTACAATTAAATAAATTAACTAAATTAAATACAATTAAATAAATTAAATTAAATTAGCTAAATCACAAAAAAACACTAAATTACAGAAAATAAAAACAAATTACAGATCTTTAAACTAATTACACCTAATCTAATAGCCCTATCAAAATAAAAAAGCCCCCCCAAAATAAAAAAAAAACCCTAGCCTAAACTAAACTATCAATAGCTCTTAAAAGGGCCTTTTGCTGGGCATTGCCCCAAAGAAATCAGCTCTTTTACCTGTAAAAAAAAATACAAACAACCCCCCAAGAGTAAAACCCACCACTCACACAAACAAACCCTCCAAATAAAAGCCGAACTAAAAAAACCTAAGCTCCCCATTGCCATGAAAAGGGCATTGGATGGGCATTGCCCTTAAAAGGGCATTTAGCTCTATTGCAGGCCCAAAGTCCCTAACCTAAAAAATAAACCCACCCAATACACCCTTAACAAAATCCTAACACTAACCCCTGAAGATTCACTTACCGGGAGAAGTCTTCATCCAAGCGGCAAGATGTACTCAAGGAAGCCGGCAGAAGTGGTCCTCCAGACAGGCAGAAGTGGTCCTCCAGACGGGCAGAAGTCTTCACCCAGACGGCATCTTTTATCTTCATCCTTCCGACGCAGAGCGGCTCCATCTTCAAGACATCCAGCGTGGAGCATCCTCTTCAAACAACGTCTTCTTCGGAATGAATATCACTTTAAGTGACGTCATCCAAGATGGCATCCCTTAGTTTCTGATTGGCTGATAGAATGCAATCAGCCAATAGGATTGAACTTCAATCCTATTGGCTGATCCAATCAGCCAATAGGATTGAGCTTGCATTCTATTGGCTGATTGGAACAGCCAATAGAATGCCAGCTCAATTCTATTGGCTGATTGCATCAGCCAATAGGATTTTTTCTACCTTAATTCCGATTGGCTGATAGAATTCTATCAGCCAATCAGAAACTAAGGGACGCCATCTTGGATGACGTCACTTAAAGTGATATTCATTCGGAAGAAGACATTGTTTGAAGAGGATGCTCCGCGCCGGATGTCTTGAAGATGGAGCCGCTCCGCGTCGGAAGGATGAAGATAAAAGATGCCGTCTGGATGAAGACTTCTGCCCGTCTGGAGGACCACTTCTGCCGGCTTCCTTCCTTTTTTTATTTTCATAGGGCTATTAGATTAGGTGTAATTAGTTTAAAGATATGTAATTTGTTTTTTATTTTCTGCAATTTAGTGGGGTTTTTTGGGGATTTAGCTAATTTAATTTAATTAATTTAATTGAATTTAATTTAGTTAATTTATTTAATTGTAGTGTAGTGTTAGGTGTTAGTGTAACTTAGGTTAGGTTTTATTTTACAGGTAAATTTGTATTTATTTTAGCTAGGTAGTTTTTAAATAGTTAATAACTATTTAGTAACTATTCTACCAAGTTAAAATAAATACAAACTTGCCTGTAAAATAAAAATAAACCCTAAGCTAGCTACAATGTAACTATTAGCTATATTGTAGCTAGCTTAGGGTTTATTTTATAGATAAGTATTTAGTCTAAATAGGAATAATTTAGGTAATGATAAGAATTTTATTTAGATTTATTTAAATTATATTTTAGTTAGGGGGTGTTAGGGTTAGGCTTAAGTTTAAAGGGTTAATAAATTTGGAAAAGTAGCGGCGATGTTGGGGACGGCAGATTAGGGGTTAATAAATGTAGGTAGGTGGCAGCGATGTTGGGGGAAGCAGTTTAGGGGTTAATAAATATAATGTAGGTTGCGGCGATGTCCGGAGCGGAAGATTAGGGGTTAATAAAAATAATGTAGGTGGCGGCGATATTAGGGGCGGCAGATTAGGGGTTAATAATATTTAACTAGTGTTTGCGAGGCGGGAGTGCGCGGTTTAGGGGTTAATATGTTTATTCTAGTGGCGGTGATGTCCGGAGCGGCAGATTAGGGGTTACAAATTTTATTACAGTGTTTGCGATGCAGGAGGGCCTCGGTTTAGGGGTTAATAGGTAGTTTATGGGTGTTAATGTACTTTTTAGCACTTTATTTATGAGTTTTATGCTACGGCGGGTGTACCGCTCACTTTTTGGCCTCCCCGGACAGACTCGTAATACCAGCGCTATGGAAGTCCCATAGGAAAAAGGGTTTACGAAGTTTACGTGTCGGTTTGCGGTAAGGCCAAAAAAGTGTGCGGTGCCCCTAAACCTGCAAGACTCGTAATAGCAGCGGTAGTGAAAAAGCAGCGTTAGGACCTGTTAACGCTGCTTTTTCAGCTTACCGCAAAACTCGTAATCTAGCCGTATACATTTACAAGTAGACAAGCAATTGAGACCTAAGGAGAGAGAGGACATTCTCAAAAGCTTGTCTATTTGTAAATGTATAGTTGGCCCAATAAGAAAGTATCATTGCTTAATGCAATACTCTTGTTATTTTAGTATCTAAATCACTGGACTAACACGGCTTCTCCAAACAACGTAATACATTTTATAATAGAGACAAAAGTCACTTATATAGATGTATGGTATATGTCAGCAATTAAGTGCTGCATTGCAAAAGGTCTGCATGCAAAATAAAAACTTTAGAGACATTTCAAACTGTCATTTTGTTAGCAAACTTTGCATTGTTTTTTAGTCCAGGGCCACACCCCTTGAAAAGCCTTACGAATGTCTGTCTTATCTTTTTTGCTTTTGCCAATAAGGGGAAGAGATAAAATAGTGCCTGCACTAACCAAACAATCACTGTGTAGCATGTTATAGAGTCACTTTATTTATTTTTTAACTATGTGTAATCAAACATTATGGGGGATTTCATTTTAAGCTTAATGTCCCTTTAATACAAAATATCAAAGCCAGTTGAGGCTTGTATTTAAACAACATCACACCAAAAATTAGTGTTATTCCAAGTAATTTTGTGACTGGGTGGTAGTCTATATACTGCTATTTATTGACTGCTCGCCACTTGCTGCTCAGTCCCTCTCATTGCAAGTTAAACTTTTCTGCTACCCTGTTACACTTAACCCTGATGATGACTCCATCAACTGCCCTGCTCCCATTAACCTTAGCCACAAATATCTCCACTAAAAACTGCACTCTAAGGGGCGATTTATGAAGCAGCGGATGTTGCTTCCGACCCACTCCGCTTCAGTTCCCCCTGAAGCGGAAGTTAAGAAGCAGCGATCGGGTTGATTGACACCCCCTGCTAGCAGCCGATTGGCAGCGAATCTGCAGGGGGCGGTATTGCACCTGCAGTTCACCAGAACTGCTGGTGTAATGATAAATGCCCACAGCGTACGCTGTCGGCATTTATCGATGTGCGGCGGACATGATTCGCTATAGTGGATCATGTCTGTCCGCACCATGGTAAATATACCCCTAAATATATATCCCCTAATATTTATACCCCTTAAAATTAGTGATACCCATAATATTAGCCCTCTGTTTAATATTAACTCACCCTAATATTTATCTCACTAAAAATGTATATCCAAAAAATGATTTAAGCTTACTCTTCAGAAGTAAACATGAGCAGACTTAAAGGGACATGCCCTTTTAAACAACTTTCCAAATTACTTATATGATCAAAATTGCCTCATTCTCCTGGTATCCTTGGTTGAAGAGTAGGTTCAGGATCAGCAATTTACTACCGGGACCCAGCTGAACACATCAGGTGAGCCAGCGACAAGAGGCAATAAGTTCAGCCACCAATGACCACTGCTACTCCTGATTCTACTGTTTGCTTGTAAACAAAGAATACCAAGAGAACAAAGCAAAAGTGATAATAGAGGTAAACTGATACTGGCACTAACATATTGCTATTAATTTGTCAGTTCTTACTTTATTTTAACTATTCTCTGTCTATAGGTATGAAGCAGAAGGTTGATATCTGGGGATGTGATAACTTTCTTGGATACTGCAGACCTGTCTGCTTCGCTCGTGAAAAACCCTTGGGAACAGAGGGTTGTGCAGCAGGATTTGTGTAAGTTACACTGCAGATTAGGACTAGTCAGTAATACAGCTAATAATGTCCATGTAGTACACACCCCATTCTCATTTAGACTGAATGTATGCATGTGTATTTATGTATGGGTGTTTGTATGTATTTATGTATGAGTGTGTGTATGTATGTATGGGTGTGTGTATGTATGTATGTATGGGTGTGTGTATGTATGTATGTATGTATGAGTGTTTGTATGTTTTTAAGTATGGGCTTGTGTATGTATGTATGTATGGGTGTTTGTATGTATTTATGTATGGGTGTGTGTATGTATGCATGTATGAGTGTTTGTATGTTTTTATGTATGGGCTTGTGTATGTATTTATGTATGGGTGTTTGTATGTATTTATGTATGGGTGTGTGTATGTATGTATGGGTGTGTGTATGTATGTATGTATGTATGTATGAGTGTTTGTATGTTTTTATGTATGGGCTTGTGTATGTATTTATGTATGGGTGTTTGTATGTATTTATGTATGGGTGTTTGTATGTATTTATGTATGAGTGTGTGTATGTATGTATGGGTGTGTGTATGTATGTATGTATGAGTGTTTGTATGTTTTTATGTATGGGCTTGTGTATGTATTTATGTATGGGTGTTTGTATGTATTTATGTATGAGTGTCTGTATGTATTTATGTATGGGCTTGTGTATGTATTTATGTATGGGTGTTTGTATGTATTTATGTATGGGTGTTTGTATGTATTTATGTATGGGCTTGTGTATGTATTTATGTATGGGTGTGTGTATGTATAAAAAAAGGGAGGAAAAATAGCTGATTCTCACACTTATATTAAATGAAATAAGCTTTAATCCATGTTGGTTAAAATAGGAGACAAAAAACAGGACAAACCAAACGCAGCCAAGCTGAAACGTCTGACCGGTTTCGGTCACACAGGACCGTAATCATAGACATAATTGTACACACATGTTGCTACCCTTAAAAAGGGTTAAAAACACACTGATTGGTTAATAACAAATGCTGCGTAATAGACACCTACAAAACATATAAATGTAATGCTGTGTAATAAGATGAGAACCTGTAGACAATATATAGACCTAAAATTTGTCAAAAAACAAATATTTGATAACAAAGATAACATAGACACAGTTATATAACAGTTAGGTATGTCAAAAAATGGAATAGACACAATGGATTATATTCACATTAATATCATGAACACAGTTATATAGCAGTTAGGTATTTCAAAACGGAATAGACTTAATTGTATTAATTTGCATTAAATAGTCAATATATCCTATGTTAGAAACTGCAAAAGTAAATAATAAATTACCTTGTTATAGACTGCCCCTAACAGCAATGACGAGTAAAGAGAGTGAATAAACTACATATGGTAGTAAAAGTTACAACGTAACCTGCAATTTATAGAAGTATATAGTGAGGTCTAAAAAACACCAATTTATGGAAAAAGTTCCAAATAATAATACTATACATTGTGATATTACATTGCACATTGAATACCATATAACTCATAATGCTGAAAACAGTACCAATGTAAAGATCAAATGTGTAGTCACTAACTTATCTGTGCCTACAGTTCAAAGTAGTGTTAATATAAAGACTATTGTTAATTCAACTTAAATCTTAAACTCAGATGGTGACTGACTTATCTGTGCCAAAAGTTTAGAATGTCATGTTCAGAATTGAAACCCACTGGCACCAAGCAATTTAACTTAAATATCCAGTAGGTTTCCTGTCTGCACAGGGATGATAGTCTATCACCTCCCCTAGGGGATTTAGGAATTTGCTCTATCGCTTGCCACTTGAAAGTTGCTACATCACCATAGTGTATATCCAAAAAATGCCTAGAAAGAGCCGAGCACGGCTTCTCACCAGAGATATAGGATAAATGCTCCCTGATCCTTGTGCCAACATCCCTAGTGGTTCTACCTACATAGGATTTCAAACAGCATGTACACTGTATAAGATAAACTATGTAAGTACTCTTACAATTGATACATCCCTTAGTATTAAATGTCTCACCAGACTGGCTTGATACAAATGATCTACCCACTCTGATGTGATCACAGGAGGTGCAAGTACGTCTGCCACATCTATAGGTACCCTCATGCGTTAACCATGAATTGTTAACAATTGGCTCTTTGAGCAAACTTGGAGACAGTATGTTTCCCAACGTGGCAGCTCGTCTCGCTACAAACATACAGCCCTCTTCAACCTTGCCCCTCAATTTTTTGTCACCCATCAGTATCGGAAGATTTTTTGCAATAATATTACAAACATCTCCGTACTGATTCGAAAACTGTGTGACAAATTTAGGTTTGGTACCAGTAGATAGATGCTTCCTATTTCTTGGAGGACCTCTGAGCAAAGATGCCCTGTCCATTTTATTTACCTCGGACTGGGCCTTATACACAACCTCTCGCGGATAGCCTCTTTGTCTGAGTCTCTTGCTCAAGTCCTTACTCTCCTTCTGGAAATCACATTGCTGGGTACAATTGCGTCGCACCCTCATAAATTGGCCCTTGGCTATACCGTCAAAGACATGCTTCGGGTGACTACTTTTAGCGTGTAGCACGGTGTTACCAGCAATGGGTTTCCTATAGAGAGAAGAAACAACCTTATTCGCATCTGGGATACCCTTGAGGGTGATATCCAAAAAGCAGATATCCGTTTTATTCCACTCAAAGGTGAACTGGATACCTACTTCATTGGTGTTCAAATATTCCACATATCTCATGGCAGAAACATAGTCACCTGACCAGATCAAAAGCAGGTCGTCAATATAACGTACATACTTAATAACCTGATCAGAAGGATTCGTACCACTACCTCCATAGATGTGGGACCTCTCCCACCACCCCATAAAGAGGTTGGCGTAAGAGGGGGCAAATTTAGCCCCCATAGCGGTCCCACACCTCTGGAGGTAGTAACGACCCTGAAACATGAAAAAATTGTGTTCAAGCAGAAATTTGACTGACCCCACAATGAACTCCTTCGTTCTATCAGAAAGATCTGTATATAGATCTAAATAGAATTCAATTGCCCTCAAGCCATGTGTATGAGGGATAGATGAGTACAGGGAAACAACGTCAATCGTCAACCAACTATATTCCTTTCTCCAGGCCACATCCTCCATCATACACATGGCCTGAGTGGTATCCCTGATATAACTTGGTAGCCTTTTCACCATGGGTTGAAGAAAATGATCTACCCACTTAGAAAGTGGCTCAAGTAGGGAGCCAATACCGGCCACAATTGGCCTACCTTTCACATTTACAATACTCTTATGTACCTTGGGTAAGTGGTGGAAGATGGGAACAACTGGATTAATAACCATCATAGTGTCTGCAGTTGCATGATCAATAATCCCATCTTCCACCGCTTCATCCACCCAATGTCGTAGTTCATTCGAGTATTTCAAAGTTGGATTACCTGGTAATTCAAAGTATGTGTCACTATCATTTAGCTGGTGAAGGGCCTCTGTCACATAATAATCTTTGTCCATGACAACCACATTGCCACCCTTGTCAGATTGCTTTATCACAATCTGATCATTGTTTTTTAGATCAGTTAAAGCTGATTTTTCCTTTAAGGAAAGATTATGGGGTCCCACTGTGGCCGTCATGGACAATTTAGTGAGATCCTCCACTACTCTCTTGTGAAACACTTCAAGCGCCTTGCCCCGCACTTGCATGGGATAGAAGGTAGATGGTGACCTAAATTTAGGAACATTGGTTACAGAACTGATTGCTCCCATATCACCCTCATTAGACAAGCTTTCGAGGGACATGAGTGTACAAGTATCAATAAAGTCCAAATTGCCTGTTTCTCCAATATCTGGCAAAATAGTTCCCATATCCAGAGCTTCAGTGTTGTGCTCTGAACCTGAAAAGTATTTATGAACTGTAAGGTCCCTAATCAATTTGTTAACATCAACAATTGTTTGAAAAAGATCAAACTTCTTGGCTGTCACAAATCCAAGACCATAACTTGTATGTATGTATGTATGAGTGTCTGTATGTATTTATGTATGGGCTTGTGTATGTATTTATGTATGGGTGTTTGTATGTATTTATGTATGGGTGTTTGTATGTATTTATGTATGGGCTTGTGTATGTATTTATGTATGGGTGTGTGTATGTATGTATATATGAGTGTTTGTATGTATTTATGTATGGGCTTGTGTATGTATTTATGTATGGGTGGTTGTATGTATTTATGTATGGGTGTTTGTATGTATTTATGTATGGGCTTGTGTATGTATTTATGTATGGGTGTTTGTATGTATTTATGTATGGGTATGTGTATGTATTTATGTATGAGTGTGTGTATGTATGTATGTATGGGTGTGTGTATGTATGTATGTATGAGTGTATGTATGTATGTATGGGTGTTTGTATGTATTTATGTATGAGTGTGTGTATGTATGTATGTATGTATGGGTGTGTGTATGTATGTATGTATGTATGGGTGTTTGTATGTATTTATGTATGAGTGTGTGTATGTATGTATGTATGTATGTATGTATGGGTGTGTGTATGTATGTATGTATGAGTGTTTGTATGTTTTTATGTATGGGCTTGTGTATATATTTATGTATGGGTGTTTGTATGTATTTATGTATGGGTGTTTGTATGTATTTATGTATGGGCTTGTGTATGTATTTATGTATGGGTGTGTGTATGTATGTATGTATGTATGAGTGTTTGTATGTATTTATATATGGGCTTGTGTATGTATTTATGTATGGGTGTTTGTATGTATTTATGTATGGGTGTTTGTAAGTATTTATGTATGGGCTTGTGTATGTATTTATGTATGGGTGTGTGTATGTATGTATGTATGAGTGTTTGTATGTATTTATGTATTGGCTTGTGTATGTATTTGTGTATGGGTGTTTGTGTGTATTTATGTGTGGGTGTTTGTATGTATGTATGTATGGGCTTGTGTATGTATTTATGTATGGGTGTTTGTATGTATTTATGTATGGGTATGTATTTATGTATGGTGTGTGTATGTATTTATGTATGGGTGTTTGTATGTATTTATGTATGGGTGTGTGTATGTATTTATGTATTGGTGTGTGTATGTATTTATAAATGGGTGTGTGTATGTATTTATGTATGGCTGTTTGTATGTATTTATGTATGGGTGTGTGTATGTATTTATGTATGGGTGTGTGTATGTATTTATGTATGGGTATGTGTATGTATTTATGATTGGGTATGTGTATGTATTTATGTATGGGTGTGTCTATGTATTTATGTATGGGTATGTGTATGTATTCATGTATGAGTGTGTGTGTGTGTGTGCATGTATGTATGAGTGTGTATATTTGTGTATGTATGAGTATGTGTATGTATGTATGTATGAGTGTGTATATTTGTGTATGTTTGAGTGTGTATATGTGTGTATGTATGAGTGTGTGTATGTATGTATGTATGAGTGTGTATATGTGTGTATGTATGAGTGTGTATATGTTTGTATGTATTAGTGTGTACATGTTTGTATGTATGAGTGTGTATATGTTTGTATGTATGTATGAGTGTGCATATGTGTGTATGTATGAGTGTGTATATGTCTGTATGTATGAGTGTGTATATGTTTGTATGTATGTATGAGTGTGTATATGTGTGTATGTATGAGTGTGTATATGTTTGTATGTATGAGTGTGTATATGTTTGTATGTATGTATGAGTGTGTATATGTGTGTATGTATGAGTGTGTATATGTTTGTATGTATGAGTGTGTATATGTGTGTATGTATGAGTGTGTATATGTTTGTATGTATGAGTGTGTATATGTTTGTATGTATGAGTGTGTATATGTTTGTATGTATGTATGAGTGTGTATATGTATGTATGTATGTATGAGTGCCTGTATGTATGTGTGTATGTATGTATGAGTGTGTATATGTGTGTATGTATGAGTGTGTATATGTTTGTATGTATGAGTGTGTATATGTTTGTATGTATGAGTGTGTATATGTTTTTATGTATGTATGAGTGTGTATATGTATGTATGTATGTATGTATGAGTGCCTGTATGTATGTGTGTATGACAGCAGGGTCAATGGCAGTTACTACCCAGGGCCAGCAGTGCTCTTTGACTCTGAGCGGAACCCTAACCCCTTTGTGTGAGTTAAACAGCATCCCACAGGGCTGTACTAACACAAGTGCAGATGTTCACCACACCCAGGTGCAGCAAGTGACCAATGGCAGACCTAGCGTCAACGGTAGAATGATTATTATTTTTTTCTATATGCTGTAACTTATGCATTTACTAGTATGTAACATTATTTAAATAAGAATGACATCTGTCAGTGATTTGGGGAGGGGAACAGTAACATAGAACTTGTGAAGAACTTGTGTACTAGTTACCACCACAATATTATCAGGGATCCCAACCGTCCAACACATTTAAGGATTGTTATCTGTCCTGCTGCCCCTTCTACAGATTTCTTTTTCCTATAAATGTCCCAGAGTCCAAAATAAAGCCAGGGAGGACTGTCCTAAATAGGTCTGGCCTGATTCCACCCATGGTTCACTTGACTTGTGCACACCAAGCCCATAAAGCATTCATGACTACTGCATGACATGGCCCCTCAAACAGGACACTCATGGCTCCGCTCACAAGTTTCCCTCACTCAGCCTAGGTCTCCCAGTTCAGGATGAAATCCAGGAAAAGTAGGGAAATATACATCATACTTTTCAATAAATAACATGTGCAGTAACAGCAAACAAAGGGTTAAATATCATTCTTTATCTTTCTACAGGTGCTGTGTCCCAAACTTCTATGCAACATGGTGGCGAAATAAGATGTGAAAAAGGAAGGGGATTGTCCGACAAATGCCTGACAATGCTGGGACAATAATTAGAAACTGACAGCGCTCTAACTGGTGCCTGACAATGCTGGGACAATGATTAGAAACTGACAGCGCTCTAACTGATGCCTGACAATGCTGGGACAATGATTAGAAACTGACAGCGCTCTAACTGGTGCCTGACAATGCTGGGACAATGATTAGAAACTGACAGCGCTCTAACTGGTGCCTGACAATGCTGGGACAATGATTAGAAACTGACAGCGCTCTAACTGGTGCCTGGCAATGCTGGGACAATGATTAGAAACTGACAGCGCTCTAACTGGTGCCTGACAATGCTGGGACAATGATTAGAAACTGACAGCGCTCTAACTGGTGCCTGACAATGCTGGGACAATGATTAGAAACTGACAGCGCTCTAACTGGTGCCTGACAATGCTGGGACAATGATTAGAAACTGACAGCGCTCTAACTGGTGCCTGACAATGCTGGGACAATGATTAGAAACTGACAGCGCTCTAACTGGTGCCTGACAATGCTGGGACAATGATTAGAAACTGACAGCGCTCTAACTGGTGCCTGACAATGCTGGGACAATGATTAGAAACTGACAGCGCTCTAACTGATGCCTAACAATGCTGGGACAATGATTAGAAACTGACAGCGCTCTAACTGATGCCTGACAATGCTGGGACAATGATTAGAAACTGACAGCGCTCTAACTGATGCCTGACAATGCTGGGACAATGATTAGAAACTGACAGCGCTTTAACTGATGCCTGACAATGCTGGGACAATGATTAGAAACTGACAGCGCTCTAACTGGTGTACAGACATTATGATCACACCAGAAACTAAACAATTAAAGGTTTTCATTTAATCACTGTGGTGGTGATAGACTGATCTCTTACTTAGGTGTATAGGCTAACTCTTGAGAAAATCTTATCAATACTTTATTCTCACCACTTAAATGGACATAATAGTTAAAGTAAAGCTTTCATGGTTCAGATATAGCATGTAACTTGAATAGACTTTAAAGTTAACAAAAACATGCTCCAATTTACTCTGCAACTCTAACCCGCAAATGGGTTAAACACATAGTTAAAGGGACATTAAACACTAAATAAATGTTAGATAGAATGATGCATTCAATAAAAAGACTACTCAGAGAATAACATGTAGATATATTTTTTAATGTTTCATTAATTGTTTAAATATTGACAAAATAAGTGTAAAGTTTTAGGGGCCCATTTATCAAGCTACGGATGGAGCCTGAGGGCCCGTGTTTCTGGCGAGTCTAAAGACTGCTGCTCCATAACCTGTCCGCCTGCTCTGAGCAGGCGGAAAGACATCGATGCAATTCAACCCGATCGAGTACGATTGGGTTGATTGACACCCCCCTGCTGGCGGCTGATTGGCCACGAATCTGCAGGGGGCGGCGTTACACCAGCAGCTCACAAGAGCTGCTGGTGCAATGCTGAATACAGAGAGCGTATTGCTCTCCGCATTCAGCGAGGTCTGTCGGACCTGATCCGCACTGTCGGATCAGGTCCGACAGACCTTTGTTAAATAGGCCCCGTTGTGTCTCTAAAACAATGGCAGCTGCCATGTTGTAACTTAGGTTACTTTCTCTGCTGTGGCCAATTAGGGACAGTTATAAATAGGTCACTAGAGTGTGTAGTCAATGGCTGTGTGGAATATAATAGTGTTCTGCACTTCAATTTCTGTCAGAATGGAATTACAGGAAAAGGGGACAAAATAAATAATTAAAGTATTTCGAAGAGGAATTTATATATATATGATTTATCATTTTATATTACCATCTCAAAGTGTTTAATGTCCCATTAAAGTACCACATGGGAGCCACAGAGCACTGCTGGTCTTGAGCCAGAACTGCCACTGACACAATCCTTGTGTCCTTGCTCTCCTTTGTGTAATCTAAGATAGCTTATTTTTCTAAACTTAAATGAATAAGGTGTCCTAACTTAAAGCAATAAGCATTTAGATGCATTTTTGCCTGAAAAATAAATAAAATACATTATGTGACCATGAAAAACGAAAGAAAGAAGTGAGAAAAAGTGGGTATTGTCAAAATTAAGTGAAAGATTATATATTCTTATATAATATTTTTGAACAGTCCCAATTTACTTTACAGCCCAGTTCATATCAAAACACAATAATATGGATATAGATGTTTTTACATAACTTTTATTATGTTCTTTTTGTTCTTATCAAGTAGTTGCCCGTTGGGATTGGCAAGTGCCAATGGGGTATAGAGGTGCTTTACTAGATTGACTGCTTGGATAGAATGGATTCTGTTTGTTATAATTTGTCTATAAAAAGTGTGAGAAGTTGTTGTACTCATTAAGGCCTGATGGTTGTACTGAGTTCATTAAGAATATCCATTTACTTTCAGCCTGCAACAACCTTTTCTCCAGATTCCCACCTCTGATTCCAAGTTTTATTTTTTGTAGCCCAAAACATTTTAGGTCACTTTGTCTCGAATTGTGTTTCTCAAAAAAGTGTCTTGCAACAGAGGTCAGTTGTTTGGCTTCTTGGTAGTCTTTAGCTGCATTTTTAATGTTTCTTAGGTGTTCTTGTAATCTGGTTGACATACCAATGTAGTATAAATTGCATTTGCATTTTAATGCATAAATTATCCCTTCTGTTTGGCAATTAATGTGCGCGTTAATCTTATGGCTTTTATTAAAGCGGTCTTGTATTTTGTGTATTTTAAGCATAAAGCTACAAGTTGAATACGTCCCACATTTAAAAGAGCCAGTAATAAAAGCACTTGGTGTTTTGGTACGGTCCAGATGGCTTGGACTGATAAGATCCTTTAAATTTTTGCTTCTCCTGTAACCTGTCTGGATTTCATCACCTAGTACATTTTTAAGATAGGATCTGATAGTAAAATGTGCCAATGGTCTTGTAGAATATTTCTGACTCTTGAACTTGCTGGATTATATGTAGAAATGAATCTAATTTGTTCTTGTGTTGATTTGGTCTTTTTCTGTAAAAGTTCATGTCTATTAGTGGATCTTGCCCTGTATTCTGCTATTTTAATGGCCCTTTTGCTGTAACCTCTTGCTAATAATCTTGCTGTGAGTTCTTTTGCTCTCTTGTGATAATTCATATCAGAGGAGCAGTTTCTCCTCATTCTGAGGAATTCCCCTATGGGGAGGGCTTGAATTGTATTTGGTGCATGTGCACTTGTGCTATGCAGAACACTGTTTATCACTGTTGGTTTTCTATGGACATCCATAGAGAGGGTTCCTTCTGCAGTTTTACTTATCTCTAAATCCAGGAAGTTAACTGTAGTTAGACTGGCATCATGGGTTAATTTGATGTTAAGCACATTTTGATTCAGATTTTGAAGAAATAGATCTAAATCTTCCTTGGTGCCCTCCCAGAGGAAGAGCATGTCGTCTATATACCGTATCCAGAGGGGGATCTTGTCCAGAAAGTGAGAGTTTGTGTCTGAGAAAACATATTTCTGTTCCCAGCAGCCTAGAAATAAGTTGGCATAGGTGGGGGCACATGCAGTGCCCATAGCCGTTCCTCTTGTTTGGAGAAAAAAATATGTCAGCCCAAGTATAACAACGTTTACTAATTCCAATAACATATGAATCTTAGATGTTGTCTAATTTATCTATTAGTATTAGTAAGGTGTTAGTCCAAGTATATCATTGTTTACATACGCACTGCTTTCAAATTATATATGCACCTCGGATGTTGATATACATTATTATTATTATTATTATTATTATTATTATACTTTATTTATTAAGCGCCAACATATTCCACAGCGCTGTCCATGGATACAAATTATTTAAATAAAACAATACAAGACTTGTAAGATACAGGACAAAATTTACAAACACATACAGGAGGGATTGAGGGCCCTATTCCCGTGGGAACTTACAATCTAGAAGGGTAGGAGGTTGAGAAACAGGAGGTGAGGACTGCAAGATTGAGAAGGATGTTAATACAGAGTTAGATGAGGGAAATGTTAGGTAGGTGAAATTAATTTATTATTGAGTTGGGTGGTAGGCTTCCCTGAACAGAAAAGTCTTCAGGGAGCATTTAAAGGAAGAAAGATTAGGGCAAAGCCTGACAGCACGAGGGAGAGTGTTCCAGAGGGTAGGTGCTGCACGACAGAAGTCCTGCAGTCTAGCATGAGAGGAGGTGATAGTTGCGGATGCAAGGAGCAGGTCATTGTTGGATCTTAGTGGATGGGCTGGAGTATACTTGTGTATATATACATGTGTATATATAAATGTATTTAGTAGCAGTGTGTCAACCTGGGTAAAACATTATACACATGTGCACTGCTTCCAAATGATATATCCAACTTAGATGGTGTTAAACTTATTCAGTAACAGTAGTGTGCCAGCCCAAGTATAACAGTGTATACATTTTCCACGCCTCTAATAACATATTCAACTAAGTTGTCTATCAAATAACAGATACCTAACACAATGGTTACGGGTGCCCAATCAATTTGTAATACAGGTTGTGATGCTTTGAGGATAGACGAGTCAACTATGATGTCATCTTCTAGGTGGGACTTGTCGTCCTTTAAGAGCCAGTAAGTGAGTGGCGCGCTCACCCTTTGAAAAAGCCGTTGGGGCGAAACATGTTAGGGACGTTAGGGTAATGTTGAGGAGTCCTCGAGCTCCTGTGTTTTAGATTGCCCTAGGTAGCTTTCGTTTAAATACTCAGACTGAATCGTTTATATTAACTCTTAGACTAACTTTTATTAACTACGCGTGTAGCGAGGTGCTCTCTCTCCATTTGCCTAAATATGGGCAGTTATTTTTACTTTAAGTAACATCGCTACGATTACATACTTATGTGCATTAGTGTGCAGACCGATTCACAGTTATTAACTTAATTACAATATATGTGATTATTAATATGGGAGCTTAACAAATCTTTATTAACAAGTAACGTTGTAACCAAATTCTACAAGCTCTCCTATGCGCTTCATTGGTTAAACTGTGTATCAGCATTCACATAACAACATCTGAATATGACAGTTGTACATGCTGCAGTGTTTCTACCCAGCACCTATAAGTAGCCTCTATTGCTTAGGTTGAATAGAACTGGGTATAGTGGCACAGGTCTTCATTCTTTAAACAATAGTGAAGACAACGATAATAGCCTATAAGCAATACACATAGTTGCTTTTTATGTAAGGAACTTAACATAGATAAATCCGTTGTTTTCCTCTGACAAATACCAATCTAGTGACTACACCGGTAAATGAATAATTTCAATAGGCTTGAAGTCAAAACACTGATGCACTTTAAGTAAAAGGATTTTACCATACCATAGTAGAATCGCAATATCTCTGTGAACAGTGAACTTAAGGGCCATACCCTAACAAATAAAAAGTAAAAGCAATAGTGAGACACGTTACTCTCCCTGAAATACTAAATACAGCAACATGGGTTACTATGTAAGCTAGTCACTGGTCTGATCATTCAGTCAATCTATTTTCCAGTGACTAGTTTTACCATTAGATAAAATCACAGTCGGCTAGATTTAGAGTTTTGTCGGTAACGACCCGCGTAGCTAACGCGTGTTTTTTTCCCCCCGCACCTTTTAAATACCGCTGGTATTTAGAGTTTACAGAAGGGCTGCGTTAGGCTCCAAAAAGGGAGCGTAGAGCATAATTTACCGCCACTGCAACTCTCAATACCAGCGGTGCTTACGGACGCGGCCAGCTTCAAAAACGTGCTTGTGCACGATTCCCCCATAGGAAACAATGGGGCATTTTGAGCTGAAAAAAAACCTAACACCTAAATCCTAACGCAGCCCCATTGTTTCCTATGGGGAAACACTTCCTAAGTCTTCACCCTAACATGAACCCCGAGTCTAAACACCCCTAACCTTACACTTATTAACCCCTAATCTGCTGCCCCCGCTATTGCTGACCCCTGCATATTTTTTTTAACCCCTAATCTGCCGCTCCGTACACTGCCGCGACCTACGTTATCCCTATGTACCCCTAATCTGCTGCCCCTAACAACGCCGACCCCTATATTATATTTATTAACCCCTAATCTGCCCCCCACAACGTCGCCACCAGCTACCTACAATAATTAACACCTAATCTTCTGACCGGACCTCACCGCTACTATAATAAAGTTATTAACCCCTAATCCGCCTCACTCCCGCCTCAATAACCCTATAATAAATAGTATTAACCGCTAATCTGCCCTCCCTAACATCACCGACACCTAACTTCAAGTATTAACCCCTAATCTGCTGACCGGACCTCGCCGCTACTCTATTAAATTTATTAACCCCTAAAGCTAAGTCTAACCCTAACACTAACACCCCCCTAAATTAAATATAATTTTTATCTAACAAAATAAATTAACTCTTATTAAATTAATTAATCCTATTTAAAACTAAATACTTACCTGTAAAATAAACCCTAATATAGCTACAATATAACGAATAATTATATTGTAGCTATTTTAGGATTAATATTTATTTTACAGGCAACTTTGTAATTATGTTAACCAGGTACAATAGCTATTAAATAGTTAATAACTATTTAATAGCTACCTAATTAAAACAATTACAAAATTACCTGTAAAATAAATCCTAACCTAAGTTACAATTAAACCTAACACTACACTATCAATAAATTAATTAAATAAACTACCTACAATTATCTACAATTAAATAAACTAACTAAAGTACAACAAATAAAAAAAGAACTGTTACAAAAAATAAAAAAATAATTTACAAACATTAGAAAAATATTACAACAATTTTAAGCTAATTACACCTACTCTAAGCCTCCTAATAAAATAACAAAGCCCCCCAAAATAAAAAAATACCCTATCCTATTCTAAAATTAAAATAGAAAAGCTCTTTTACCTTACCAGCCCTTAAAAGGGCCTTTTGCGGGGCATGCCCCAAAGAAAACAGCTCTTTTGCCTGTAAAAAAAACATACAATACCCCCCCCCAACATTACAACCCACCACCCACATACCCCTAATCTAACCCAAACCCCCCTTAAATAAACCTAACACTAAGCCCCTGAAGATCATCCTACCTTATCTTCACCACGCCGGGTATCACCGATTGGTCCAGGCTCCGAAGTCTTCATCCAAGCCCAAGCGGGGGCTGAAGACGTCCATCATTGGCAGAAGTTTTCATCCTATGCGGGCAGAAGAGGAGATCATGACCGGTAAACATCTTCATCCAAGCGCCATCTTCTATCTTCTTCCATCTGACGACGAGCAGCTCCATCTTCAAGACCTCCGGCGCGGATCCATCCTCTTCTTCCAACGTCCTAACACAGAATGAAGGTTCCTTTGTGGGACGTCATCCAAGATGGCGTCCCTCGAATTCCGATTGGCTGATAGGATTCTATCAGCCAATCGGAATTAAGGTAGGAAAATTCTGATTGGCTGATGGAATCAGCCAATCAGATTCAAGTTCAATCCGATTGGCTGATCCAATCAGCCAATCAGATTGAGCTCGCATTCTATTGGCTGTTCCGATGGATCTGCGCCGGAGGTCTTGAAGATGGAGCCGCTCGTCGTCGGATGGAAGAAGATAGAAGATGCCGGTTGGATTAAGATGTCTACCGGTCCGGATCTCCTCTTCTGCCCACATAGGATGAAGACTTCTGCCGATGATGGACGTCTTCAGCCCTCGCTTGGGCTTGGATGAAGACTTCGGAGCCTGGACCGATCGGTGATACCCGGCGTGGTGAAGATAAGGTAGGATGATCTTCAGGGGCTTAGTGTTAGGTTTATTTAAGGGGGGTTTGGGTTAGATTAGGGGTATGTGGGTGGTGGGTTGTAATGTTGGGGGGGTATTGTATGGTTTTTTTTTACAGGCAAAAGAGCAGAATTCTTTGGGGCATGCCCCGCAAAAGGCCCTTTTAAGGGCTGGTAAGGTAAAAGAGCTTTTCTATTTTTATTTTAAAATAGGGTAGGGCATTTTTTTTTATTTTGGGGGGCTTTGTTATTTTATTAGGGGGCTTAGAGTAGGTGTAATTAGCTTAAAATTGTTGTAATATTTTTATAATGTTTGTAAATATTTTTTTATTTTTTGTAACTTAGTTCTTTTTTTATTTTTTGTACTTTAGTTAGTGTATTTATTTGTATGTAATTAATTTATTGATAGTGTAGTGTTAGGTTTATTTGTAGATAATTGTAGGTATTGTATTTAATTAATTTATTGATAGTGTAGTGTTAGGTTTAATTGTAACTTAGGTTAGGATTTATTTTACAGGTAATTTTGTAATTATTTTAGCTAGGTAGCTATTAAATAGTTATTAACTATTTAATAGCTATTGTACCTGGTTAAAATAATTACAAAGTTGCCTGTAAAATAAATATTAATCCTAAAATAGATACAATATAATTATTAGTTATATTGTAGCTATATTAGGGTTTATTTTACAGGTAAGTATTTAGCTTTAAATATGATTAATTAATTTAATAAGAGTTAATTTATTTCGTTAGATAAAAATTATATTTAACTTAGGGGGGTGTTAGTGTTAGGGTTAGACTTAGCTTTAGGGGTTAATAAATTTAATAGAGTAGGGGTTAGATTAGGGGTTAATACTATTTATTATAGGGTTATTGAGGCGGGAGTGAGGCGGATTAGGGGTTAATAACTTTATTATAGTAGCGGTGAGGTCCGGTCAGAAGATTAGGGGTTAATTATTGTAGGTAGGTGGCGGCGACGTTGTGGGGGCAGATTAGGGGTTAATAAATATAATATAGGGGTCGGCGGTGTTAGGGGCAGCAGATTAGGGGTACATAGGGATAATGTAGGTTGCGGCGGTGTGCGGTCGGCAGATTAGGGGCTAAAAAAATTTAATAGATTGGCGGCGATGTGGGGGGGCCTCGGTTTAGGGGTGCATAGGTAGTTTATGGGTGTTAGTGTACTTTAGAGCACAGTAGTTAAGAGCTTTATGAACCGGCGTTAGCCCAGAAAGCTCTTAACTCCTGACTTTTTTCTGCGGCTGGAGTCTTGTCGTTAGAGTTCTAACGCTCACTTCAGCCAAGACTCTAAATACCGGCGTTAGAAAGATCCCATTGAAAAGATAGGATACGCAAATGGTGTAGGGGGATCTGCGGTATGGAAAAGTCGCGGCTGGAAAGTGAGCGTTAGACCCTTACCTACACGACTCTAAATACCAGCGGTAGCCCAAAACCAGCGTTAGGAGCCTCTAACGCTGGTTTTGACGGCTAACACAGAACTCTAAATCTAGCCGAGTGTGTTTAAGCAGCCTAACATAGATATATTTGTTGTTTTCCTTCTGAAAATACCAATATTGTTACTACATCGGTAAATGAATAATCACAATAGGCTTAAAGTCAAAACACTGATGCACTTTAAGTAAAAGGATTTTACCATATCATAGTAGAATTGCAATATTTTTGTAACAGTGAACTTAAGGCAACACCTTCACTAACATACATAGTTGCCTAAAGGAAAAGTAACAAAACAGTGTGACATATGCTGCTTTCCCTGAAATACTAAATACAGCAACATGGGCTATTTTGTAAGCTAGTCACTGGTCTGAACATTGAGTCAATCTATCTTCCAGTGACTAGTTTTACCACTAGATACAATTACAGTGTGTTTTTACAAACACTGATCCTCTCAGCTGTTATTTAATTGTATTTCATTATACACCATTAAGGAATACTGTGTGTTCCTCATTTGACTGTAACTATAACCCATCTCTTTACCGGACATATCTCTTTAGGAGAATATGCTTGCCTCGCTATACATAGTATAATTCACCACATGAGTTGAGTTACTACTTATTTCAGTTTATACACTTTGGGTCACATGAAAGCTCCTAGGTGCGTTTTTAACTTTATTTTCTTCATTTTATGTGTATATATTATTAATAGAAGTTATGTTTTAACGTAGAGTACTCCTGCTCACTTTGTAAGACAGTCACCTCTATAGTTGCTGTATGTTAGTGTTACCAATTTATTTACAATAATATATATTCTTAACCCCTTGAGTGCTATATATGTAGTCTGTTCCTAGTCAGAGTTCTCTTCTCTCCTAGGTTTCTTCTTGTAAGGGATATTAAATAGCTGGGCACAACTACAATAGCAGGGAAGGGATATTAAACAGCTGAGTACAATAGCAGGAGAGGGAATTTAAACAGTTGGGTACAACTACAATATCAGGGAACAGACATTAAACAGCTGGGTACAACTACAGTATCACAATATGCCACTCGCAATCTAGCCCAAAGTCAGACCAGGTCAGAGAATAATCCAGACAGCTTTATATCAAATACATAAACCAGAAACAGATCAGAGTCATACACAGGAATCAGTCCAGAAAGCTTTATAGCTCATACATGCATAATCCAAAAGCTGTCCACGGTCACAAGTTAGTCCAAACAGCTTTATAGCAAATATAATAATACATTATCTACAGGCAAAGACAACAGCAAGTCAGCCTCAAACACAAGTAACAAGGCAGGAGTTCAGCAACACAAAATAAAAGTAAAAATATGGTTAGCAAGGGAAGCTCAGCAGAATAAATAGCACCCGACAGAACAAACAAATACAAATATAATATGCAGGCCACAAGATGCCAATGATACCACCTTAAAAAATAGTAATCGTGCAGAAAAGCTATTTCACAAACAATGCGCCAGTGCTTTGCTTTAAATAATGTGAGCTGCATTTCACAAAAAAGTGACAGAAGTAAAAATCATGTCAGATGATGACTAGGGTTGCCAGCTGTGCACCACAAAAATACTGGATGAGATGTAGGTGATGGAGACCTGGTGGTACTGTAGGTGGGGTCAGACAATGGCCCAATACTCTACCTCAAGCCTCAACCTTGAACTCGTCACATGTGTTTCACAAATAAGCATTGATTTTACCCCTTCGTCTGCCAGTAAGACTCACACAACATTGTTTGGAAGTAGCACCCAGTCACCATGGTGCCCAGTAAAACACATACAACTGATTTTACCCTGTAGCTACACGTAACACACACAGAGCAGTGTCTTAACAACCCCTGTGACGGACAATTACACATGAGAGTGTTTTTATACCATCCTCTGCTGCTAGTAACAAACAGAGCAGTTCATCTGCTGCTTGCATGGCCATATTTATAATGCAAAGAGGCATTTACAATGTATCTGCCACTCGGGGAACTTAAAAAAACTGGACATTATGGTATCCAGTGATTTTATATAGATTTTACTGGACAACCTGCTAAAATACTGGACTGTCCAATTAAATACCGGACACCTGGCAACCCTAATGATGACATAAAAGAATAATAAATCAGCAGTATAACACGCACTAACCAAAATGACATCTCTCTTCCTACCTAACCTTGATGCAGTGATAGACCAAATTCAGGAGTTAACAGACAAGGGTATAGAATACAATCTTTTCAACAAAATTATTTGTATAGGGCTAATGTGGTGTGATAAGTTATTTTTAAATTCCAAGCAATCTCAATATGTTTGATAAAGAGGTTATCTAGCCCAAAGTCAATTTACTAAAGTGCGAGCGGACATGATACGATGTAGTGTATCATGTCCGCTGCACATTGATAAATGCCGACAGCATACGCTGTCGGCATTTATCATTGCACCAGCAGTTCTTGTGAACTTCTTATTCTTCTGGCAATAAATTACTAATTACAAAACTCAGATATTTAGCCAGTAAGGTATTATTATTATCAGCTATTTGTAGAGCGCAAACAGATTTCACAGCGCTATAAACATAGGAATAATATGCAAAGGTGGCATTTAAAGGAGATGGATAAATGGCCCTGCCAAGAGTTGCACTGTTGTAAACCAGCTCTCATGAAGGTGATCTACAAAACAGCTGGGCTTGTAGGCTTACATTCTAAGGGGGTTCAAGGAGATAACAAAAGGAGGAGAGGAACTGAGGTAAGAAATGGTTAGTGTATATTGTATGCATCCCTGAACAGTAGAGTCTTTAAGGAGTGCCTGAAACTTTCGAAACTACAGGAGAGTTTTGTAGGGAGTTCCAAAAAATAGGGGCCATTCTAGAAAAGTCCTGTAGAATGGAATGTGAGGAGCAAACAAGAGAGGAGAAAAGGAGGTCATGAGCAGAGCAGAAACGGGGAGGGAGAGTATCTGGAGATGAGGCCTGAGATATAGGGGGTAGCAGTGTTATTGAGGTTCTTGAATGTCAGTCAGAATATTGTGTTTTTTCTGGAGGCTAGAGAAAGCCAGTGAAGGGATTAGGAGAGAGGTGCAGCAGATGTGGAGCTACATGTAAGGAAGATCAGCCTGGCAGAGGCATTCAACAATTAAGACAATTGTAAAACATATATATATTTGCAAAGATAAATTACTTAGCACTAAGGGTTAGTTTTAAAATACACAGGCTATGAAATACAAGGTTAAAATACAAATAGTTTTTTTGTTTGTTTTTTTAAATCTGCTAATTGCAGCAACAATGATTATATTTGTTTTAAATATTACCTTATATTTAGCAACCTCTTATACTTTATCAGGTAACTAATGAATATTCCAACTTCCAGAATTTCTCAACAGGTCCAATTCACCTCAGAATACAAAAGAAGTATTTTTGCAATATGGACAAGAAAGGGTAGCTATTTTTGCTTATAGTGACCGTGTTCCAGGCAGCAAATTCTCAGTCACAAGTTAGCAGGAAAAACAAGCAGCCCAGACTATCTCCATGCTTGGGGTTAAATCATGTGATATAACCCCACCCCTTTTTGTTCTGTACCATCATTGGTGAATTGGTTTGTCCCTTAACCAAAACTTTTCCCTTCATTGGTTCCCTGGCAATGCATGGTTACTAGGGAAACACATCTTTGTTAACAGTCAATTCTTTTGGCTGTGATTACTGGATTTAGGCCATTGGGGGCAGCAGACAGAGACAAACAGTTTCATCATCAATCACTGCTACATTCCAAATATCTCCCTATATAATGATTATTTAACATACTATAACTTATTGCATTAATCACTTAAAATATTAATTATAAATGGGGTAATATCATATAATTTTTCTGTTTACTCCAATACCAAACACATTATGTTTTTAACATCATATTACTACTATCCCAACATCCATTCAAACTTGGACGTGGTCATTTCCCCACATTTATATACAAACACAGCATGTTTCATATTCAGTACACCTTTCTATGGGACAACCACATGTGTATTTGTTAACATGCTTGAAAAATAAAAAGAATAGGTTATTTATATTTTTCATTTAGCAGACATTCATATTTAATATTATACGAACAGACAATTTCATATCAATTAATGTTCTTCCTGTCATTTTCCATTAGCTTCCTGGAACACAGAAAAACTGTATTTATTTTTTAAATCAATGGGTCAGTATTTGTATATACCAATGTAGTTATTATTCAATACAGCAAATATGTATTTAATATAGTATGTCATACAGAGACTCGCAATGCTAATTTGCCTGGGGTTGCATATTGGAAACTCCGCAGGGGACAATTCACACCCAAGTGACATGAGCCATCTCCTCAGCCAGAAACTGTTTTTTCCTGAGTCCAATCAAGCTTCAAACAAAATCCAATGAGCCATGGTGTTAAATTATCACGTCTGTTGGCATATGTTTCTTTCAGATTAGAAAGTATATTGAGAAATTTCAAAGGGCTCCTGTCCATATTTTCCACCAAAACACATTGACTCCATTAACCAAGGGGTTCCTGTGACTTAGGTAATGAGACAGATGCTTTCTCTTTGAAATAACTTGTTATCTTAATCAGGATAAGCGTGTTTCACCCAGCCAAAACCATTTGGGCAGAGAGGACTGCAATTTACAGTGAATAGAACTGATGCAAATATTCTCATATATAATTAATCCTGTGGTCTTATTATATATATATATATATATATATATATATATATATATATATACATACATACACATATATATATGTATACAGTATATATATATATATATATATATATAATATATAGATGAACAAGTATGAGTGGTTAATAAGAAGCACGGGTGGTATAGCTTGGGTGACCTGCAAACATCAAAATAGTAATCCCTGTGTGTAAGAGCCTCAGTCACAACTTGTCAGCAATCCCATGTAGTAAACTGTTGATGTATGGTGTATTAGTAACTGTAACCATAAACTGCAGTTTTACAGGATAAACAAGTCACAGGGCTGTGTACAAACAATGCCTGGCTACCTGTGTCTGACCACCTACTCCGCTGGTATCCGGTGTATCAGAGAGTAGCCCGGGCAACACAGCTAAACAACTGAGACGTCAAGTCTTCTCCACTCACCCACTCCAAGGAGAATTATGCACAAACGTGTGCCCCAGCGTTGTTTCCACAGAGGATTATGCACAAAACATGTGCTCCGGCGTTATCCTATTCAGTGGGGAGATGGAAATCTGTGTACCGATGCTCCTGCAGTGTGCTTAAAACTCCGATGACAGAGATAGTCACGTGGGTCCGGACGGCCAATCAAAACAGGCAACAGAGAGCTGACGTCACTAACCACCCGGCTTATTCAAAACCATCAGCTGTGAGGGAATAAACCAAATGAACAAAAACAAGTATTGGCTTACTTCTAAACACACAAGACCACATATATTTAATTAATTTGCGTATTTTAAACATATTTATAATTGCTGCAAAATTTAAAAAAATTTTTATTGCCTGCTTCATATTTTAATACTTTTAAATTCTTAAATAAGATTGGGATCTTAGTCACACAATATGGCCATATTCTGCTCAGCCAGTCACCACTTACAAGGTGTCCCAAAATAGACTGGTCCTAACACTATAAAACTTAGCCTTACTGGATTGAATCATTCAACACATACTTACCTGGATTAAAATCCAACACTGCAGTGCTTGCTACAAATCAAGACTGCAGAAATGAGACTCCTGGCTTTTTATGTATAGCTCAATTAAATTATCTTGGAACACACCTGAGCAGGGTGGTGTGCTTTAACCAATAGATAGATTTGGTCAGTCTCCCTGAAATGTTTTTTGTTAGGTGTGCTAAACCAAACCCTCTTGTTGTTACTCATAAATTTCAGGGAGACTGACCAAATCTCTCTATTGGTTAAAGCACACCACCCTGCTCAGGTGTGTTCCAAGACAATTTAATTGAGCTATACATTAAAAGCAGGGAGTCTCATTTCTGCAGTCTTGATTTGTGGCAAGCACTGCAGTGTTGGATGTTAATCCCGGTAAATATGTGTTGAATGATTCAATCCAGTAAGGCTAAGTTTTATAGTGTTAGGACCAGCCTATTTTGGGACACCAAAATAAACTGTTCCCTACAATCGGCTTCCTATATTGAGAGGAAATCACTTTCCCTGGTACCACCAGCCCTTTAAAAGACACATCTGATTGCAGGGAACAGTTATTGCATGCTCGGAGCAGTCATCCTGGGCATGTCTTTAGGGGCATTGCCAAAGGACAATTTATGCGATTGAAGAGGAACTGTTCCCTGGAATCGTCTTTTCGTCAGGAGAGTGAAAATCTAAGCCATAGGCTAAGAGAGAGGGGTTACTCTAGAAATCTGATTGATAGAGCCTATAAGGATGTTAAGTACATGAACCGCGAAACATTGCTTAGGGATAAATCAAGGAACACAGAGAAGAGTTTAGACTCTGAGCACTTTCGACCCAGATCTGTGACTAATTTTTCAGACCAATATGAACAGGTCTGTAAAATTATAAACAAAAATGTACCCATAATTATGGGAGACAAAAAATTGAGACATCAAATTGAAAAAGGTTGTTCTTTCACAGCAAAACACAATGCGACATTGGGGAATATATTATCCCCTAGTCTGCTTAAAAGTGGACCCTCTGGGGGGAACTTCCGGGCAGCGGCCATGTTTGGTCGCACCTCTGCATGCTGCTCCAGCTTTTTAGAAAAACTGTTATAATATCGCCATTCCATGGCAACATCCATACAAATGTTCTACAGATTTGAAGCCCAATACTAACAGAGCATCGAATGTGATAGCTATTGACTAGATCGCTGTTAGCATCAGTGCTCGGAGCTACTTGGAGGCCTTGGTCTCCTCCATACTCCCCGGCAGGGAACACTTCTACCCTGCCGTTATGTGGCACTATACATGTGCTGAATTACAACCAGGTACTAGCTATCAACGTTGTGGCACCCTATATTTGTCATGCAACACATCCAAAAAGCAATCTTTGGGCTACTAGAGGAGCATTTCCTTAAGCTGCATCACATAGTGGATCAGTGCTTTGGCCTTAATGAACTTTCCACCCACAATCCTACCATGGCTACGGAGGGGGTTGGGGGAGATTTGCAATCTCTACCTCAGGCGCATGTAGAGACTCACTGCTACCAGCAATTCACAGAGCCGGATCCCCAGGAGAGGGAGATGTTTAGAGTCCTCATTGACGAAGACAGCGGCAGTGAGCTGAGACCGGGGAGCGCAGGGGTCTCGGTTCACGCTATGGATACCTAGAATGCTGCGAGATCTGCTGACTTCTTCAGCCCCTCAGAGAAGGAGCCGTACAACCTAATCCCTTACATGCCAAAAAGCGGGAAGCCTGCAGCAAACCTGGCAGCGACATATGTGGAGATTTGCTCTACTGTGCAGAGTCACTGTCTTACCTTAGCTGTGGGGAAAATTATCAATAGACCCAGGTTGCTGAGACGTTCCGGCATAGGATGAAGATTTACAGCTCAAGTACGCAACTGAGATATGGAAGACTATACAAGTGAAGGGTTTTAATATCTCTTGAGTTGCTTGCGGATGATCACTGGAACTGCTCCTTTATACTTACCTCGGTATGGGAACTTATCACTCTTTAACCAGGTTTAACTGTCTGGCCCAAATTTCACATACAGGAACTCTAATGGCGGCTCCTAAGCCTGAGTTTTGAGGGACTCTAACTGTTTAGTCACTACATCAAATATATCATCCTGGGATGGGTCAGTTTCTGTAGCTTGGTCTTTCTCCATATTTGTCTCCCCCCCTCCCCCCCCATGTGCATAATAACAGTTTATTTGGTCTACTGTTTTACTTATTCATAATGTTCACGCAGCTTGTATGATATTTTTACTCATTTCTGAAAAGCTAGATATTGTTCTATACACATCAACCACAGGGAACAGCTGTTTAATATTGCCTAGATGTGTGAATGGGGAACGATGTATTGTGCAGGGTTATACATACATGTTCTGGTCATTTATTTATCATAATGTGCAGGGCTTGTATTTAATTGCAATATTGGAAGCTAGAGTAAATAATTTGCTAGGTAGGCTAATGGTCTGCATATCAACTTGTCAATACTACTATAGAGACATGAAGAAGACAATACCCTTATATTCATTGCCTTTTTGGGCTAGTTATGAACAATACAGGACACCAGAGGCTTCTCAAAATTCTATGTATATACATGTTAATGGACCTCTTATCGCGGAGGTAGCTCTCCTAATTCTGCGGCCATTTTAAGTTTGTTACTCTTACTCGTATGACTCATTTCCCCAATGCCGAACTGTCAGCGGCCGGGACAGTGAAGGCATATACATCATTTCTACTGCATAGATCATAGGGGATTATTACGATTTCTTTAGATAGCTGGCATGGTGTTTCTATAGACTTATGGCCGCAGGGTTGAACTTTATAAAGTCCTTCAATATGTTGCATCAACGCCATAGAAAAGCTCACTTATGTATGACCCCCATCTAATTTTTTTAGTTTATTTTTTATTTACAAGCTATACTTTAATTATGATAGTACTCTGGATTGACCACTACTTTGTTTATGCTCATGGGTGTTCCACAGAGACCCTTGATATTATAACAGCTTGCTATTTATAGTAGCAAGGATTATAAGAAAGAATTGGCATATTCTAAAAAACTGCAACCCAGATATACCACAATTACAAGATCCACCCCTTATGGCCTATAGGCGGGTAAAAAATATAGGAGACCATTTGGTGAGGTCCGATGTGGGACCCAGTAGAGAATGTAGACAAACATACATAGGTAGTAAGAAGAAAGCGAGTTATCCCTGTCTGGGGTGCATGTCGTGTAGTTCCATTATCAAGGGCCTGTATTTCTTTCATCCACATAGTGGAAAGAAATTTTCAATTGAAGGTTTTTATACATGTGATAGCTCACACGTTATCTATCTAATTAAATGTCCGTGTTCACTTATCTATTTGGGGGAAACTACCCAAAAAATTAGGGATCGCCTTACACAACATCGTAGTAACATCAGAAGAAAAAATGTTGAGGCCCCCCTAGCAAAACATTTCTTAGAAAAAGGACACGGTATCAGTCAATTACGCTGGCAGGTTATAGAACAGGTACAAACACCTAGGAATGGATCAGATAGAGAGCAGTTGCTCAAACAAAGAGAAGTATGGTGGATTCATAAAATGGAATCCATGGTACCGAAAGGGTTAAATAGGGACTTTGACCTATCATGTTTTCTGTGATATAACCCTAACCTTTACTTTTTGTAATACATCATAGTATCAGTGTAAGCTATCGTTGTCATAACACATTAAAGTGTGACAACACCCCATTAAGTGGCATAGTTCTCTAATATACTGTTTGCTGTTATATAAATTTAGATTCAGTGATTTGTTTTTAATTGCTATACAAGTTGCCTATGAAAATGCTAGAATAGAAAGTGTTATGAGATGTAATATAAAAATGTACCAGTAGATGGCGCCAGGAGTCCATCATGGGCAACAGTTTGGCGCGAGAAATCAAATGTTTAAAAGGCACAACTTGTTAGCATGTAACAGAAAGCATGACTAAGTGACATATGGTCACGAAACGTTGCTTGTTTTAACTTGATCTTCAATAAAAGATACTTTTTATACCTACAAGTGCTGGTGGATTGTATGAACGCTATTTATAGTATGTTACCTGATTGCTTAGCAATATAAAATATAAAATCTGAGGTATTCACAGTGGGATCCAAAAGTGGTCCCTTTATCATATTATATCTTCCCTTGTTTTCAGACTTGCCTTTTCATGTAAGGTCCATGAGTGGCCTTTTGACTTTGTTAGGGAAGGCTAACCTCTATATAGGCATTGTATATTAATATGAAAAGTAATGTTATCATCTATTGTACTACAATGTTCTCTGTCTGTTTGTGATGCTTGTTTGCCTATCCTTAGTGCCTCAATAAAAATAAAAAAAAAATAAAAAAAATAAGTACAGCAAAAAAAAATAAAAAATAAAAAATAAAAAAAAAGTGGACCCTCTGGGAGTTCATGGCTGCGTCATTCAGGGACCTATAGATGTGGGAGAAATACATGTATTTCATGTGATCACATACAGGTCTGTAAGACCTTTAGATTACATTAAACAGGGGAAGAGTTTGCAACCAAAGGATGCATAAACTGCAAGAGCATGTATGTCATTTACTTGATTGAATGCACACAGTGCAGCAAGGTATATGTGGGTAGAACCACTGGGGAGGTGGGAACAAGAATAAGAGAAAATTTGTCGTACATTTCAGGTGAGAAGTGCTCGGCACTTTCCAGACATTTTCTGGAGATTCACCATCAGAATGTAAATACCTTTAAGTGGAGAGCGATTGAGCAAATTCAAAGACCACCTAGAGGTGGCGACAAGTTCTGCATCTTATGCCGCCAAGAAGCTTACTGGATCTTCAGGCTTAATAGCCTGGTTCCGGTGGGCTTCAATTCTGAACATGATATCATCAATTTTTGGCAGAGATAAGATGCTTTTGTGTTCCCTCCCATACCTAAAAATGAGCAACCTAGAACAACTAATAATCAATAGTGATGTCCCGAACTGTTCGCCCGCGAACGGTTCACGGCGAACATAGCATGTTCGCGTTCGCGGCTGTGGGCGAACACATGCGATGTTCGATCCGCCCCCTATGTGTCATCATTGAGGAAACTTTGACCCTGTATGTCACAGCCTTCTGACACATTAGAGCCAATCAACATCAGACACTCCCTCACAGACCCTCCCAGCTACTTGGAATCCGCCATTTTAGACTCATAACGACCTTGCTTTCTTAGTGAGAGGACGTGTTGTTTTTGTGCTGCTGACATTATAGTGAAAAAGATAGCTAGGCTAGTGTATTTAGTGTCCACTACAGTCCAGAAGGACTCATCTCATCTCTGCTGCAAGGACAGCACCCCAAAAAGCCCTTTTTAGGGCTATAATTCGAGCCGTTTTTTTTTTTCCGTATTTTTATTAGCATTTGCCTGGCTTTCAACCTGTGTTTGTGAGGCTCACAGCATATGCTGTGATTACTGCCACCACTGATATCTGCCTAACAACATTAGTTTAAATTTAACCAACAAAATTTTTTAATTATTTTGCTAGTGTAATTTTTTTTCATTTTCTATCAGGCCTGTGTCACACAGCATATACTCTGGTTCATTGCTCTGTGCCAGCCGGCAGCCACCAGTGTTAATATCCGTTTATAACATTATTTTAAATTTAAAAAAAATTTTTTAAATAATTTTGCTAGTGTAATCTAATTACATTTTCTATCAGGCCTGTGTCTGTCAGGCTCACACAGCATTAATATACTTAATTTTTTTTCAGTCTTTTGGTTAATTGCTCTGTGCCAGGCATCCACTCATATCTTCTTCACCTTAATTTAAATTTAAAAAAAAAACGTTTAAATTTTTTTGATAGTGTAATCTAATATCATTTTCTATCAGGCCTGTGTGTTTTGCTGACATACAGAGCCTACTGTGTTTACTTGCTGCCCTCCCTAGTCTATGAGCCACGACTCATATGTGTTTAACCTTTTTTTTAATTTCCCCCCCCCCCCAAAAAAAAAATTAAATCATTTGTCTAGTGTAATCTAATAGTATTTTCTATCAGGCGTGTGTGTATCTGACTTACAGAGCCTACTGTTTTTAATAGCTGCCCTTCCAAGGCTATCAGCCACAACTCATATCTATGTGCTTAACCTTTTTATTTAAATTCCCCAAAAAAATCTAAATCATTATGCTAGTGTAATCTAATTTTATTTTCTATCAGGCCTATGTCTAACTGTCTATCTGACTTACACAGCATACTGTTGTTAATTGCTGCCCTACATAGCAGCCAGCCAGTGCGACCACTCATATGTGCATTGCACTTCTTAACATTATTTTAATATTAAAATATAAAATGTTAAATTATTTTGCTAGTGTAATCTAACTTAATTTTCTATCAGGCCTGTGTTTTTGTCACTTACACAGCATACTGTGTTAAATTGCTGCCCTACCTACCAGCCACGACTCATATCTGCCAGCCTGTGTGCCAGGCCCAACTAGCCAATTAGTGCCACCAATCATAGTTTGGTGTTGTACGTGGCTGGGGGGAAGAAGATACCCTCAGTGAGATCAGTGAGGAGGAGGAACGGGACATGATTAGCTCGGCATCCAACCTTGTTCAAATGGGTTCTTTCATGCTGTCGTGCCTGTTGAGGGACCCTCGTATAAAAAAGCTGAAGGAGAACGACCTGTACTGGGTGTCCACGCTCCTCGACTCCCGGTATAAGCATAAAGTGCCTGAAATGTTACCAAATTCCCGCAAGTCGGAAAGGATGGAGCATTTTAAGAATAAATTAAAAAATATGCTTTACACAGCGTATAAGGGTGATGTCACAGCACAATGGGAATGTAACAGGGGAAGAGATGAAATTAATCCTCCTCCTCCCACGACCACGGCGGCAAGGACAGGACGCTTTCCGGACGTCTTGTTGATGGAGGACATGCGTACCTTTTTAACTCCCATGCATCCCCATAGCCTTTCGGGATCCAGCCTCAGAGAAAGACTCAACCGACAGGTAGCAGACTACCTAGCTTTAACAGCGGATCTCGACACTCTCAGGAGCGATGGACCCCTTGACTACTGGGTGTGCAGGCTTGACTTGTGGCCTGAGCTATCCCAATTTGCAATGGAACTTCTGGCCTGCCCCACTTCAAGTGTCCTGTCCGAAAGGACCTTCAGTGCAGCAGGAGGTTTTGTCACTGAGAAGAGAAGTCGCCTAGGTCAAAAAAGCCTTGACTATCTCACTTTTATAAAAATGAATGAGGGATGGATCCCGAAGGGACTGACATTGGGCGATACATTTGAGTAAAAAAGGCCTGATGATGAGATGAGCTGGCTTGGGCTACAACTGGTGCACAGGCTGGCCTTTTTTTTTCTTATAAAGCCGGATGACTTGCTTGACTTATCCGCCAACAACTAGTGTTCAAGCCACAAGCTTTTAGGGCACTTTCTAAATGTTTTACAAACATCAATTTTTCTGGCCGCTGCTACAGCAGTTGCTACAACAAAACCCAAATTTTTCAGTCATTTGTACATTCCTAATTTTTATGGCCTCTGCTGCTGCTCTGTGGGTACAAAACTCAAATAAAAAAATAAGGCACATAACAGTGATTAAACTGTTAAGAATAGTACAACTTAACACACGACTCATATCTGGTGGACCATTAAATTGCACGCGCAGTGCCCCAAATGTGAAGTAGGAGGACCGACCGAGCATCTTTATCCGTATCTTGGTTGCTCTAAATTATCTCCGGGTTCCATCTATGCCATACCTGTACTCTATTGTGCAAAAGGGTGGCATATGTGGTGTTTCATGCTGTTGTGCCTGTTGCGGGTCGTGGCCCATGGTATAAAAAGGCTGAAGGAGAACGACCTGTAATGGGTGCCCCAGCAAATTTTTAGAAAAATGTTCCCGGTTCCTCTCAATTATCTCTGGGTTTCTAAAATGGATGCCATACCTGTACTCGATTGTGCAAAAGGATGGCATATGTGGTGTTTCCTGCAGTTGTTTCTGTTGAGGGTGCAGGACCCTCTTATAAAAATGCTGAAGGAGAACGACCTGTAGTGGGTGTCCAAGCATGGTTTTTTGGGCAATTTCACGTTTCCAAACAATTATCTCTGGGTTTCTAAAATCAATGCCGTACCTGTACTCTATTGTTCAAAAGGATGCCATATGTCCTCTTTACTGCTGTTGTTTCATATGAGGGTCCTGGACTCTCTTATAAAAAGGCTGAAGTAGAAAAAAGTGTCCTGGGTGTCCAATCATTTTTTGGGTTCAATTTCACGGTTGCAATAAATTATCTCCGGGTTTCTAAAATCAATGCTTTAACTGTACTCTATTGTTCAAAAGGATGCCATATGTCCTCTTTTCTGCTGGTGTTTCTGTTGCGGGTCCTGGACCCTGTTATAAAAAGGCTGAAGGAGAAAGAAGTGTACTGTGTGTCCATCCAATCATTTTTTGATTCAAATTCCAGGTTGCAAAAAAATTTCTCCAGGTTTCTAAAATCAATGCTTTAACTGTACTCTATTGTTCAAAAGGATGCCATATGTCCTCTTTCCAGCTGGTGTTTTGTTTGAGGGTCCTGGACCCTCTTATAAAAAGGCCTAAGGAGAAAGAAGTGTATTGGGTGTCCAATCAATGTTTTTTTCTATTTCCCTGTTCATATAAATTATCTCAGGGATTCTGAAATCAATGCCTTACCTGTCATCTATTGTTCAAAAGGATGCCATATGTCCTCTTTCCTGCTGCTGTTTTTGTTGAGGGTCCTGTAGCCTCTTATAAAAAGGCCTAAGGATAAAGAAGTGTAAAAGGCCTAAGGATAAAGAAGTGTACTGGGTGTCCAATCAATGTTTTTTTCTATTTCCCGGTTGCAACAAATTATCTAAGGGTTTCTAAAATCAATGCCTTTCCTGTACTCTATTGTTCAAAAGGATGCCATATGTCCTCTTTCCTGCTGCTGGTTTTGTTGAGGGTCCTGGAGCCTCTGCTAAAAAGGCCTAAGGAGAAAGAAGTGTACTGGGTGTCCACTCATTGTTTTTTTCTATTTCCCGGTTGCAACAAATTATCTCCGGGTTGCTAATATCAATGCCTTTCCTGTAATCTATCTTTTAAAAAGGATGCCATATGTCCTCTTTCCTGCTGCTGGTTTTGTTGAGGGTCCTGGAGCCTCTGCTAAAAAGGCCTAAGGAGAAAGAAGTGTACTGGGTGTGTAATCAATGTTTTTTTAGATTTCCCGGTTGCAACAAATTATCTCTGGGTTTCTAAAATCAATGCCTTTCCTGTAATCTATTTTTCAAAAGGATGCCATATGTCCTCTTTCCTGCTGCTGGTTTTGTTGAGGGTCCGGGACCCTCTTATAAAAAGGCCTAAGGATAAAGAAGTGTACTGGGTGTCCTGTCCAATGTTTTTTTCTATTTCACGTTTCCTAAAAATTATATCCGGGTTTCTAATATCAATGCCTTTCCTGTAATCTATTGTTCAAAAGGATGCCATATGTCCTCTTTCCTGCTGCTGTTTTTGTTGAGGGTCCTGGACCCTCTTATAAAAAGGCCGAAGGATAAAGAAGTGTAAAAGGCCTAAGGATAAAGAAGTGTACTGGGTGTCCAATCAATGTTTTTTTCGATTTCCCGGTTGCAACAAATTATCTCCGGGTTTCTATTATCAATGCCTTTCCTGTAATCTATTGTTCTAAAGGATGCCATATGTCCTCTTTCCTGCTGCTGGTTTTGTTGAGGGTCCGGGAGCCTCTGATAAAAAGGCCTAAGGATAGAGAAGTGTACAGGGTGTCTAATCAATGTTTTTTTCGATTTCACGGTTGCAACAAATTATCTCTGGGTTTCTAAAATCAATGCCTTTCCTGTAATCTATTATTCAAAAGGATGCCATATGTCCTCTTTCATGCTGTTGTTTCGGTTGAGGCTCCGGGACCCTCTTATAAAAAGGCCTAAGGATAAAGAAGTGTACTGGGTGTCCAATCAATGTTTTTTTCTATTTCCCTGTTCATATAAATTATCTCAGGGATTCTAAAATCTATGCCTTAACTGTAATCTATTGTTCAAAAGGATGCCATATGTCCTCTTTCCTTTTTTTTTTTTTTTTTTCAGTATTTTTGTTTATTTTAGAAAATGTAATGCACTTATAGGTTCACTAAGATTATGACTTTGCACACTGCCATTTTCCATGCAGCATTTTGACATGTCGTGTGATATGACTAGAAGAATGGTATGTTTTGAATCTGCTGAGCATAATAATAAAAAAAAAAAATTTAAATTAATTTAACTTGAGTTACTAACTGAAGCATGATTTACAATAGGGGTTTGATCTATAAGTAGCAGCATAAAAAAAATATACAATCTGCTTCATCAAGGCGGTTAGGCTTAGAAGTGAAGGGGTTAAACTAAGAAAAAAGAGAACACAGAGGCGCCAAACATGGCCTAGTACAGCCAGAAGTATAAAATATACAATCCACACATGTGACAATTAAATACTCACAAACGAGCCGCACCCTTTGGTGCTAGTGGAGCAGACTGGAGCCTCTCAGTGGTCAAGCTCACTGGTACACTTCAGGAGTCAGGCATGGTCCTAGGTAGTGGTTGTTAGCAGATTCTTTTCACTGCAAATTGCAATTGCCACAGCTTGCATAAAATGTGCGTCACCTCTCCAAATCGTACTTTTTAATGCCAATTGAAATTGCCACAGCTTGCACAACAGTAAATAAAATGTGCGTCACCTCTACAAATCTGATGTCAAATGTCTACAAAAACACTGATAAAGTATTCCTTTAGGGGCGCAAAGAGATGGCTACCGGAACACTCCAGGAGTCTTGTGTTTCTGGTGATGTTGGAGAGTGGAGACATCTGTGTAGTGTACAGGGAAACCAAAAATCCTCTCCATCTCTGTGCACCACAGGACGTCCTCCTTGTCATCCATAAGCACAGGAAATTGCTGGCATTTTCCTTACTTCAAGAAGTTCAGTTTTTGTGGTGATAGTACAGACTTTACTAAACTTTGATTTCCTACCATACTCAAGACAATCTTGTAGTTCAAGCTTATGACTTGCTGTGGGAAACAGTGGCCTGTCCATACCAGGAAGATTTAGACAGAAGTAACGAGCTCTGCTTGCAGGTGACACATGTTTAGCGTCAATCATCAAAGGGGTTGCGTGCAGAATATGGCAGATGGCCCCTTCTTCACATGTTTGTCCAGAGCCACAACATTTTCAAACAGCCAGAAGAAAGGTCGGTTCTCACCAGCCTTAAGTCGCGCTTCATTTACCAAATGCTGATATTCAAAAAATAGACAAACAGTGCCTTAAAAAAGACATTTGCGATATGGATTCAGCAGAGCAAGGTCATTGCAAGTACTTCCCACGATAACAAATTCAAAATGCCACAACTCCACAATCTTCCCCTTCACATTATTATTGTCACACTCCCTTGTACTCCTATGCACAGCTTCCTGCTCTTGTTTTGTTTGAGGGTCGGGGACCCTCTTATAACAAGGCAAAAGGATAAAGAAGTGTACTGGGTGTCCAAATCAATGTTTTTTTTTATTTCCCAGTTGCAACAAATTATCTCTGGGTTTCTAAAATCAATGCCTTACCTGTCATCTATTGTTCAAAAGGATGCCATATGTCCTCTTTCCTGCTGTTGTTTCTGTTGATGGTCCGGGACCCTCTTATAAAAAGGCCTAAGAATAAAGAAGTGTACTGGGTGTCCAATCAATGTTTTTTTCCATTTCCCGGTTCATATAAATTATCTCAGGGATTCTTAAATCAATGCCTTACCTGTAATCTATTATTCAAAAGGCCTTACCTGTAATCTATTATTCAAAAGGATGCCATATGTCCTCTTTCATGCTGTTGTTTCGGTTGATGGTCCGGGACCCTCTTATAAAAAGGCCTAAGGATAAAGAAGTGTACTGGGTGTCCAATCAATGTTTTTTTCTATTTCCCTGTTCATATAAATTATCTCAGGGATTCTAAAATCAATGCGTTACCTGTAATCTATTGTTCAAAAGGATTATTAGTTAAAAAAACAATTAAGAGTGAGTACACCTATTGGATTGAGACAGCTCAACCCTAATATACAGTTGTTCCTTCAAACAACTGTGAGGGATCGATGGGGTAAAAAACAGTTTCTATAACCAAGTTATACCAACAACTGAAAGTCCTGCAAACCAAGTTTAGGTAAACAGTTTCAGCAAACGGAACCAAGTTATAACAACAACTGAAACTCCTGCAAACCCAGTATAGGTAAACAGTTTCAGCATCTTTACCATCAAGTATTTGTTATCCTCATCTACAATCTTGATCTACAAGTTTTAAAGAATTTTAGTCAAAATTACAGCGGAATATATTATCTTATTCACATAAAGGCTTGTCTGTTCCAACCAATCAGACACCTTGGAAAAATTTTCATGCAAACTGTGAGTAATTACTTTTCCACTTAAAGTCACATCAAAAGCTACAATCTTGATCTACAAGTTTTACAGAATTTTTGTCAAAATCACAGCGGAATATATTATCTTATTCACATAAAGGCTTGTCTGTTCCAACCAATCAGACACCTTGGAAAATTTTTCATGCAAACTGTGAGTAATTACTTTTCCACTTAAAGTCACATCAAAAGATACATGCAGGGGGGCGGGTCCGAACACCGACCAAGATGGCTGCTTTTTAATTTCAGCTGAGTTCTGGAGCAGTTAGATCCGCTATCTATCACTCCACTGACCGACAACCTAAATCCTATCACACTGCTGAGTCACAGAATAACACCTAAGGAAAGGATTTATTGGTTTTCTTATCTCTCTACACTTCGAACTTTAGCCTAGCAGACCAGAATAAATGAGGTGCGCAGCGGAGGCCTAATTACCGGCCTGCACCCTCGTTTACCCTCCCGATTCCTGAAATATCAGGCAAAACAGCTATATACGCTGTCATAAATTTCTGGAGCACAGAAACGCTACCTATTACTTTGTACCCTATAAAGAACTATACTCCGTAATCCAGCCATGGAAGGGTTATATTATGCAATACAGGCCATGCTGACAGACTTCGAGATTCAGATACACACAGCCATAGAAGATGCAATGAGACCACTGAGCCAGGGTATTCCTAACTGCACCGTGAGTTGTCAGGAGTCTGTCACCGATAGCAATGGGAAGATAGACTTATGCTGGCAAGATCCAGAGAGAGACAACACGGAGATGCAGAGAGCTGACCAATATAAAATCGAGCAGGTTTCTGCATACCCGTCTCCTACTATCAAGTCAACATATACTCCGGACCCCCCAACAGCCCAGAGGGGGACACAGAGAGACATATTAGCAGCATGGGGAGTGCAGGAGCCACGGACCATGGGAGATGCCGTATTGGCCAGATCCAGGGTTGCCTCTGACAACGACCTGATCCTGCCTTTTGCCAAATATGGAACAACCGGCTACCAACTAGTGAATACATCGATTACAGATACTGTGATGATCCGCAGACAGTACTGGATGGTAGTTGGGACACTAACTGCCGATGTGGGGACACTCCGCAAAGATAAGGCCACGCACAACGGACTCCTATTGTTATACCCAGCTCCCTTGCAGAGCATTAATGAGGCCGCGGATGGCAGGGTGCGACTATATGGTGCAGACATGGGACTTCAACTATGTAGAGTTGGTGTGGGGTAAGACAATCCTCTTTTAATCGCCGCTGCAGCATACCATACCCTATCCCCTTACTAAGACTCATTACGAAGCTGTCTGGCTAACAGAAGATCTCTCAAGGGACCTGACGGTCTGAATTTTAAGAGTCCAATGCCTAAACTAAGCGGTACTGATATGTTGTATGTGGAGTGATTTGTTGTGCATTTGGAAGTGTACATTATACCTACACCCTTCTTTATTTACCAATTTTGTTATGCCTATGTAAGCGATATTTGTTTCTCATAAGTGCCCTGTATACTGTGCTGTTTTGGATGGCTTAACATTCATGCATGTGTTCCTTCCGTGTTAGAAGTGCGCACCAATATCTCAAGCTAATCTATCATTGGTTAGAAACAAGCCCTGCACACAGGACGTTAGTTTATATTTGGTACTCAGATTTTCAAAATAATTCTATGTCTCTAAATTTCTTTCATGTAATTAGCAAGAGTCCATGAGCTAGTGACGTATGGGATATACATTCCTACCAGGAGGGGCAAAGTTTCCCAAACCTTAAAATGCCTATAAATACACCCCTCACCACACCCACAATTCAGTTTTACAAACTTTGCCTCCGATGGAGGTGGTGAAGTAAGTTTGTGCTAGATTCTACGTTGATATGCGCTCCGCAGCAAGTTGGAGCCCGGTTTTCCTCTCAGCGTGCAGTGAATGTCAGAGGGATGTGAGGAGAGTATTGCCTATTTTGAATGCAGTGATCTCCTTCTACGGGGTCTATTTCATAGGTTCTCTGTTATCGGTCGTAGAGATTCATCTCTTACCTCCCTTTTCAGATCGACGATATACTCTTATATATACCATTACCTCTGCTGATTCTCGTTTCAGTACTGGTTTGGCTTTCTACAAACATGTAGATGAGTGTCCTGGGGTAAGTAAATCTTATTTTCTGTGACACTCTAAAGCTATGGTTGGGCACTTTGTTTATAAAGTTCTAAATATATGTATTCAAACATTTATTTGCCTTGACTCAGAATGTTCAACTTTCCTTATTTTTCAGACAGTCAGTTTCATATTTGGGATAATGCATTTGAATTAATCATTTTTTCTTACCTTCAAAAATTTGACTCTTTTTTCCCTGTGGGCTGTTAGGCTCGCGGGGGCTGAAAATGCTTCATTTTATTGCGTCATTCTTGGCGCGGATTTTTTTGGCGCAAAAATTCTTTTCCGTTTCCGGCGTCATACGTGTCGCCGGAAGTTGCGTCATTTTTTTGACGTTATTTTGCGCCAAAAATGTCGGCGTTCCGGATGTGGCGTCATTTTTGGCGCCAAAAGGCATTTCGGCGCCAAATAATGTGGGCGTCTTGTTTGGCGCTAAAAAAATATGGGCGTCGCTTTTGTCTCCACATTATTTAAGTCTCATTATTTATTGCTTCTGGTTGCTAGAAGCTTGTTCACTGGCATTTTTTTCCCATTCCTGAAACTGTCATTTAAGGATTTTGATCAATTTGCTTTATATGTTGTTTTTTCTATTACATATTGCAAGATGTTCCACGTTGCAACGGAGTCAGAAGTTACTTGAGGAAAATCACTGCCCGGGGCTGGAGCTACCAAGCTAAGTGTATCTGCGATAAATTTTTGGTACCTGTTTCTCCAGCTGTTGTTTGTATTGCATGTCATGACAAACTTTTTAATGCAGATAAAATTTCCTTTAGTACTGTTATATTACCTGTTGCTGTTTCGTCAACATTTAATTTTCAGAGTGTTCCTGTTAAACATAAGAGATTTTATTTTTTAAATCCATTTAGAAGGCTATGTCTGTTATTTCTCCTTCTAGTTTACATAAAAGTCTTTTAAAAACTTCTCTTTTTTCAGATGAATTTTTAAATGAACATCATCGTTCTGATACTGATAATGGTTCTTCTGGTTCAGAAGTTTCTGTCTCAGAGGTTGATGCTGTTTAATCTTTGTATTTGTTCAAGATGGAATTTATTCGTTCTTTATTTAAAGACGTATTAATTGCTTTAGATATAGAGGATTCTGGTCCTCTTGATACTAAATCTAAACGTTTAAATAGGGTTTTTTAAATCTCCTGTATTTATTCCAGAAGTGTTTAATCTCCCTGATGCTTTTTCTGAAGTAATTTCCAGGGAATGGAATATTTGGGTAATTCTTTTACTCCTAAGGTTTGGGGCTGTCTCTATTCCTGCTAAAATGTACTACTATTCTTACGGCAGATAGTACTAAATTTAAGGATCCTTTAGATAAGAAAATTGAATCCTTTCTAAGAAAAGTTTACTTATGTTTAGGTAATCTTCTTAGACCTGCTATATTTTTACCGGATGTTGCTGCAGCTTCATCTTTTTGGTTAGAAGTTTTAGCGCAACAAGTAACAGATCATAATTTTATAGCATTATTTTTATTCTATAACATGCTAATAATTTTATTGGTGATACCATCTTTTGATATCATTTGAGTTGATGTCAGGTATATGTCTCTAGCTATTTTAGCTAGAAAAGCTTTATGGATTTAACTTGGAATGCTGATATGTCTTCTAAGTTAACTTTGTTTTTCCCTTTCTTTCCAGGGTAATAATCATTTTTTCGTTCTTTTTCTCATAATAAGGAACAAAAGCCTGATCCTTCATCCTCAGGAGCGGTTTCAGTTTGGAAACTATTTCCAGTTTGGAATATATCCAAGCCTTATAGAAACCTATAGTCAGCTCCTAAGTACCCATGAAGGTGCGGCCCTTTTTTCCAGTTCAGCTGGTATGGGGCAGATTACGTTTTATTCAAAGGAGTTTGGATCAATTCCATTCTCAATCTCTGGTTTCAGAACATTGTTTCAGAAAGGTACAGAATTGGCTTCAGTTAAGGCCTCCTGCTAAGAGATTTTTTTCTTCCCGTGTCCCAGTTAACACAGCAAGGCTCAGCATTTCTGATATGTGTTTCAGATCTAGAGTTGGCTGGAGTAATTATGCCAGTTCCAGTTCTGGAACAGGGGCTAGGGTTTTATTTTATCTCTTCATTGTACCAAAGAAGGTCAATTCCTTCAGACCAGTTCCGGATCTATCAATATTGAATCGTTATGTATACCAACATTCAAGATGGTTACTGTAGGACTATTCTGCCTTTTGTTTAGCAAGGGCATTTTATGTCTACAATAGTTTTGCAGGATGTGTATCTGCATATTCCGATTCATTCAGATCACTTTTAGTGTTTGAGATTCTCTTTTTAGACAAGCATTACCAGTTTTGTGGCTCTACTGTTTGGCCTAGCCTCAGTTCCAAGAATTTTTTTCAAAGATTCTCGGTGCCCTTCTTTCTTTATTCAGAGAACAGGGTTTTGGTATTTCCTTATTTGGACGATTATCTTGGTATTTGCTCAGTCTTCTCATTCGAAGAATCTCATGCGATTCGACTTGTGTTGTTTCTTCAAGATCATGGTTGGAGGATCAATTTACCAAAAAGTTCATTGATTCCTCAGTCAAGGGTAACCTTTCTGGGTTTCCAGATAGATTCAGTGTCCATGACTCTGTCTTTAACAGACAAGAGACGTCTAAATTGTTTTCAGCTTGTCGAAACCTTCAGTCACAATCATTCCCTTCGGTAACCTTATGCATGGAAATTCTAGGTCTTATGACTGCTGCATTGGACGCAATCCCCTTTGCTTGTTTTTCACATGCGACCTCTTCAGCTCTGTATGCTGAATCAATGGTGCAAGGATTACACAAAGATATTTCAATTTATATCTTTAAAACCGATTGTTCGACACTCTCTAACGTGGTGGACAGATCACCATCGTTTAATTCAGGGGGCTTCTTTTGTGCTTCCGACCTGGACTGTAATTTCAACAGATACAAGTCTCACAGGTTGGGGAGCTGTGTGGGGATCTCTGTCGGCACAAGGAGTTTGGGAATCTCAGGAGGTGAGATTACCGATAAATATTTTGGAACTCCGTGCAATTTTCAGAGCTCTTCAGTTTTGGCCTCTTCTGTAGAGAGAATCGTTCATTTGTTTTCAGACAGACAATGTCACAACTGTGGCATACATCATCAAGGAGCGACTCACAGTCCTCTGGCTATGAAAGAAGTATCTCGAATTTTTTTGGTTTGGGCGGACTCCAGCTCCTGTCTAATCTCTGCGGTTCATATCCCAGGTGTAGACAATTGGGAAGCGGATTATCTCAGTCGCCAAACGTTGCATCCGGGCGAATGGTCTCTTCACCCAGAGGTATTTCTTCAGGTTGTTCAAATGTGGGAACTTCCAGAAATAGATCTGATGGCGTCTCATCTAAACAAGAAACTTCCCAGATATCTGTCCAGATCCCGGGATCCTTAGGCGGAGGCAGTGGATGCATTATCACTTCCTTGGAAGTATCATCCTGTCTATATCTTTCCGCCTATAGTTCTTCTTCCAAGAGTAATCTCCAAGATTCTGAAGGAATGCTCGTTTTTTCTGCTGGTAGCTCCGGCATAGCCTTACAAGTTTGGTATGCGGATCTTGTCCGGATGGCCTCTTACCAGCCGTGGACTCTTCCGTTAGACCAGACCTTCTGTCACAAGGTCCTTTTTTTCCATCAGGATCTGAAATCTTTCAATTTAAAGGTATGGCGATTGAACGCTTGATTCTTGGTCAAAGAGGTTTCTCTGACTCTGTGATTAATACTATGTTACAGGCTCGTAAATCTGTATCTAGAGAGATATATTATAGAGTCTGGAAGACTTATATTTTTTGGTGTCTTTCTCATCTTTTTTCTTGGCATTCTTTTAGAATACCGAGAATTTTACAGTTTCTTCAGGATGGTTTAGATAAGGGTTTGTCTGCAAGTTCCTTGAAAGGACAAATCTCTGCTCTTTCTGTTCTTCTTCACAGAAAGATTGCTATTCTTCCTGATATTTATTGTTTTGTACAAGCTTTGGTTCGTATAAAACCTGTCATTAAGTCAATTTCTCCTCCTTGGAGTTTGAATTTGGTTCTGGGAGCTCTTCAAGCTCCTCCCTTTGAACCAATGCATTCATTGGTCATTAAATTACTTTCTTGGAAAGTTTTGTTCCTTTTGGCCATCTCTTCTGCCAGAAGAGTTTCTGAATTATCTGCTCTTTCTTGTGAGTCTCCTTTTCTGATTTTTCATCAGGATAAGGCGGTGTTGCGAACTTCTTTTGAATTTTTACCTAAAGTTGTGAATTCCAACAACATTAGTAGAGAAATTGTGGTTCCTTCATTATGTCCTAATCCTAAGAATTCTAAGGAGAAATCATTGCATTCTTTGGATGTTGTTAGAGCTTTGAAATATTATGTTGAAGCTACTAAGTCTTTCCGAAAGACTTCTAGTCTATTTGTTATCTTTTCCGGTTCTAGAAAAGGCCAGAAAGCTTCTGCCATTTCTTTGGCATCTTGGTTGAAATCTTTAATTCATCTTGCCTATGTTGAGTCGGGTAAAACTCCGCCTCAGAGGATTACAGCTCATTCTACCAGGTCAGTTTCTACTTCCTGGGCGTTTAGGAATGAAGCTTCGGTTGATCACATTTGCAAAGTTGCAACTTGGTCCTCTTAGCATATTTTTTACTAAATTCTACCATTTTGATGTATTTTCTTCTTCTGAAGCAGTTTTTGGTAGAAAAGTATTTCAGGCAGCAGTTTCAGTCTGAATCTTCTGCTTATGTTTTTTATTAAACTTTATTTTGGGTGTGGATTATTTTCAGCAGGAATTGGCTGTCTTTATTTTATCCCTCCCTCTCTAGTGACTCTTGTGTGGAAAGATCCACATCTTGGGTAGTCATTATCCCATACGTCACTAGCTCATGGACTCTTGCTAATTACATGAAAGAAAACATAATTTATGTAAGAACTTACCTGATAAATTCATTTCTTTCATATTAGCAAGAGTCCATGAGGCCCACCCTTTTTTGTGGTGGTTATGATTTTTTTGTATAAAGCACAATTATTCCAATTCCTTATTTTATATGCTTTCGCACTTTTTTATCACCCCACTTCTTGGCTATTCGTTAAACTGAATTGTGGGTGTGGTGAGGGGTGTATTTATAGGCATTTTAAGGTTTGGGAAACTTTGCCCCTCCTGGTAGGAATGTATATCCCATACGTCACTAGCTCATGGACTCTTGCTAATATGAAAGAAATGAATTTATCAGGTAAGTTCTTACATAAATTATGTTTTTTTGATTACTCAGAAGGACAACTCTACAAAATACTAGAGCTTCTCCCATTTTTTGTTGCTTCACATTATGGATTATTATTTAAGGTAACTGGTTATAGAGGATCTAGAGGGTCTACTTGGCAACTTCCTGCTCTGTCGTTCTGTTTTAAATGTTTTAATAATACTCAGTGTGCGAATCCTGTTTAGAGGTGCTGAATAACAACTTAGCAGTTAACCCTAGTGCTAATACGCTGATATAGATGATTATAATGGCCAGCAATGTTCAGATGGGGGTACAAATAATGTGCTATTACTAAGCATCTCATTTACAGCTCTTAATGTTTGCTTGCCAAAAGTTTGTATGTATGTTTAGGGCAGTATTGATCCATTTAGGCCTGTCACTGTTATAATATATACTCTAACAATACTAAGCCCAGGAGTGGCTATGGATCAATTTACCTCCATCAAATGTTACTGTTTTATTAAGGTCCAAGAGTGACCTACTATTATCAAAGGAGTATTATATAATTGGAAAAATGAGGTTATTATATTTGTTCACTTAACTTCTGAATATTATATATCCAAGACTGTACACTATACTATCAATGTGAACGTTATCTCAAGGTCTGTAATTTTTAAGTTTTGTCAATTTTGCTAATGCCGTTTATGTATTTATATGCCTCAATAAAAATATTTGAAAAAAAAAAAAAAAAAAAAAGATACATGCAAATCATCAGATGAACATTTATTTCCACCTTCCACGATAATTATTTTTACCTTTATTTTTGTTCTTATGAAATGCTTTGAATACTATAGTATGAATGTAATGTCATTTTAACTTTAAGAAATTTTAACTATACTATTTTCCTCAAGGTAATAGAGCTCTTTACCACTAACTTAATCAAGTCAGAACTTATAATCCAGTCAAATATTGTGTTTTTTATTGCAACAATTAAATATTCTGCTTTTTAACCTCTTGTAGTCATACCTCCATTATTTTTCACCTATTTGTTCACCCATTTCTTAGTGCAATATATATTGCAGAAAAATCAAAAATTAACACGAGAAGCTCATCTATAGGTCACGATTACACACATATATATGTATATATATGTTTTTTTTACCCCATTGTTCAAAAGGATGCTATATGTCCTCTTCCATGCTGTTGTTTCGGTTGAGGGTCCTGGACCCTCTTGTAAAAAGGCCTAAGGATAAAGAAGTGTACTGGGTGTCCAATCAATGTTTTTTTTCTATTTCCCTGTTCATTTAAATTATCTCAGGGATTCTAAAATCAATGCCTTAACTGTAATCAATTGTTCAAAAGGATGCCATATGTCCTCTTTCATGCTGTTGTTTCTGTTGAGGCTCCGGGACCCTCTTATAAAAAGGCCTAAGGATAAAGAAGTGTACTGGGTGTCCAATCAATGTTTTTTTTCTATTTCCATGTTCATAAAAATTATCTCAGGGATTCTAAAATCTATGCCTTACCTGTAATCAATTGTTCAAAAGGATGCCATATGTCCTCTTTCCTGCTGGTGTTTTGGTTGAGGGTCCTGGACCCTCTTATAAAAAATTAAAAAGGCAAAAGGATAAAGAAGTGTACTGGGTGTCCAATGAATGTTTTTTTCTATTTCCCATTTGCCAAAAATTATCTCTGGTTTTCTAAAATCAATGATGTACCTGTACTCTATTGTTCAAAAGGATGCCATATGTCCTCTTTCCTGCTGGTGTTTTTGTTGAGGGTCCGGGACCCTCTTATAAAAAGGCCAAAGGATAAAGAAGTGTTCTGGGTGTCCAATTAATGTTTTTTTCTATTTCCCATTGGCCAAAAATTATCTCTGGGTTTCTAAAATCAATGATGTACCTGTACTCTATTGTTCAAAAGGATGCCATATGTCCTCTTTCCTGCTGGTGTTTTTGTTGAGGGTCCGGGACACTCTTCTAAAAAGGCCGAAGGAGAACGACATGTACTGTACTGGGTGTCCAATCATGTTTTTGTTTTCAATTTCACGGTTCAAAATAAATATCTCTGTGTAACTAAAATTAATGCCATACCTGTAGTCTATTGTTCAAAAGGATGGCATATGTGGTGTTTCATTCTGTTGTGGCTGTTGAGGGTCGTGGCCGTGGGACAGCGTATAAAACGGCTGAAGGAGAACGACCTGTACTGCCTTGCTGCTCCTTTTAGGCAGGCCAGCTCTTTGCATACATGCCCACAGACTCTGTAACGCATGCCTCTTTTAGGGAGAGGTGCAGCCATAATGCAGGGTCAGAACCTCTGCCTGCAACTGTTATACTCGATTTTGCGAAAGGAAGTAAGCTTACCATGGTTCCCTTCACGCACGTATTGTTGTTATATTTTGGTGAGGGTAATCATGATGGCCATGTAGACCACCCCCGAGAGGCATGGAAGTAAGGGATGAGATGAAAGTGCTAAGAATAGTACAACTTGAAACAACAGAGTTAGCCATGGTTGTTTGTGCAAGACCGCTTGGCTTTTTTTTTGGTTTGGGTGTGGCTAATCATGCAGGCCATATAGACCTCCCACCATTCGGTGTTGTATCAGGTATTAAACTTATAAGAACAGAACTACCAAAATACAGCCAATGAAGGTCTTTATGAAGACTGAGCCAAGGTTGGATTGTAGTATTTGGTGAGGGTAATCATGATGGCCATGTAGACCACCCCCGAGAGGCATGAAAGTAAGGGATGAGATGAAAGTGCTAAGAATAGTACAACTTGAAACAACAGAGTTAGCCATGGGTGTTTGGGTGCGGCTAATCATGCAGGCCATATAGACCTCCCACCATTCGGCGTTGTATCAGGTATTAAACTTATAACAGTACTACCAAAATACAGCCAATTAACGGGCTATCAAGAGCCAAGGTTTTATCGTTGTATTTTGTTAGGATAATCATGATGGCCATGTAGACTACCACCGAGAGTCCTGGAAGTAACAGGGATGAGATGAAAGTGCTATGAATAGTACTAGTTGAAACAACCGAGTTAGCCATGGGTGTTAATCCAAGACCGCTTGGCTTTTTTTTTGGTTTGGGTGCGGCTAATCATACAGGCCATATAGAGCTGCCACCATTCGGTGTTGTATCAGGTATTAAACTTATAAGAACAGAACTACCAAAATACAGCCAATGAAGGGCCTTATGAAGACTGAGCCAAGGTTGGATTGTAGTATTTGGTTAGGCTAATCATGATGGCCATGTAGACCACCACCGAGAGTCCTGGAAGTAACAGGGATGATGAGATGAAAGTGCTAAGAATAGTACTACTTGAAACAACCAAGTTAGCCATGGGTGTTAATCCAAGAGCGCTTGGCTTTTTTTTTGGTTTGGGTGCGGCTAATCATGCAGGCCATATAGAGCTGCCACCATTCGGTGTTGTATCAGGTATTAAACTTATAAGAACAGAACTACCATAATACAGCCAATGAAGGGCCTTATGAAGACTGAGCCAAGGTTGGATTGTAGTATTTGGTTAGGCTAATCATGATGGCCATGTAGACCACCACCGAGAGTCCTGGAAGTAACAGGGATGAGATGAAAGTGCTAAGAATAGTACTACTTGAAACAACCGAGTTAGCCATGGGTGTTAATCCAAGACCGCCAGGCTTTTTTTTGTTTTGGGTGCGGCTAATCAAGCAGGCCATATAGAGCTGCCACCATTCGGTGTTGTATCAGGTATTAAACTTCTAAGAACAGAACTACCAAAATACAGCCAATGAAGGGCCTTATGAAGACTGAGCCAAGGTTGGATTATAGTATTTGGTTAGGCTAATCATGATGGACATGTAGACCACCACCGAGAGTCCTGGAAGTAACATGGATGAGATGAAAGTGCTAAGAATAGTACTACTTGAAACAACCGAGTTAGCCATGGGTGTTAATCCAAGACCGCCAGGCTTTTTTTTTGGTTTGGGTGCGGCTAATCATGCAGGCCATATAGAGCTGCCAACATTCGGTGTTGTATCAGTTATTAAAATAATAAGAACAGAACTACCAAAATACAGCCAATGAAGGGCCTTATGAAGACTGAGCCAAGGTTGGATTTGAGTATTTGGTTAGGCTAATCATGATGGCCATGTAGACCACCGAGAGTCCTGGAAGTAACAGGGATGAGATGAAATTGCTAAGAATAGTACTAATTGAAACAACCGAGTTAGCCATGGGTGTTAATCCAAGACCGCTTGGCTTTTTTTTGGTTTGGGTGCGGCTAATCATGCAGGCCATATAGAGCTGCCACCATTCTGTGTTGTATCAGGTATTAAACTAATAAGAACAGTACTACCAAAATACAGCCAATGAAGGGCCTATGAAGACTGAGCCAAGGTTGGATTGTAGTATTTGGTTAGGCTAATCATGATGGCCATGTAGACCACCCCCAAGAGGTCTGAAAGTAACAGGGATGAAAGTGCTAAGAATAGTACTAATTGAAACAACTGAGTTAGCCATGGGTGTTAGTCTAAGACCGCTTGGCTTTTTTTTGGGTTTGGGTGCGGCTAATCATGAAGCCCAGATAGACCTGCCACCATTCGGTGTTGTAACAGGTATTAAACTGCTAAGAACAGTACTACTTAACACAACCTAGTTACCATGGGTCCCAGAGCATATGTTTTGTTATTATATTTTGTAAGGGTAATCATGCAGGCCATATAGACCTACCCCAATAGGGTGAGTAACAGGTATTGAAATGCTAAGAACAGTACTACTTAACACAAAGTGACTATGGGTCCCAGAGCATATGTCTTATTATTATATTTTGTTCAGTTAATCATGCAGGCCATATAGACCTCCCCCGATAGGGTGAGTAACAGGTATTAAAATGCTCATAACAGTACGACTTAACACAACCTTACCATGGGTCCCAGACCCAGAGCATATGTCTTATTATTATATTTTGTTAGGGTAATCATGCAGGCCATATAGACCTCCCCCGATAGGGTGAGTAACAGGTATTAAAATGCTAAGAACAGTACTACTCAACACAACCTAGTTACCATGGGTCCCAGACCGCATGTTTTGTTATTATATTTTGTAAGGGTAATCATGCAGGCCATATGGACCTCCACCGATAGGGTGAGTATGAGTAACAGCTATTAAAATGCTAAGGACATTACTACTTAACACAACATAGTTACCATGGGTCCAAGACCCAGAGCAGATGTCTTATTATTATATTTTGTATGGGTAATCATCCAGGCCGTATAGACCTCCACAAATAGGGGGAGTTACAGAGATTAAAGTGCTACGAATGGTACTACTTAAAACACAACCTAGTTAACATGGGTCCCAGAACGCATGTCTTATTATTATATTTTTTCAGGGTAATCAGGCAGGCCATATAGACCTCCCCCGATAGGGGGGGTAACAGTGATTAAAGTGCTAAGAAAAGTACTAATTAACACAAGCTAGTTACCATGGGTCCAACACCGTGTGTCTTGTTATACTTTGTCAGGGTAATCATGCAGGCCATATAGACCTCCCTTGATAGGGGGAGTAACAGGGATTACAGTTCTAAGAATAGTACTAAGAATAGTGCACTAAGATGAGTGCACAATGCAGGGCAGCGGCTTCAAAGGCTAATAAGATACTAGCATGTATTAAAAGAGGCATTGATTCAAGGGAGGAAAGCATAATTCTGTCATTATATAAAGCCCTGGTAAGACCTCACCTTGAGTTTGGAGTGCAGTTCTGGGGACCGATTGCTAAAAAAGATATTGCAGAACTAGAAAAAGTTCAGAGAAGGGCCACAAAGCTAATAAGGGGATTGGAGAAATTAACCTATGAGGAGAGGCTAGCCAAACTGGGTCTGTTCTCTTTAGAAAAAAGGCGCTTGAGAGGTGACATGATTACTTTATATAAATATATTCAAGGCCCATATACAGAGATGGCAGAAGCTCTTTTTATTCCAAGAAAATTGGTTCTGACAAGAGGTCATAATTTAAGGTTGGAGGAAAGGAGATTTAATCTCCTGCAACGGAAACGTTTTTTCACTGTAAGAGCAATAAAATTGTGGAACTCATTACCAAAGGAGGTAGTGAATGCCAATACCATAGATACATTTAAAAATAGTCTGGATAAATTTCTGTATATAAACAAAATTCATGGATATGATTGCTAGTATTAAATGGGTCACATTTTAATGGGGTTATTTAAGCTTAACTGGAGCTTTTTGTAAGTATTTTAGATTTGTATAGGTTGAACTCGATGGACTTCAGTCTTTTTTCAACCTTATCTACTATGTTACTATGTATGTTACTACTTAAACACAACCTAGTTACCATGGGTCCCAGACCAGATGTTTTCTTATTATACTTTGTCAGACTAATCATGCAGGCCATATAGAGCTCCAACAAAAGGGGGGGTAAGAGGGATTCAAGTGATAAGAAAAGTTTTACTTAACACAACAAAATTACCATGAGTCACAGACCGCGTGTCTTGTTATACTTTGTCAGGGTAATCAATCATAACCGCCATATAGACCTCCACCAATAGGGGGAGTTACAGGGCTGAAAGTGCTAAGAATAGTACTACTTAACACAACATAGTTACCATGGGTCCAAGACCGCATGTTTAATTATTATACTTTATAAGGGTAATTATATATCTAAAAAATCTATCTATTTCTCTTCTATCGATTCTATCTAACTATCAATCTATGTATATCTATCCTATCTATCGATCTATCTTCTGTCCGGACTGTTTTGAGAGAGCCACTTGTGTTTCTGACAAATTTGAAGTAGGAGGACAGAACAATCATCTTCTTCCATCTCCCGGTTCCAAAAATGAAGGCCATATAGACCTCCCCCGATAGGGGGAGTAACAGGTTGTAGTAAAATGTTAAGAATAGTACTACTTAACACACCATGGGTCACAGACCGCAAGTCTTATTGTTATACTCTGTCAGGGAAATTATATATATTTCAAATCGATTTATTTATATATCAAATCGATCAAACTATCAAACGTATCGATCAAATGTAGATTGCATATATTGATCGATGTAATTCGTATCTATAAAATGTATATTAAATATTTTGGTTGATGTCATTCGTATCTATAAAATGTATATTGCATCTTTGATTTGATAATATTCGTATCTATCAAATGTATATTGCATCTATTGATCGATGTAATTCGTATCTATCAAATGTATATTGCATGTATTGATCTATGTACAGTGTATCGATCATATGTATATTGCATCGATTGAGCTATGTAATCTATGTATCTATCTATCAAATCTAGCTATCTCGTGGTTCTGCAAGTGGACTGTTTGCGGTTGATTGCGGTGCGTTACACTTGGAGTTTGCTCTGTCACTGTGATGCGGCCGTAACCCTTACACTACCTGATAGATACGACATCATAACTGATGTTTTAAAGCACGTTATTGCAAACAATTTGGGAATGTTAGGTGATTTAGGCCCTTTATGGGTTAAAAGCAGACTCTGCATAAACTATGTAATTTTCCAGGGGAGTTTTGCCAGGGATCCCCCTCCAGCATGCCACAGTCCAGGTGTTAGTCCCCTTGAAACAACTTTTCCATCACTATTGTGGCCAGAAAGAGTCCTTGTAGGTTTTAAAGTTCGCCTGCCTATTGAAGTCAATGGCGGTTGACTTTTAAGTTCGCGACATCACTAATAATCAATAACCAAAACAATGGAATTAAAATATGCTATCATTTAATTTATTTTGGGTGGTCAAGGTTATGATTATCAATACATTAAAATACATATATCTTTTCATATGTTTAATTCCTGTCTGAACTTTAGATGTAAAATTACACTATTTATTCAGAGGCTGACATTCATGTTTACACGATTTCTTAACATTAAGAGCAGTTATAGATATATCTATTATTATGGTATATTTTGTATAAATAACATAATTTATGCTTACCTGATAAATTTATTTCTCTTGTAGTGTATCCAGTCCACGGATCATCCATTACTTGTGGGATATTCTCCTTCCCAACAGGAAGTTGCAAGAGGATCACCCACAGCAGAGCTGCTATATAGCTCCTCCCCTAACTGCCATATCCAGTCATTCGACCGAAACAAGCCGAGAAAGGAGAAACCATAGGGTGCAGTGGTGACTGAAGTTTAATTAAAATTTAGACCTGCCTTAAAAGGACAGGGCGGGCCATGGACTGGATACACTACAAGAGAAATAAATTTATCAGGTAAGCATAAATTATGTTTTCTCTTGTTAAGTGTATCCAGTCCACGGATCATCCATTACTTGTGGGATACCAATACCAAAGCTTAAGTACACGGATGATGGGAGGGACAAGGCAGGAACTTAAACGGAAGGAACCACTGCCTGTAGAACCTTTCTCCCAAAAACAGCCTCCGAAGAAGCAAAAGTATCAAATTTGTAAAATTTTGAAAAGGTATGAAGCGAAGACCAAGTCGCAGCCTTGCAAATCTGTTCAACAGAGGCCTCATTTTTAAAGGCCCAGGTAGAAGCCACAGCTCTAGTAGAATGAGCTGTAATTCTTTCAGGGGGCTGCTGTCCAGCAGTCTCATATGCTAAACGGATTATACTCCGAAGCCAAAAAGAAAGAGAGGTTGCCGAGGCCTTTTGACCTCTCCTCTGTCCAGAGTAAATAACAAACAGGTGAGATGTTTGGCGAAAATCTTTAGTAGCCTGCAAGTAAAACTTCAATGCACGGACTACGTCTAGATTATGCAAAAGACGTTCCTTCTTTGAAGAAGGATTAGGGCATAATGATGGAACAACAATCTCTTGATTGATATTCTTGTTAGAAACCACCTTAGGTAAAAACCCAGGTTTTGTACGCAGAACTACTTTATCTGAATGAAAGATCAGATAAGGAGAATCACAATGTAAGGCAGATAACTCCGAGACTCTTCAAGCCGAGGAAATAGCCATCAGTAAAAGAACTTTCCATGATAGAAGTTTGATATCAATAGAATGAAGGGGTTCAAACGGAACCCCTTGAAGAACTTTAAGAACCAAGTTTAAGCTCCATGGGGGAGCAACAGGTTTAAACACAGGCTTAATTCTAACTAAAGCCTGACAAAATGCCTGAACGTCCGGAACTTCTGCCAGACGCTTGTGTAAAAGAATAGACAGAGCAGAAATCTGTCCCTTTAAAGAACTAGCTGATAGTCCTTTGTCCAAACCCTCTTGGAGGAAGGACAATATCCTAGGAATCCTAACCCTACTCCATGAGTAATTCTTGGATTCACACCAATGAAGATATTTACGCCAAATCTTGTGGTAAATTTTCCTGGTGACAGGCTTTCGTGCCTGTATTAAGGTATCAATTACTGACTCGGAGAAGCCACGCTTTGATAGGATCAAGCGTTCAATCTCCATGCAGTCAGTCTCAGAGAAAGTAGATTCGGATGATTGAAAGGACCTTGTATTAGAAGGTCTTGTCTCAGAGGCAGAGTCCATGGTGGAAAGGATGACATGTCCACTAGGTCTGCATACCAGGTCCTGCATGGCCACGCAGGCACTATCAATATCACCGATGCTCTCTCCTGTTTGATTTTGGCAATCAGACGAAGGAGCAGAGGAAATGGTGGAAACACATAGGCCAGGTTGAAGAACCAAGGCGCTGCTAGAGCATCTATCAGTGCTGCTTCTGGGTCCCTGGACCTGGATCCGTAACAAGGAAGCTTGGCGTTCTGGCGAGACGCCATGAGATCCAGTTCTGGTTTGCCCCAACGGAGAACCAATTGAGCAAACACCTCCGGATGGAGTTCCCACTCCCCCGGATGAAAAGTCTGACGACTTAGAAAATCCGCCTCCCAGTTCTCTACCCCTGGGATATGGATCGCTGATAGGTGGCAAGAGTGAGTCTCTGCCCAGCGAATTATCTTGGAGACTTCTAACATCGCTAGGGAACTCCTGGTCCCCCCTTGATGGATGATGTAAGCCACAGTCGTGATGTTGTCCGACTGAAATCTGATGAACCTCAGTGTTGCTAACTGAGGCCAAGCTAGAAGAGCATTGAATATTGCTCTTAACTCCAGAATATTTATTGGGAGGAGTTTCTCCTCCTGAGTCCATGAACCCTGAGCCTTCAGGGAGTTCCAGACTGCACCCCAACCTAGAAGGCTGGCGTCTGTTGTTACAATGGTCCAATCTGGCCTGCGAAAGGTCATACCTTTGGACAGATGGACCCGAGATAACCACCAGAGAAGAGAATCTCTGGTTTCCTGATCCAGATTTAGTAGAGGGGACAAATCTGTGTAATCCCCATTCCACTGACTGAGCATGCATAATTGCAGCGGTCTGAGATGCAGGCGCGCAAATGGCACTATGTCCATCGCCGCTACCATTAAGCCGATTACTTCCATGCACTGAGCCACTGTGGGGTGCGGAATGGAGTGAAGAACAAGGCAAGCATTTAGAAGTTTTGATAACCTGGACTCCGTCAGGTAAATTTTCATTTCTATAGAATCTATCAGAGTCCCTAGGAAGGAAACCCTTGTGAGAGGAGATAGAGAACTCTTTTCTTCGTTCACTTTCCACCCATGCGACCTCAGAAATGCCAGAACTATCTCTTTATGAGACTTGGCAATTTGAAAGCTTGACGCCTGTATCAGGATGTCGTCTAGGTAAGGAGCCACCGCTATGCCTCGCGGTCTTAGAACCGCCAGAAGTGAGCCCAGAACCTTTGTAAAAATTCTTGGGGCTGTAGCCAACCCGAATGGAAGAGCTACAAACTGGTAATGCCTGTCTAGAAAGGCAAACCTCAGGAACCGATGCGGATTCTTGTGGATCGGAATGTGAAGGTAGGCATCCTTTAAGTTCACTGTGGTCATGTACTGACCCTCTTGGATCATGGGTAAAATGGTTCGAATAGTTTCCATCTTGAATGATGGAACTCTGAGGAATTTGTTTAGGATCTTTAGATCCAAAATTGGTGTGAAGGTTCCCTCTTTTTTGGGAACCACAAAGAGATTTGAATAAAAACCCCTGTCCTTGTTCCGTCCGCGGAACTGGATGGATCACTCCCATTACAAGGAGGTCTTGCCCGCAGCTTAGGAATGCCTCTTTCTTTATCTGGTTTGAAGATAATCTTGAAAGGTGAAATCTCCCTTGTGGGGGAGAAGCTTTGAAGTCCAGAAGATATCCCTGAGATATGATCTCCAACGCCCAGGGATCCTGAACATCTCTTGCCCACGCCTGGGCGAAGAGAGAGAGTCTGCCCCCTACTAGATCCGTTGTCGGATAGGGGGCCGCTCTTTCATGCTGTCTTGGAGGCAGCAGCAGGCTTTCTGGCCTGCTTGCCCTTGTTCCAGGACTGGGTAGGTTTCCAGGCCTGCTTAGATTGAGGAAAAGTTCCCTCTTGTTTTGAAGTAGAGGGAGCTGATCCTGCACCTGCCTTGAAATTTCGAAAGGCACGAAAATTAGACTGTTTGGCCCTTGATTTGGCCCTGTCCTGAGGAAGGGTATGACCCTTACCTCCAGTAATGTCAGCAATAATTTCTTTCAAACCAGGCCCGAATAAGGTCTGCCCCTTGAAAGGAATGTTAAGTAATTTAGACTTTGAAGTCACATCAGCTGACCAGGATTTAAGCCATAGCGCCCTACGCGCCTGGATGGTGAATCCGGAATTCTTAGCCGTTAGTTTAGTCAAATGAACAATGGCATCAGAAACAAATTAGTTAGCTAGCTTAAGTGTTCTAAGCGTGTCAATAATTTCAGTCAATGGAGCTGTATGGATGGCCTCTTCCAGGGCCTCAAACCAGAACGCCGCCGCAGCAGTGACAGGCGCAATGCATGCAAGGGGCTGTAAAATAAAACCTTGTTGAATAAACATTTTCTTAAGGTAACCCTCTAATTTTTTATCCATTGGATCTGAAAAAGCACAACTGTCCTCAACCGGGATAGTGGTACGCTTTGCTAAAGTAGAAACTGCTCCCTCCACCTTAGGGACTGTCTGCCATAAGTCCCGTGTAGTGGCATCTATTGGAAACATTTTTCTAAATATAGGAGGTGGGGAAAAGGGCACACCGGGTCTATCCCACTCCTTTACTAATAATTTCTGTAAGCCTTTTAGGTATTGGAAAAACATCAGTACTCACCGGCACTGCATAGTATTTATCCAGCCTACACAATTTCTCTGGCACTGCAAATGTGTCACAGTCATTCAGAGCAGCTAATACCTCCCCAAGTAACACACGGAGGTTCTCAAGCTTAAATTTAAAATTAGAAATCTCTGAATCAGGTCTCCCCGATTCAGAGACGTCACCCACAGACTGAAGCTCTCCGTCCTCAGGTTCTGCATATTGTGACGCAGTATCAGACATGGCTCTTACAGCATCTACGCGCTCTGTATCTCGTCTAACCCCAGAGCTATCGCGCTTGCCTCTCAATTCAGGCAATCTGGCTAATACCTGTGACAGGGTATTATTCATGATTGCAGCCATGTCCTGCAAAGTAATCGCTATGGGCATCCCTGATGTACTTGGCGCCATATTAGTGTGCGTCCCTCGAGCGGGAGGCGAAGGGTCCGACACGTGGGGAGAGTTAGTCGGCATAACTTCCCCCTCGACAGACCCCTCTGGTGACAATTCTTTTATAGATAAAGACTGATCTTTACTGTTTAAGGTGAAATCAATACATTTAGTACACATTCTCCTATGGGGCTCCACAATGGCTTTTAAAAATAATGAACAAGTAGTTTCCTCTGTGTCAGACATGTTTGTACAGACTAGCAATGAGACTAGCAAGCTTGGAAAACACTTTAAACAAAGTTAACAAGCAATATAAAAAACGTTACTGTGCCTTTAAGAGAAACAAATTTTGGCAAAATTTGAAATAACAGTGAAAAAAGGCAGTTACACTAACAAAGTTTTTACAGTGTATGTAACAAGTTAGCAGAGCATTGCACCCACTTGCAAATGGATGATTAACCCCTTAATACAAAAAACAGATTAACAAAACGAAAAATATGTTTTTTAAACAGTGATAATAACTGCCACAGCTCCTATTTTTGAAGCCTTTTGAGCCCATCAGAGATGTCCTATAGCATGCAGGGGACTGCTGATGGAAGCTGAATGTCACAGTTTGTAATTTAAACTGCACCAACTGTAACTTTTATACTATAACAGTGAAAAGCCTCAGGAAAACTGTTTCTAGCAAAAATAAAGCCAGCCATGTGGAAAAAACTAGGCCCCAATAAGTTTTATCACCAAAGCATATATAAAAACGATTAAACATGCCAGCAAACGTTTTATATTATACTTTTATAAGAGTATGTATCTCTGTTAATAAGCCTGATACCAGTCGCTATTAAATCACTGCATTTAGGCTTAACTTACATTAATCTGGTATCAGCAGCATTTTTCTAGCAAGTTCCATCCCTAGAAATATGTTTACTGCACATACCTTATTGCAGGAAAACCTGCATGCCATTCCCTCTCTGAAGTTACCTCACTCCTCAGAATATGTGAGAACGGCAATGGATCTTAGTTACTTCTGCTAAGATCATAGAAATCACAGGCAGATTCTTCTTCTAATGCTGCCTTTGATAAAACAGTACACTCCGGTACCATTTAAAAATAACAAACTTTTGATTGAAGTTAAGAAACTAACTATAATACACCACTCTCCTCTTACTACGTCCATCTTTGTTGAGAGTTGCAAGAGAATGACTGGATATGGCAGTTAGGGGAGGAGCTATATAGCAGCTCTGCTGTGGGTGATCCTCTTGCAACTTCCTGTTGGGAAGGAGAATATCCCACAAGTAATGGATGATCCGTGGACTGGATACACTTAACAAGAGAAATTAACCGTATTAACTACAACTCATTTTTCAATATTTTTCAATATTATTGATTAGCTGTAGTTATTTGTTATTTGTATGGTTATTACTATATTAATTGGTTCTAGCATCCTATACTCTTACTCTATCAAATGGGAGCACTTTCTATTGTTTAGGATAATTACAAGCAACTATTGGTATTAACTAAATATACACATGAGTGGTTATAACTGTATGTACATCCACTTTTTGTTTTGGTTTTGGTTTTTTGACAATTACTTTACTTCAATGACTTCAGAATGACTGGATATGGCAGTTAGGGGAGGAGCTATATAGCAGCTCTGCTGTGGGTGATCCTCTTGCAACTTCCTGTTGGGAAGGAGAATATCCCACAAGTAATGGATGATCCGTGGACTGGATACACTTAACAAGAGAAATTAACCGTATTAACTACAACTCATTTTTCAATATTTTTCAATATTATTGATTAGCTGTAGTTATTTGTTATTTGTATGGTTATTACTATATTAATTGGTTCTAGCATCCTATACTCTTACTCTATAAAATGGGAGCACTTTCTATTGTTTAGGATAATTACAAGCAACTATTGGTATTAACTAAATATACACATGAGTGGTTATAACTGTATGTACATCCACTTTTTGTTTTGGTTTTGTTTTTTTGACAATTACTTTACTTCAATGCCTTCAGAATGACTGGATATGGCAGTTAGGGGAGGAGCTATATAGCAGCTCTGCTGTGGGTGATCCTCTTGCAACTTCCTGTTGGGAAGGAGAATATCCCACAAGTAATGGATGATCCGTGGACTGGATACACTTAACAAGAGAAATTAACCGTATTAACTACAACTCATTTTTCAATATTTTTCAATATTATTGATTAGCTGTAGTTATTTGTTATTTGTATGGTTATTACTATATTAATTGGTTCTAGCATCCTATACTCTTACTCTATCAAATGGGAGCACTTTCTATTGTTTAGGATAATTACAAGCAACTATTGGTATTAACTAAATATACACATGAGTGGTTATAACTGTATGTACATCCACTTTTTGTTTTGGTTTTTTGACAATTACTTTACTTCAATATATTTAATTTTTCCAGTTTGTTTGGTTTAAAATAAAGCCCCAACAACTATCTACCTATATATATATATATATATATATATATCATTCACCTGTACCCTGACATAATTCCCCCTTCCAATCCAAATAGATGTAGGACACATGTATTTGAATTGGCTTAAAGTCAGTGGTATTTGGTGAGGATGTTGACAGTATGCATCATAGATAGTCTTCTATGGAGAGAGTCCATCATTTTTGAGCCCTCATGCTCATCAGCTAGGCATCTTTAAACTACAGTATGTCTTTAATGCATTTGGGGATATGACACTTTATTCTCCCTCTATGACTTGTAGTTGGGATCTAGGATGACACGCTCACAACTGATTAATATGGACCCATTTATCCTTAAAAGTATCATTTTTGGGTATCCTAATTTTATAGGCAACTGGAGATATTTTGTCAGTAACGACAAAAGGACCCTTCCATGATGGAAGAAATTTCTTCTCCTTAACCTGATCTCTTCCAAAGTTATAAAGATAAACTTTATCATTTATTTCATATTCCTTTTTGGACGTTTTAAGATCATAATAGGTTTTAGTGGCAGTTGCGGACTTTTCTATGTTCCTTTGAGCAAATGCAAAGGCATATTGCAGGTGCTCTCTTAGGTTTTCCATGTATTGATGTGTATTGGCAGCGTTTATCAAGTTTTAGTCTGATGTACGGTACAGTAGATGCTGAGGTAGAACCATTCTTCTACCAGTCATCAGTTCAAAAGGTGATATCTTGGTAGCACTACTTGGATTTGCTCTTAATGCTATTAGGACCAGAGGTAATTTTACATCCCAGTCTTTACCCGTTTTACCCACAAACTTTTTAAAGATCTTCACTATGGACTGGTTGTAATGCTCTACACCACCACTTGAGGCAGCTCTATATGCAATATGGAGCTTTCTTTTAATCCCTAGTATTTTCCACATTTTGGTCATCACTTCGCTAGTGAAGTGGGTTCCCCCATCGGATTCGATTCTTTGGGGCAAACCAAATCTGGAAAACACATGGTTGATGAGCTATGGTGCACATGTTTCAGCACTATTGTGAAGCGCACTGATGCACTCCCATTTAGTGAATAGGCATGTCACTGTTAACATGTATTTGTTACCTCTGGTGACCTAGTTACTGAAACAATAAAATCAATTTGTATATCTGACCATGGCATTACCATCCCCCTTTTCTGCAATGGCGCTCTATGCATTGGTGCAGTGGGTTGGAACTGTGGACAGATTAAACAACCTTGACAGTAAGTTTGAACATCTTTCAACATGTGTGGCCAGAAGGCATAATCACGCAATATTTCATACATTAATTTGGCGCCACAGTGGCCAGATGTGGGAGCATCATGGGCATGTTGAAGCATGAGACCTCTGAATTTGGTGGGTACTACCTATTGCTGGATGCCAGTTTTGGAGGTTCTAATTAACAAACCATCCTGTAACTTGAATTGCAATCTAGACTTCATTAAGATTCTAAGATCTTCTTTGCCAATACAATCATCTTTTGAGATGGGGTTGCTTTCAGGATCTTCAATGTGTTTATAGAAGATGCCTACAATGGGGTCTTCTTTTTGACTAGTGATCAGGTCCTCACTAGGAGAATCCTGACTCTATTGTACCAGGTTAGACTCACTCTGTTGTTTAGCCTGGTTTCTGGTAATGGCTTCTGCCTGAATTGCACCCATTAAGTGGTCGATATTAAGGAGTTCTCCAGTTATGGCTCCTTGTTTGGCTAATGAATCTGCAAGATCATTGCCTTCCTTATCTGGACCTAGAACCCTGGAATTACCCTTGGTCTTTTTCCAGTGGATGGTTAAATCATTGGACACCACCAGATTATCAATCTCGCAGAACAACTTGCCATGCTTGACTGGTTTGTTGTTACTTTTCTGCATGCCATTTCTTTTCCAAGTTGGCAGGTATTCCAAAAAACTGTCACGCACGTAATTTGAGTCAGTAATGATCACAAATTCATGAATACCATGTTCAATAGCCATTTCAGTGGTTTTTAGAACAGCAGTTAGTTCTGCAACCTGACTGGATCTTGGTCCAATGTTGAAACCTATAGATATATTTGGGAATCCACCTGTCCAAGTTATACCAATGCCCACGACTAATCTGCGCTCGTTATCAATAGTGGCATGGTAAGAACAACCATCAACATATACCCAAGGTAATGTTTGACAATGGTCCTCATTGTATATTTTATACGGGGAAAGCAATTGTTCCTCCAGGAAATTATCTTCTGATAAATCTTCCCCAGGATCTTTAGCAACACAGTCGTGGAGCTCAGTAAGCCCTTGTGTGACTGGATTCTTTTTATTCTGCTTGTAGCGAATTTCTAAAGGCCAGCCTTGTAAGGAAAGAGTCCAAGCTGTTATGCAGCTATTAGACAAATTCCCATCTCTTATTCTCTCACTTTGCAGATATAGCAAAGGCTGGTGGGCCATTTCTACAATACTTTTCTCACCCTGTATATAGCTGTGGAAATTTTGTAGAGCCCATACAGTAGATAAAAGGGCTTTTTCGCATTCGCTAAATTTCATTTCTACTGGGGCTAGAGTCTTGCTCGCATAAGTAATGACTTTGCCTAAATTATCATGCTTTTGGTACAAAACAGCACTCATGCTTATGTCTGTGTAACCTGTTTCTAAGTAGAAAGGTTGACCACCCTCAGGGTACACTAAGCAAGGTGCTTGAGTGAGTTTTCTCTTCAGCTCTTTGATGGCTGTCTCTTGAGTCTCACTCCAGTGCCATTTCACATCCTTCTTTAGAAGAAGTAGCAGTGGTTTAGCTAATTCTGCATAATTATCAATGAATTTGCGAGAGTAATTCGTCATACCCAGGAATGATCTCAATTCCTTTAAGTTAGTTGGGTTTTTAGAATTTACTATAGCTTCCACCTTCTTCTTCTGAGGATTTAGCCCTTCAGAAGTAACTTCATGTCCCAAGAAGTTTACACTAGTGCAGCACCATTGAGCTTTTTGTAGGGAAAATTTGACACCTGCCCTTTTAAGTTGGCTGAGGTCGTGTTTAAGCTTTGCAATGTGTTTTTCAAAGTCTGTGCTTTTGATTAAAACATCATCAACATAAGATAAGGTCCCCCTTTCCAGTGCATCAGGCATAGCCTTATGCATGAATACAGCAAATTCATGTCCAGAATTTATGTATCCAAATGGAAGTCTCTGTAATGCATACTGGACCTTTTGTAATGAGAATGTCAACTTATACTGGTCCTCCTCATGTACCTTTATGGTCCAATATCCCTGTGCACAATCAATGGCCGTGAATATTTTGGATCCCTGCATCTGTGCTAGGCACTGGTCAATATATGGCACAGGCCAGCCAGAGATGTACACTCGCTTGTCTAGCTGTCTTAAGTCAGCACACAAATGCCATTATCCATTGGGTTTAAGAACACCTAGAATAGGATTATTATAAGAGCTGTGCACCTGTCTGATAATACCTCTTTCTTCCAAGTTCCTTATGATTTCTGCGAGAGAATCATATGAGGCTAAAGGTATTGTTTAACAAAGACAGATGGTGCATTGGGATCTGTTTCTATTCTTGCAATGTGCAAGTCTGTAGTCCCACAGTCATAAGAATCTCTAGCAAAAATATCTTTGTACTCCATCAGGAGTTCTCGTAGCTGTCATCATCACTGGAACAGCCATTAGCTAAAGATATTTGCTCTTCGACTATTTGCTGAAATCCTGGAAAGATCTCAGGCTGTCCTATTTCATAGGCTTCTTCCAACCTAGAGGTGAGGTCCCCTTGATTAAAATTTACATTGCCCCCATGACTCTGGGTATTGGGGTATTCTTGATCTTTTATCGGCTGATCAAATACTAGAGAGGCTTCTTAACTTTTACAGATGCCTTCCTCTGAGCTGCAAAGGATTGTTCTATTAGTTGTTCTTCAGTTAAATATCCTTCAGGTATTAGCCCAATTATATTATTTTGGAATCCAAAAGTGTAATAACTTGATTCCAGCGCATATCCTATGGTAGTTCCCTTGGATAAGGTTATATCCTGTGGGGTCATGTTATTGGAATTGGAATAGTTCCAATATTTACCAAAGGAGTATGGGCCATTGTGACACCCAGATTTTGTATTCTATGGGAGAGGCAAATTAGTTTTTCAGAAGTTTTTAATTTCTGACTTCTCTTTACCTGTAAGGGTAAAAGGAATCTATCAGCCCCAGCAGGGATCATAACATCGCTAGACACCTGCATATTTACAGCATATGGCATTTGCTGGTTTGATTTCAGGGCTGTGTTTTCATCCTGAAATATTTCAGCATCCCCCCTTAACCTGCTCCAGAGGCAAGAGTTAATCAAATCTATTTGTATGGTATATCTATGTAAGAGATCATTGCCAATGTATATTTGATTATGGGGAGTATTTAAAACTAAAAGCAGGTGCTTCACTGATTTATTACCTATAGATCATATAGATACTAAGCACTTAGCTGTGATGTTATAACTTGTCATCCAGGCCGTAAACACAGTGGCCTTGGGGAGAAAGATATTTAATCACCTTAGGTTTAGCTATTTGCGGTAATAAGCCTTTGCTGTTTTAAGTTCAATTTGGCATACTTGGTTTTCCCAAGGTCATGCACTTGTATAGGGATAAATAGATCCTCTTTAACTCTCTCAATTCCTGCGACGTATTGAGCGTGGCCTCCCCCCTTAGGGATTTTAGCATCCCCCTTGTGGAGAGATATGGTTAATACATTGCCGTCTAAGGAAATATTCGCTATCTTTCCAGGTGAAATTTTAAAAGTATTACCATCAGAACCACTTAAAGGAGTCTGATCATCTATTTGTAAGATAGTGATTTCAGGTACAGAGTAATTTCTGAAATGAATCTCCACAGCATCTACAGCATCTAGCTTCTCTTCCACAGCATGACAGTTATGTCGGGTGCGAGATATATCGGATCGCTCATAACTGATTGGCCTTTTTACTTGTGACCAAATTAAATTATTTATGCAATCAATTATGGTGCTTAATCGCTTCAGGAGATCACACTACCAATTATTAAACGATCAGTTGGCAGATCCACTATAATGACAGGGTGTCTTATGACCCTGTTCCCCAGCCTCACTTTTTTTTTTTAAGATTTTTTATTGAGATTTAATAAGGGTATACAAAACATGTATGTCAATGTATGTTATACAAGAAAGGATACAAAAAGAGAAACAATTGTTATACTTTCAACTATCGTAGAGCATGATCACCAGACATCTGCAAGTTATGGCCTAGATTTAGAGTTCGGCGGTAAAAGGGCTGTTAACGCTCCGCGGGTTTTTTTCTGGCCGCACCATAAATTTAACTCTGGTATCGAGAGTTCAAACAAATGCTGCGTTAGGCTCCAAAAAAGGAGCGTAGAGCATTTTTACCGCAAATGCAACTCTCGATACCAGAGCTGCTTACGGACGCGGCCGGCATCAAAAACGTGCTCGTGCACGATTCTCCCATAGGAAACAATGGGGCTGTTTGAGCTGAAAAAAAACCTAACACCTGCAAAAAAGCAGCGTTCAGCTCCTAACGCAGCCCCATTGTTTCCTATGGGGAAACACTTCCTACGTCTGCACCTAACACTCTAACATGTACCCCGAGTCTAAACACCCCTAGCCTTACACTTATTAACCCCTAATCTGCCGCCCACGCTATCGCTGACCCCTGCATTACACTTTTAACCCCTAATCTGCCGCTCCGTAAAACGCCGCCACCTACGTTATCCCTATGTACCCCTAATCTGCTGCCCTAACATCGCCGACCCCTATGTTATATTTATTAACCCCTAATCTGCCCCCCACAACGTCGCCGACACCTACCTACACTTATTAACCCCTAATCTGCCGAGCGGACCTGAGCGCTACTATAATAAAGTTATTAACCCCTAATCCGCCTCACTAACCCTATCATAAATAGTATTAACCCCTAATCTGCCCTCCCTAACATTGCCGACACCTACCTTCAATTATTAACCCCTAAACTTCCGATCGGAGCTCACCGCTATTCTAATAAATGGATTAACCCCTAAAGCTAAGTCTAACCCTAACACTAACACCCCCTAAGTTAAATATAATTTTTATCTAACGAAATAAATTAACTCTTATTAAATAACTTATTCCTATTTAAAGCTAAATACTTACCTGTAAAATAAATCCTAATATAGCTACAATATAAATTATAATTATATTATAGCTATTTTAGGATTAATATTTATTTTACAGGCAACTTTGTAATTATTTTAACCAGGTACAATAGCTATTAAATAGTTAAGAACTATTTAATAGTTACCTAGTTAAAATAATAACAAATTTACCTGTAAAATAAATCCTAACCTAAGTTATAATTAAACCTAACACTACCCTATCAATAAAATAATTAAATAAACTACCTACAATTACCTACAATTAACCTAACACTACACTATCAATAAATAAATTAAACACAATTGCTACAAATAAATACAATTAAATAAACTAGCTAAAGTACAAAAAATAAAAAAGAACTAAGTTACAGAAAATAAAAAAATATTTACAAACATAAGAAAAATATTACAACAATTTTAAACTAATTACACCTACTCTAAGCCCCCTAATAAAATAACAAAGCCCCCCAAAATAAAAAATTCCCTACCCTATTCTAAATTAAAAAAGTTACAAGCTCTTTTACCTTACCAGCCCTGAACAGGGCCCTTTGCGGGGCATGCCCCAAGAATTTCAGCTCTTTTGCCTGTAAAAGAATAAATACAATACCCCCCCCCCAACATTACAACCCACCACCCACATACCCCTAATCTAACCCAAACCCCCCTTAAATAAACCTAACACTAAGCCCCTGAAGATCTTCCTACCTTGTCTTCACCATCCAGGTATCACCGATCCGTCCTGGCTCCAAGATCTTCATCCAACCCAAGCGGGGGTTGGCGATCCATAATCCGGTGCTCCAAAGTCTTCCTTCTATCCGGCAAGAAGAGGACATCCGGACCGGCAAACATCTTCTCCAAGCGGCATCTTCGATCTTCTTCCATCCGGTGCGGAGAGGGTCCATCTTGAAGCAGGCGACGCGGATCCATCCTCTTCTTCCGATGTCTCCCGACTAATGACGGTTCCTTTAAGGGACGTCATCCAAGATGGCGTCCCTCGAATTCCGATTGGCTGATAGGATTCTATCAGCCAATCGGAATTAAGGTAGGAATTTTCTGATTGGCTGATGGAATCAGCCAATCAGAATCAAGTTCAATCCGATTGGCCGATCCCATCAGCCAATCAGATTGAGCTCGCATTCTATTGGCTGATCGGAACAGCCAATAGAATGCGAGCTCAATCTGATTGGCTGATTGGATCAGCCAATCGGATTGAACTTGATTCTGATTGGCTGATTCCATCAGCCAATCAGAAAATTCCTACCTTAATTCCGATTGGCTGATAGAATCTTATCAGCCAATCGGAATTCGAGGGACGCCATCTTGGATGACGTCCCTTAAAGGAACCGTCATTAGTCGGGAGACATCGGAAGAAGAGGATGGATCCGCGTCGCCTGCTTCAAGATGGACCCTCTCCGCACCGGATGGAAGAAGATCGAAGATGCCGCTTGGAGAAGATGTTTGCCGGTCCGGATGTCCTCTTCTTGCCGGATAGGAGGAAGACTTTGGAGCACCGGATTATGGATCGCCAACCCCCGCTTGGGTTGGATGAAGATCTTGGAGCCAGGACAGATCGGTGATACCTGGATGGTGAAGACAAGGTAGGAAGATCTTCAGGGGCTTAGTGTTAGGTTTATTTAAGGGGGGTTTGGGTTAGATTAGGGGTATGTGGGTGGTGGGTTGTAATGTTGGGAAGGGGGGGTATTGTATTTATTCTTTTACAGGCAAAAGAGCTGAAATTCTTGGGGCATGCCCCGCAAAGGGCCCTGTTCAGGGCTGGTAAGGTAAAAGAGCTTGTAACTTTTTTAATTTAGAATAGGGTAGGGAATTTTTTATTTTGGGGGGCTTTGTTATTTTATTAGGGGGCTTAGAGTAGGTGTAATTAGTTTAAAATTGTTGTAATATTTTTCTTATGTTTGTAAATATTTTTTTATTTTCTGTAACTTAGTTCTTTTTTATTTTTTGTACTTTAGCTAGTTTATTTAATTGTATTTATTTGTAGCAATTGTGTTTAATTTATTTATTGATAGTGTAGTGTTAGGTTAATTGTAGGTAATTGTAGGTAGTTTATTTAATTATTTTATTGATAGGGTAGTGTTAGGTTTAATTATAACTTAGGTTAGGATTTAATTTACAGGTAAATTTGTTATTATTTTAACTAGGTAACTATTAAATAGTTCTTAACTATTTAATAGCTATTGTACCTGGTTAAAATAATTACAAAGTTGCCTGTAAAATAAATATTAATCCTAAAATAGCTATAATATAATTATAATTTATATTGTAGCTATATTAGGATTTATTTTACAGGTAAGTATTTAGCTTTAAATAGGAATAAGTTATTTAATAAGAGTTAATTTATTTCGTTAGATAAAAATTATATTTAACTTAGGGGGGTGTTAGTGTTAGGGTTAGACTTAGCTTTAGGGGTTAATCCATTTATTAGAATAGCGGTGAGCTCCGATCGGAAGTTTAGGGGTTAATAATTGAAGGTAGGTGTCGGCGATGTTAGGGAGGGCAGATTAGGGGTTAATACTATTTATGATAGGGTTAGTGAGGCGGATTAGGGGTTAATAACTTTATTATAGTAGCGCTCAGGTCCGCTCGGCAGATTAGGGGTTAATAAGTGTAGGCAGGTGTCGGCGACGTTGAGGGGGGCAGATTAGGGGTTAATAAATATAATATAGGGGTCGGCGGTGTTAGGGGCAGCAGATTAGGGGTACATAGGGATAACGTAGGTGGCGGCGATTTGCGGTCGGAAGATTAGGGGTTAATTATTTTAAGTAGCTTGCGGCGACGTTGTGTGGGGCAAGTTAGGGGTTAATAAATATAATATAGGGGTCGGCGGGGTTAGGGGCAGCAGATTAGGGGTACATAAGTATAACGTAGGTGGCGGTCGGCAGATTAGGGGTTAAAAATTTTAATCGAGTGGCGGCGATGTGGGGGGACCTCGGTTTAGGGGTACATAGGTAGTTTATGGGTGTTAGTGTACTTTAGGGTACAGTAGTTAAGAGCTTTATAAACCGGCGTTAGCCAGAAAGCTCTTAACTCCTGCTATTTTCAGGCGGCTGGAATTTTGTCGTTAGAGCTCTAACGCTCACTGCAGAAACGACTCTAAATACCAGCGTTAGGAAGATCCCATTGAAAAGATAGGCTACGCAAATGGCGTAGGGGGATCTGCGGTATGGAAAAGTCGCGGCTGAAAAGTGAGCGTTAGACCCTTTCCTGACTGACTCCAAATACCAGCGGGCGGCCAAAACCAGCGTTAGGAGCCTCTAACGCTGGTTTTGACGGCTACCGCCGAACTCTAAATCTAGGCCTATATGTATAGTATATACCCACCAAACTATATGACATCTAAAAAGAAAATCTATAAAGCCACTCCTGGACCTCATATTATCATAAACAGAAAATAAAACAGGCAATCAGAATCAGGCAGAGACCACTTTTGGATCTCAGATTATGAATCTGCAGTTTCTTATTTTTTTGTAATATATAACAAGCTCTTATATCAGCTATGATTGGGACAAAACTAAAATGGAACAGTAAACTAACAAGAGAACACTATGTCACATGAAATTATATATATAGACATCAGTATATATAGCGATATTATGGGTAAAGATAGGATTTCCATAAGATGCAATTTCTTATGCTTATCTAATAAGCCGATGGGAGTGTGTGTGTGTGTGTGTGGGGGGGGGGGTTACGCACAAATGATATTGGTAAATTGATAGTAGTGAGTGATGGGTAGGAGTAGAAGAGAGATCAATGTGTAACATAGGATCAAGACTTAATATTAAGTAGGTATGACTAGAATGGGTTATTGTATAAATAACAGGAATGAAGAATACTCCCCAATGATCCTATACCTGTTATAAATAGGAAGTTACTATTGGTGCTGGATCTAGGGCTTTTCTCAACTTATTAACAATGAATATGACCATATTAATATTGGCATCCCACTAGTTATGGAGAGCAAACAAAAAATTAGATAAAATTAACCTGCAGCACAGAACTATTATAAACCACACAACAATCACCCCTCAGAGGTACAGAAATGTAAACATAAGGAAAGGGATAACGCATTAAGGGGACCACTAAACTAGATATATGTAGGAGTTAAACATGCCCTCAGTCCTCAGGGAAATGTACCTAACCCGGCTAATTGAAATCCTCCAAGTGTAAATATAACCATATAGGTTGCTTGAAAGTATAAGTCCATCGTAAGGGTATGGGCCCTATACCCCACAGCAGAAACAGAGTTCTCACCTGTAGCTGATAGTAGACAATATCTGTTGTATTGTGTTATATATAACCAGTAGGAGGATATTGACTCCCTCTTAACTGAGTAAAAACAGCAGACAGAGAGCTCCCGAAATATATAAATATACAGATTATAGGAGACATGTCTTATAGTAAACTAGTGACTATAAAGATTAAAGCAGATCACGTACATCTAAAGCATATGGCAAACTGTAACTAGTCCTTTACCCCCCTCTAGTGGTCCCAATTAATATTTATATCTTATTGCTAAATATTTGAATTTAATTCCCTAACTTGTCGCTAGGTAAATATAACTAAGCAAATTTCCAATTCTCATTAGTCAAGCTTGGGGGGAGGGGGGATGTCATAAGTATTATACTTTTGAAGGGGGTTGCATATATATATAAAAAACATGTCATACATCGTAAAAACAAAATATAACAGGTGGAAGGCTGTATACAGATAAACTACTCTTCATGGAGAGATATTACAGGTCCCTCCCCAATGCAGACTCAGCATTAGTTTAAACCTTAGTTCCCATCATTAAATACGTCAGTAAAATGCTAACCGTACACTGAGATAAGACCAGCAATCAGTAAATTACTCCTGTGGTTAAGAATACTCAACTGGGAAATGTAAGCACTTCACATTTCCCAGATCTAAAAGTCCGTTAGCCAATATAGGCACTGCAGATTAAATTAAATTAGTTCCATAAAGGCACAGTCAATCCCCTTATAAGTAGGATGTGAGTCTCACCGTATAAGGTGTGATATTCTATGCTACTCCAGTACTGCTTAATGTTCGTTTGGGATGAACGTTGTGGGGCCTTCCTATAGTTACCTGGCCTTTGTAAAGCAGCCAAGGGGTTAACCTATGAGGTCCTTGTGGGATTTGTATTCTAATGATCTAGTTGAGAGCTCTGTCCCAGTCTCCTGCACCGCTGCTGAGCAACTGTCGTTGGAGATTGTGCCTCATATCGCCAAATGTGGGACCCATACCTTCACTACACTCCGGGAGGCCGGCCGCGTGGAACACTTAGGCACCTTTGCTCCAGACCCTTCCAGTACTGTAGTCGGCAGGGGACTATCTGTGGAGTCCCATGTCTCATTTTGTTGGGCTGCAGGAACAACCGTCCGTGGCTTCCTGGTATATTCTGGACCTAACAGGTCAATAACGGGACTCAGTGTAGGCTGGTCAACTGCAGAGAGGTAGATTCTCTCTCTGGTGTCTAGGTTTAGGTTCACAATCAGTCCACATAATGGTCGCCACACTGTCTGCTCCCTCTCTTCTTTTTCAATAGGTATTCGCTGTAAAGCTAGAGGTGAAGTAGACGATTCAGGGTGTAAGTGTCAGGAAGCTACTATATAAAAAGTAATTCCTGAGTTTTTGAGACTCCTGGATGTCCAGACATAGGTGTTTCATGATGGAGATGTATAAGATTGTTCCTTACAGTTGGTGGGACATATATCCGATTTTTGTAATAGTATAATCCGGAAGTGTTGTCCTTATTACAAATGGAAGGAATGGTGGAATCCATCTGTGAGGCGGAGAGTAAATCACTTTGTAATGTTGAGGTAAGAGCTAGAAATTTGTTGGAAGGTATGACTTGTTGTGGATCGTCCTTTTCAGTATGTTTCTCGAAGGAGCATGAAAGAGCGTCCGCTTGAGTGTTTTTTGAACCAGGTCTGTAAGTAATCAAAAAATTGAACCGATCCAAAAAGAGAGACCACCGTACTTGTCGTGAAGACAGAGTTTTATTTTTCTTGAGGTATTGTAAGTTTTTATGATCGGTGAATACAATGAAAGGTGAAGTTGAAGTGAAGTTGTTCCCTCGAGGAGATGTCTCCAGTGTTCTATAGCGCTTTTGATGGCTAAAAGTTCCAGGTCTCTGTCAGATCCTTCCTTTTTTCTCTGCTCACTGCCCCTTTAATGAATGCACCTGCCTATTTAAGACACACCTTTGCCTCTCTTCTATGCTGGATTATCTGCAATTCTCAGTGAACTGTGTGTGAAACTGAGCCAATCCGGCTCCACCTAATTTCCCCAGCATTTCAGAGCGGCACTCTCGCTCTCGCTACTAACCGCAGCTTGTACTTTCAGCTTGTCTCAGACCAGTATCGGTTGCTACCCGCTGACGTCATCAGCTACCGCCTGGAGCCATTCTCACACAGCTCCACGCTGCAAGCCGCAAACCTCCGCGGTCTCTCATATAACTTTGCACACCTCTGTTTCCAGGACTGATTAACAGGTCGTATGTTTACCAATACTATTACTTGATACCTTATATTTCATTCGCTTCAGTATCTACCTTGATCAATATCTCACTGAATATCTGGACAGTATTATTGCATGAACCTGAACTTTAATCCTGCCTAATTAGTTTACTGCAGACTACAGTGTTTGTAGGATAAAACTATCTAGCTGGCAAATATTAATACAGATAGGTTAACCTAGCAAAAGTCTTATTCTGTTAACCAACCTGTAACACTATACATATTTTTTGTCAATTCCTATAATAATTGCTATAAGAAATCCTGTATGTTTCACTTTCCATAGTGAACAAACAAACAAGAAATATAATTATAACAGTATAATCCAGCCTCTAAATACAGGTATAGCACTATGGATATGACAGAAATTGCAAACCAAATTGCCACTTTAACTCAACGTATGGATTCTGTAAATTTAACTCTCAGAGATGTGCAAACTGAAAATCAGGTGCTTAAAGATTGCCTTAGAGATATGTATACTGCTAAAACTGCACATTCAGAAGCACATCCTGAACCACAGGTGTCTTTTCCTGACAAGTTTAGTGGTAATAGAGCAATGTTTAAGGAATTTAGAAATGCTTGTCTTTTGATGTTTGAACTAAAACCCAGAACTTATAGCACTGATAGAATTAAGGTGTTGACTACTATCTCTTATTTAAGGGGTGAACCCCGTGTCTGGGCGGATAGTTTGTTTGAAAATCAGAATCCCATTCTAAACTCTATACAGGATTTTCTAAAGGCTCTATCCTCACTATATGAAGATCCTTTTAAACAGGAATCTGCCGAATCCTCTCTCAGGGCCTTGAGACAGGGCAGACAACCTGTAGAAAATTATATATCACAATTTAAAATCTATGCAATTGAATCAAAGTGGAATGAACCCTCGCTTAGACATCAGTTCAGGATTGGGCTTTCAGAAGACATCAAAGATGAGCTCTCCCGTACTGGTGTACCAGAGCATTTGGAGGATCTCTTCACACATTGTACTACAATTGATAGGCGTATAAGGGAACGCAAACAAGAGAGGGCAAACACCCCAACCTCATACAAGCGACAGAATACTCCACCAGTACCCTCTAGGGATAATGAGACTCCAATGGATATTGGAATTATCAGAGGTCCTTTATCACCAGAGGAGAAGGGCAGAAGACGCACTCATCGTCTGTGTATGTACTGCGCTGCCCCTGAGCATGACCTGACAGCATGTCCTCTCTTAAAAAAGACAAAAAACGGTAAGACTTCTTCAACATTTCTTAGCCTTTCAGTAAACAGACCAAAACAACCACATATTTCTATGTCTTTTACTTTACAGTGGGATCTACATTGCCTAAAGATTGATGCGATTATTGATACAGGCGCTTCAGGAAATTACATTGATTGTGATTTTGTAAATAGAAATAAAATACCCTCACAAGCAAAAATGTCTCCTGTTTCTATAAATTTGGTTGATGGGTCTTCATTATCCTATGGTCCAGTAACTCTTGAAACCACTCCCTTACTTATGTGCACCTCCACAGGACATAGAGAATCTATCAGCTTTGACATTATACCTAGTCCTCTATATCCTGTTATATTAGGTCTTACTTGGTTACAACTCCATAAACCTATCTTTGACTGGCACAAATTGACTATAGACCTAACGTCTTCCTACTGCTCTCAGACTTGTTTCCCTCTCAATAACATTCTTCTCTCATCTACTTCTCAGTTGCCATCCGAATATACTGATTTCCAAGACGTATTTAACAAGACTGATGCACAGACACTTCCGCCACACAGGACCTACGACTGTCCTATAGACCTCTTACCTGGCTCCACAATACCAGTGGGTCACATATACCCCCTATCTAAACCCGAATTAGATCACCTAAAATTATATCTACAGGAAAATCTAGCAAAAGGGTTTATTAGACCTTCCACCTCACCTGCTGGCGCAGGTATATTTTTTGTTAAAAACAAAGATCAGTCGCTCAGACCAATTATTGACTACAGGGAGTTAAACAAACGTACCAAGAAAAATCGCTACCCATTACCCCTCATCCCTGAATTGATAGAAAGATTACGCACTGCCAAAGTCTTCACAAAATTGGACCTCAGGGGTGCTTACAATCTTATAAGAATGAGAGCTGGAGATGAATGGTTAACAGCTTTCAGAACTCGTTATGGCTTGTATGAATATACCGTTATGCCTTTTGGGTTATGTAACGCTCCAGCTACATTCCAATGTTTCATAAATGACATTTTTAAGGACATCTTGGACACCTTTATAGTAGTTTATCTTGACGACATCTTGATCTATTCTGATACTATACAACAACATGTGACCCACGTGAGAACAGTGTTAGCAAGACTTCGTCAACATAAGTTATACGCTAAACTAGAAAAGTGTGAATTTCATTGCAGTCAAGTCACTTTCTTGGGTTACATTATATCGAACACTGGTATTAAGATGGATGACTCTAAAATCCATGCTATCACTCAGTGGCCTACCCCAAAAAAATCGCAAACAAGTACAAAGATTCCTTGGTTTTGCGAATTTCTATCGAAAGTTTATTCGTAATTTCGCCCAGACTGCTAAACCACTTACTGATTTAACAAAACACACAAACACTTTTAACTGGACATCTGACTGTCAGAGAGTCTTCCAACAGTTGAAAACTGACTTCACCACGGCACCTATTCTTAAATTCCCAGACCCAGATTTACAATTTATTGTAGAGGTTGATGCGTCGGATTATGCTCTGGGGGCAGTGTTGTCACAGAAACAATCTCTTACTGATGTGATGCATCCTGTCGCCTATCTTTCCAGGCTCATGCTACCAGCTGAACGAAATTACCCCATAGGGGAAAAGGAATTACTGGCCATCAAAACTGCATTTGAGCAATGGCGACATCTATTAGAGGGAGCTTTACACCCTATTATCGTTATTACAGATCACAAAAATTTACAATATTTACAACAAAGTAGGACTCTCTCCTCCAGACAACTCCGCTGGAATCTCTATTTCTCACGATTCAATTATCTCATCACCTACAGACCTGGTAGTCGAAACGGCAAAGCTGACGCCCTCTCCCGCAAAGACATTAGACCGCTCAATGTGGAAACCCCGTCTACAGTTATACCCTCATCAAACTTTTTAGGTCTACTCGTCCATAAAGATCCTCAGTTCCAGAAAGCTCAAAATCAGGATTCCACAAAACCAACTCATCTTCTGCAAAGAAATCCAGATGGTTTATATTACCATGGTAAACATCTATACATACCACCTCAGTATAGAATTTCTCTTTTACGAGCTCATCATGATTCCCCACTCACGGGACATTTAGGCATACAAAAAACTCTAGAGCTACTTAAGCGTAATTACTGGTGGCCAACTATGCTTTCCTCTGTAGAAGACTATATTTCAAATTGTGGTATTTGTGCCACGTGTAAACCATCACATCAATCTCCGATGGGACTTCTACAACCATATCCAGTTCCAGAAACCCCTTGGACTCATCTCGCAATGGATTTTATTGTCGATCTACCAAAATCTTTGTCCTACACCTCCATTTTTGTAGTAGTTGATTTACTAACAAAAATGGCGCATTTCATACCAGCTATAGGAGTACCCACTGCACAACAAACTTGCGACTTGTTTATTAGGAATGTTGTTAGATTACATGGGTTGCCTATGGTACTCCTTTCGGACAGAGGATCACAATTCACCTCTCGGTTTTGGAGACATTTATGTAATACTCTACAAGTAACTCAAAAGCTCACAACTTCATATCATCCACAAACGAATGGACAGGCAGAGCGCACCAATCAGTGGTTGGAGCAGTACCTCCGCTGCTTTTGCTCCAACCAACAGGATCAATGGGCTGACCATCTAGCTCTGGCAGAATTCGCCTACAACAACGCTAAGAATTCTTCAACTGGCTTTAGCCCTTTCTTTCTCAATCATGGACTCCATCCCAGAATCAGCTACCTTCCTTATGCACCATCTCCCTGTCCTAAAGTCAACGACACTGTGAATGACATCTCCCAGACCTTGTCTGTTGCTCGAGACAACATAAAACATGCACAAGCATCCCATAAACGTTATTATGACTTGCGGCATAAGCCTCAACCTGTCTACCAGGTTGGACAACTAGTCTGGTTGTCAACTAAAAATTTGCGCTTACATACACCCTCCAAGAAAATGAGTAAGCTATTTATAGGTCCTTTTCCTATAATTGCCGTTAGGAATCCAGCTACTGTCACTCTACAACTGCCTCACTCATATAAGTTGCACCCGACTTTCCATGTTTCCCTGGTTAAACCCTGTCTTTCCGACAGATTTACCGTGGATTCTGTTACACATGTTCTTTCCCAGGATTTGGAATATGAGATAGAAGCTATTATTGACTCCAGGAGGCGAAGGGGTGTTTTGGAATATCTAGTACGATGGAAAGGGTATGATCATTCTGAAGACTCATGGGAACCTGCTACTTCAGTCACGGCCCCCAGGTGTGTTTCACTTTTCCACCGTAGAAATCCGGAAAGACCTTGTCCTTAGAACCCTCGCTGTGGGTGTTCTTGGGGGGGGGATATGTCAGATCCTTCCTTTTTTCTCTGCTCACTGCCCCTTTAATGAATGCACCTGCCTATTTAAGACACACCTTTGCCTCTCTTCTATGCTGGATTATCTGCAATTCTCAGTGAACTGTGTGTGAAACTGAGCCAATCCGGCTCCACCTAATTTCCCCAGCATTTCAGAGCGGCACTCTCGCTCTCGCTACTAACCGCAGCTTGTACTTTCAGCTTGTCTCAGACCAGTATCGGTTGCTACCCGCTGACGTCATCAGCTACCGCCTGGAGCCATTCTCACACAGCTCCACGCTGCAAGCCGCAAACCTCCGCGGTCTCTCATATAACTTTGCACACCTCTGTTTCCAGGACTGATTAACAGGTCGTATGTTTACCAATACTATTACTTGATACCTTATATTTCATTCGCTTCAGTATCTACCTTGATCAATATCTCACTGAATATCTGGACAGTATTATTGCATGAACCTGAACTTTAATCCTGCCTAATTAGTTTACTGCAGACTACAGTGTTTGTAGGATAAAACTATCTAGCTGGCAAATATTAATACAGATAGGTTAACCTAGCAAAAGTCTTATTCTGTTAACCAACCTGTAACACTATACATATTTTTTGTCAATTCCTATAATAATTGCTATAAGAAATCCTGTATGTTTCACTTTCCATAGTGAACAAACAAACAAGAAATATAATTATAACAGTCTCCCACTGAATAATTCTTTTCAGCACTAGTAAGAAGGCGAGAATAGAACGCTACAGGATGATATTTTGAAGTGGTTTTCTCTTGTTGAGATAAAATTGCGCCTAACCCCACATTGGAGGCATCAACCTCTAGGAAGAATTGAGAGTCTGGGTCTGGAAGATGTAAAACAGGAGCAGAAGAGAAACAGTCCTTTCAATTTTCAAACGCTTCTTGAGCTTGAGAGGTCCAAGTGAAACGAGTCTTACCTGTTAGACTAGTTAGGGGTTGTACAATACTTGAAAAGCCGTTGATGAATCTCCTATAAAAATTGCAAAAGTCTAAGAACCTCTGTAAAGATTTAACTGAATTGGGGATAGGCCAGTTGATTATTGATGACACCTTCGTTGGATCCATGTTAATTCCATTAGGGGAGATTATATACCCCAAAAAATTCATTGTCGTTACGTGGAACTCACATTTCTCAGCTTTGGAGTATAACTGATGTTCTCTCAGCCTAGCCAGGACCCATCTAACATGTTTAATGTGATCAGTTAGGGTTTTAGAATAAATTAAGATATCATCAAGATATATTACCACGCATACATCCATTAAATCTTTGAATATGTCGTTAATAAAGAATTGGAAGGTAGCGGGTGCATTGGTCAGACTGAAGGGCATCACATTATACTGAAAGAGACCATAACGGGTTCTGAATGCTGTTTTCCATTCGTCACCACTTCTTACTCTAATTAAGTTGTAGGCACCCTTCAAATCTAACTTGGAAAAAATAGTTGCTTCTGACAACCGCTCAAGTAACTCGGGAATCAGAGGCAATGGATATCTGTTTTTTATTGTAACAGAATTTAATCCTCTATAATCTATAATCGGACGTAAGGAACCATCTTTGTTTGTAACAAAGAAAATCCCAGCAGCTGCTGAGGAAGTTGAAGTTGAAATAAAACCATTTCTAAGGTTATCATCTAGGTATTCCCTGAGATGTTTTAACTCATCCTGGGATAGAGGATAGATTCGCCCAAAAGGAATAATTGACCCAGGTTTAGTGTCAATGGGACAATCGTAGGGTCTATGTGGAGGCAGGTTTTCTGCTTCCTTTGGGTCAAAAATGTCCGAAAACTCTGAGTATACTAAGGGTATCTGAGGTTGACGATTCTTTATTTCAACGTAGGGAAAACAAGTGGAGGAACAGTAAGTGGATGAAAACGTAATTGTGTTTGAGGCCCAATTTATGCTGGGGTTGTGTTTCTTTAACCAAAGGAACCCCCAAATTCAAAGGATGTAAAGAACAAGGTATGATATCAAAAGTGATAAATTCACTATGCCCATTCGTGTCAGAAACCTGTATAGGAATCGTGTGATGTGTGATTGGACTCTTTAAGTAAGTAGAGCCTCAATAACCTTCACAAAGACAGGGTTTTGCTTTAACACACTGGGGATTTTATTTCTATTTACAAGGGATTGATCTATGAAACTGCCATATGCGCCAGAGTCGATCAGTGCCTCACTCTTGAGATGATGTTGGTCGCACTGTAAAGACAATGCAAATGTTAGATGAGTACCATCTTTTGTCTGTTTAAGATTGGACAGGAAGAAACACTGTGATCCTTGTTACCGCAATACATACACAAGTTAGAAACCCTCCTTCTTTGTTTCTCTTCTAAAGACAAAGGTCCTCTGATAGTCCCAATCTCCATAGCAACAGACGTATTGGGAGTTTTTTCACTTTGATAAGTTGTGTAACGTCTTGGTGTGGCTTCAGGGTGTAACTTCTGAACCCTCCTCTCTCTATATCTTCTATCCATGGTAATACTTATTTTTATAAGTGATTCCATTGTCTCTGGGGGTTCAATGCGTGATAGCTCGTCCTTAAGATGTTCAGATAACCCTAATCTGAATTGATTTCTTAAGCTGACAGAGTTCCACTGAGAATCTGTGGCCCATAGTTGAAAGTCAGCCACGTAGTCCTCAACGGGCCTTTTCCCTTGTTTCAAGGTCCTGAGGTTGTTCTCAGCTGTTAATTATGTATTACTGTCTTCATATAATGTAGCCATTTCCTTGAAAAAAATCATTGAGAGAGTCCAATATAGGATCATTAGTTTCATAACATTTATCTGCCCATGATCTAGGGTCCCCAGTGAGATAAGATATAGTTGTACATACTTTAATTCTATCAGTATAGTAAGTTTTAGATTTCATAGAATATAATAACATGCATGCGTTTCTGAATTTGCGGAAACGCACACGTTCAACCAGAAAAAAACCGTGGTGGGTTTATCTGTGGCTCAGGAAGTTCAGTGTCTTTCCTTATTAAGAAATCATCTATTAAACGTTTAAGTGTATGATTTTCATTTTTTACTTCAGTTAAACCCTGTGCTAGGATTTCAACCTTTTGGTTTAAAGAAGCAATTTCATTGGTCATGGTAGTAGGATCCATAGTACAATTTCTATAGTGATTTACCAATAATACTAAGACTAAGTACAGTTAAATTTTATGGCTTGATTATTCTGTCAGGAAGCTACTATATAAAAATAAACTGTATGTATACTTCAGTAATATAAATTGTTGTTTTGTGGCTGTCTCTTTAAATCCTTAAACATATGTAATTGATGCATAAGGTGTTACCATAAGAGATAGCTGTTTTTACTGAATACACTTTAGAAGGTAGGGTTTTTCATAAAGTGTTTACTGTAGCAGACTAATATAGTCAAAAGTTATGTTTTTAGAGCAGGGATCAGTAATTAAAGTCTTGAATCAAATATGTTTGTAGCACAGTTAAGGTAGCACTTTTCAGAGACAGAGTGATAGGGTTTTACTGAGGCTGTGGGAGAAGCGAGTATGTCAGGGCTTAACTGAACAGCAAATGAGGCACAAATGTTTAGGCATGTAGTAAGCAGAGCTGTTAGTGTAGCAAGTAATGATTAGAGCAAATAGTTAGGAATACAGTCTCACAAGCAAGTCTCTATTTAGTTCTTAGTTTCAGTATTAGCAGAGACAAACAGAATCTTGTTAGGACACAGTCTTTATAGGAAATACTTGCGGTTTGGAAATAGCTTAGTTGTGAGAGGTAGCGTCTGGTTGAAGTGGATCACAGAGGAGCTGCAGACAGGAGCTGTAGTGAAGAGCTGCAGACAGGAGCTGTAGTGAGGAGCTGCAGAGAGGAGCTGTAATGAGGAGCTGCTGTGTGGAGCTGCAGAGAGGAGCTGCAGTGTGGAGCTGCAGAGAGGAGCGGCTGAATCCAGTTAGTAACTTTTAAAGTTGGTAAGTAAGTTTCAACAAACAAACTGTTGACAGAAAGACTTCTGAGAGAGCTAGGTACAAAGTGCAATCACTAGTAGCTATGCACTTCAATAATCAAGCAAAGAACAGGTGTGTGGGTTGATACTTTATAGCCAAGTGAGGAGAGGGCAGGTCTCTTTCTTAAAGAATGGTGTAGTATCTCACAAGGAGATACGAAGGCGCGCTGCTATAAATAATACATAACATGCAAAATGCAAATAATGATAGGAACCCCAAAAAAACAATAAAAGGTCCCACAGATAGTTACTCCGTTCTTGCCGAGTATGTCTTGCTCGGTTATGGACTCTAAGATGAAATAATGACAGTCCTATATCGGTCTGGTGGTCTTGTTCGTCCAAAAGTTCCTGTGTAGGCAGCTCCTCTTGTTCCCAGAGAGCAGGGATATCACTGTTTTAGAGAGAGAAATGGAGAGGGCGCCACATAGCGTGATATTGTTTCACATAGGATGATACAACAAGCAAAATGGTAATGCGCTTACCGGAGACTGTGGTACTGTGCTGTGACCAGTACTGAATCGCCTGCTAGCACTTAAGTCAGTGGCTAGTACACTGTCGGATATGATTCCTCCCGGGGCTTTCTCCTGGGGCCAAGGAATTGTGCTGTAGGCGTTTTTGTGTTCAGCAACTATGGTGTGTTGCTCAATTGGGTTTAAACCATAAAATAGAGTGTACAACTTCCAAAGTTTAAAAGAATTTCAAATCAGCTTTATTATAACGCGTTTCTCAACCGCCAAGGGTCGTTTCTTCAGATATCAAAGCGATTGATATCTGAAGAAACGACCCTTGGCGGTTGAGAAACGCGTTATAATAAAGCTGATTTGAAATTCTTTTAAACTTTGGAAGTTGTACACTCTATTTTATGGTTTAAACCCAATTGAGCAACACACCATAGTTGCTGAACACAAAAACGCCTACAGCACAATTCCTTGGCCCCAGGAGAAAGCCCCGGGAGGAATCATATCCGACAGTGTACTAGCCACTGACTTAAGTGCTAGCAGGCGATTCAGTACTGGTCACAGCACAGTACCACAGTCTCCGGTAAGCGCATTACCATTTTGCTTGTTGTATCATCCTATGTGAAACAATATCACGCTATGTGGCGCCCTCTCCATTTCTCTCTCTTTCTTAAAGGTACAGAATGTGACAGTAAGTTAGGGCTTCCAGATATCAATGATATTAAGCTCCTCTCGAGTTCACCAAAATGGCCGCGAATCAGCCCAGACATTTCAACTTCCCATTTAGTGAGAGAGTCCATGATCGTGTCCCTGGCTGACCCGTTATAAATTCTCTGTATCTCCAGTGGGGTCGGTGGTAACTGGCTGCAGGGGGTTCAGTTTATTAAAGACACTAAGTCGATCAGATTCCTCTGGCAGGTCTCCACATGGGCTGAGAAATGGTCTCCTCCAGGGATTGCACGCATAAGAGCCCTTAGTAATACCGGGTCGACCTTAAGATGTATTTTCCTTGAATATCCGGCTGAGTAAACTCCTGAGCCTGTAATGTGCTAATATTGGTGAAAAAATTGATGCTGGATGGTCACTGAACTTGACTTTTAAAAGTAATATAGCTGGAGCTGTTGAGATATGCGACCATCCAGTTCAAGAGTTGGCTCCTCCCCCCCAGCCTCACTTTTAACCATGCAGTACCGTAGACTTTTAGAGAGTCACCCCCAACACCTATTAGTGAACCATCAAATTCTTTTATTTTAGGTTTGTGGGGTGTTAGCTCATTTAGCTGTGTGTAGTACCTGTGGGATAGAATAGTTGCCTGAGATCCAGTATCAATTAATCCCATGATAGGGTTGGAAACTGAATCCTGGAGTTCAGCTAATACATAATATCTCCCTGCAGTTTCTACCATTTCACACATAAAATTGGCATGATCATACATCTGTGGGCTTCGCCACGTGCTACCTGAATCCGCCGCGTTACCTGATGCAGAAGAAACTTCATTCTTACCGGTCCCCTCTATAACATGGTCGACTGGGTTCTTGTGTATTGCATCTGTGGAAATGAGGTTAAGAGAATGCTGCAAAGGAAGAGATTTGTTAATGCTTTCAGGCCGAGGTTGCTTGTCATCACAGCTAAATCGTCCATTTCTGGTCTGTGGGGAGAGAACATGATTAGTACCATTATTGACATTTATTATTTAATTTGGTATATCCCTCCCCCCTCTTTCAGGTGATACTGCAGTATTTATGACTGTGCCTGTGGCACACTGCTGGCCACTAGCTGTACCCCTTAAAAAGGATTGTTAGGTTGCTGAGCCGTAAACGCTTGACTCATATTAGCGAATTGTTCGCTCAACCAAATTAGTTGGGCACTAAGCTGATCTACTTGATAGTATAAGTTACCTCTACCCCTGGGACTATCTCTTGATGCCCCATAGTAGTGATTCCTGGAACATTGGGTCCCCTCAGAATCAGGGCCGCTATTTCTATCCTGGCGTGGTTGCCCCTGGGGTTCAGCTTGTCTCGCATTATTTTCTTGGTGTGCACTATTTAACTGGGGCAACTGGTTACCCTGAGAATATCTGTGCCACTTATTTTATCTACCTTTACGGGGATACCTATTACCTTGTGGGTATTCTTCTCTTTGGGAATAATTATTTACCTGGGTATGCCCCCCATCTTGAGCATAGTTTCTCTGCACCTCAGCCCGTGTTGGGGGAGGGGCAAAGTTAAATCTTTGTGGGGGTGGCCTGTTTTCTCAGGCCACTTCTGCATACGTCTTCTTTTTGGACTCTAAATTTAGGGGGCTAGGTGATACCCTAGTTTCGGCCACTACTTTAGGATTGGGCTTTCTCTCCCTTTTATCCCCATGGTCATTTGTTTGCTGTATGGCATATAATTTTGTACTTTCCCTAATCAGCCAATCTAACAAACAATTTTCATCAAAGTCTCTAGCTAAATTTACTTTGGTATGAGGGGGTAGGGCTTTGGTAAAATAAATTAACAAATTCTGAGCTCTCAAATTTGGGATAATTTTCAGTCATACTGTAAGCTCCTTTCAGTGTCGAAAGGAATTCAATTGGGCTCTGATTGGCGCCACATTTCAAATTATATATTGCTGCCTTAGCCGCGGTCGCTGTACGGTATGGGCTGAATTCTCTTTTACACCATTGCTTTATTTCACTCCAAGATCTGACATTTATATCTTTTAGTGAAGCAAAGTATTTATGATGCTTAACCTCAAATACCCATGGCAGAAATTCAATTTTAGATTACCCATCATTTATATTTAATACAGCTAAGGCATTTTCACAAGCCTCTAAATGATCAATTATGGAAGTGGTCCCCCTTTTGGAAAATGGGCGTGCTGCTCTACTTAGGAACTTGATTATCGTAGGGGTGTCATACACTTTATTAAGTACATTACCGGATTTCATTGGGAACTTATTGTTTGGGTTAGAGCGCCTTTTATCTGTCCTATCTTTACTATGCTGAAATTTCACCCGTGCATTTTTATATAGGCTGTCTGAGAAGCTAGCCCCCACTTCTGACACGCTATAGTAACTGACCTCTTCCTCTGAGGTGTAATAATCGTCTTGTCCTCCAGAGTTAGGTAATTGCCTAAGAGGAAAAGTTATCTCTGGGCCTGAATTAGGGCTATAATTTGGGTACTTTTGTCAATCCTCCTGCCTGGTATTTTGAAACTCAATTCTGACCCAGTCCTTCACGGAGTTAATAATTTCAGCATTAGTGTTATTATTCAAAGGTTCCTTATTGCTGCTGATTTGTCTTTTTAATTCATTTATTTCTTGTTCATATCCTTTTTTTCAGCCCCACGATATCTAGCTTTTAAAATTTTATTTTCATTTTGGAATTTTTCATAGTCTTCTTCAAAAAGCTTTAAATTCAGCCTCTAATTTCTGATTATATTTATTTAAGGCAGAAATATTTTAATTAGCTTCTAGAACCTCTACCTTTCCGTTAATAAAGGCTTCTTCAAATTCTTGTAAAGAATAATTTTCATCCCTTAGCTGTCCTAATTGTCTGTCTTGTCCTGCCATTTGGCTAGACATCTCACAGCTCAAATACATTAGGATCGGCCAAGTTTTGAAAATTAATTTGTCACGCCCTCTAAATTCCATGCATTTACTAAGTTGCAGTAAAATTTGGTATAATTCACCATCTTCAACCCACATATCTTTAACTAAATCTTTGGCCTTAGCTTTACACCCCTTAATATACATGGAGACATCGTCCCCAATATCAAGCCTGCTCACGAGTTGGCTCATGGCTTCGAATCTAAGAGTTTATGCCTGAGCCATTTCATGAACAGAGGATCTTTGAGGGCACATTTTCATCATAAACAGAAGCGCTAGCGTTACTTTTTGCTGAAGACATAGCTATTTTAGTGTTGTACTTAATAAGATAAAAACGCTAATACAATTTTGACCAATGAGAGAGAGAAAAGAAAAAAAAAATATTTTCAAAAATATTAATATTAACATATCTATATGTGTTATAGATATGTTCTGGAGTACATTCTTTCTGTATAGCCTACTTTACTTTATATTTATTATCAAGGGTGGCACCAGTGTAAAATATTCAGCAATATTTTCTACTCTCTCATATTTAATTTTTATTAATTTTTATTATATTACATAATTTTTATTATATATATATATATATATATATATATATATATATTTATATATATATATATATATATATATATATATATATATAATCCTGTAGAAAAAAGCGCACTCCAAAGGACTTACTATAATGTCCATTAATGTCGATATTATAGTAAGTCCTTTGGAGTGAGCTTTTTTCTACAGGATTGTGTATTTTGTTTGCTGCCCCCAAGGCTTTACCTGTGAAGTTAGGCGTGCACTTTGTCTATATATATATATATATATATATATATATATATATATATATATATATGTTAGTATATATATATATATATATATATATATATATATATGTCATTCACCTGTACCCTGACAAGCTAGAAGCCAAAACGCGGTAGCTGTATGTTGACCTTGTACATGTTTTATGCGTCTTGCTGTGTATATTCACATTTTAAAGGATATGTAATAAAAGCTATTTTTATTCAGCTGGTGCTCATTTTCAAAGTTTCTTTCCCTTGTATGTCAGAGTCAGAATTTGTGTTTAATTCTGGAGGCTAGAGGAATCCAGTAAAAGGACTGTCAGAGAGGTGCAGCAAATGAAGAGCGGCGTGTTAGGAACATGAGCCTGGAAGAGGCATTCATTATGGATTTTAAAGGAGCTAAACGGCAACTAAGGAGACCAGCAAGGATGGAGTTGCAGTAGTCAAGATGGGAAAAGATGAGAGAGTAAATTAAAATGTTAGATGTGTTTTGTCTGAGAAATTGTTGAATTTTAGAGATGTTTTTAAGGTGGTAGCGGCAGGAATGTAAAAGAAAGATCTGAGTCAAATGTGACCCCAATACATTGGGCATGCGTGGTTGGGGTAATGATGGAATTATCAACAGTTATGGAAAAATGGGGGTAGAGATTTTGGAACAAGGGGGAAATAAGGAGCTCAGTTTTGGAGAAATTTAGCTTAAGGTAGTGAGAGGACATCCAAGATGATTTATGAGAAAGACAGTTAGTGACATGAGTTAGAAAGGAAGGGGATAGGTCTGGTGCAGAAAGGTGGATATGGGTGTCATCAGCATACATGCGGGGTTGGGGTAATAATGTGCTCAGTTTTGGAGAGATTTAGCTTAAGGTAGTGAGAGGACATCCAAGATGATATATGAGAGACAGTTAGTGACATGAGTTAGAAAGGAAGGGGATAGGTCTGGTGCAGAAAGGTGGATATGGGTGTCATCAGCATACATGCGGGGTTGGGGTAATAATGTGCACAGTTTTGGAGAGATTTAGCTTAAGGTAGTGAGAGGACATTCAAGATGATATATGAGAAAGACAGTTAGTGACATGAGTTAGCAAGGAAAGGGGAGGAAGGGGATAGGTCTAGTGCAGAGAGGTGGATTTGGGTGTCATCGGCATACAAATTATATTGAAATCCATGGGACTTTCGTAAGGAACCTAATAATGACGTGTATATTGAGAAGAGAAGGGGACTAAGGAAAGTGCCTTGTGGTACCCCAAAAGAAAGGGGTAAAGGGACAGAGGATGCACCAGAGAAGTCTACACTAAAGGTACAGTTTAGACAGTTAGGAAAATAACCGTGAGAGGGCTGTGTCTAAAAATGCAGAAGGAGTTGAAAGGTTTGGAGCAAAAGAGAGTGGTCACAGTATCAAAGGCTGCAAACAGGTCAAGGAGGATTAGCAGAGAGAAGTGGCCTTTCGATTTTGATGCAAGTAGGTAATAGTTAACTTTAATGATCACTGTCTCAGTGGAGTGTTGGGGCAAAATCCAGATTGCAGTGGGTCAAGGAGGGAGTTTAACGTAAGGAAATGTGATAAACATGTATATACTAGATTTTTCTAGAAGTTTTAAGGCAAGGGGGAAATAGGATAGTTGGATGGGGAGGTTGGATCGAGAGTTTTTTTGAGGATACCTGTGACCAGTGAATGTTTTAGAGATGAGGGAATATACTGAGGGAGAGGTTTAAAATGTGTGTGAGGATAGGGGTAAGGGTAGAAGAAAGGGAGGGGAGTAGCTGTGAGGGGATGGGATCTAGTGGACAGGTAGTGAGGTTAGAGGACAGAAAGTTCTTCCTCAGTAACAGGGGCGAAAGAGCTGAATTTATGGCTTTGTGGGTTTTGGATGATTACAAGCTTTTGAGAGGGTTGGTGACTGTTACTATGTTGGGAGATGATTTCGATTCTGATGGAACCAATTTTGTTGTTAAAGTGGCTGGCTAAATCTTGAGCTGAAAGAAAAGTTGTAATAGTATTGGAGTGGGTGGAGAACATTATTAAAAGTGGAGAACAGACATTTTGTGGTTTGAAGAAAGAGTAGAGATAAGAGTTGAAAAGTAATTTTGCTTGGGGAGGTTAAGGGCAGAATAGTAGGAGTTCAAGATGAACGTGTAGTGAGGAAAGTCAGCTGAACACAGTCAGCAGTGCGGGAACATTTGCGTAGGTAGGCTGTCAGAGGAGTATGCCAGGGCTGAGGATAAGAGTGTGACTTCTGCGTTATGGTAGGAGGGGCCAAATTGTCAAAAACTGATGTAAGGGTGGAATTGTAATGGCAGATAGATTGGTCGAGGAAGGAAAAAGAGGAGATGGAAGAGAGCAGAGGTTTGAGAGAGTTTGAGAGATGTTGCAGATCTAGTGACTTGATGCTTCTGTTGAGTTTGGTGTGAGGGTTAGAAGGAGGGAGAGTTGTAGTGAGTGATGTGTTGTTGCAAGTGAGGAGATGGAGGTCAGAAAGAAGAAAATGGGAATTTGTGAAGTTTGAGAGTGCATCAATAGCTGAAAATCAGATCAATGGAGCGTCCATCTTTATGAGAGCGAGAGTATGTCCACTGTAACAGACTGTGAGAGGAAGTGAGCAAGAGGAGCTTTTTTTCTCCAGGGGCAGAGGAATTCTTAACACAGAGGTTAAAATCCACAAAAATGAGGACAGGCGTGTATTTGAGTAGAGGAGATAAGGTAGCCAGGCACCAAAATGATCAAGATATTGAGTTGGGGAGCCAGGGGCGATATATAACCGCAACACATAATGCCTGATATTCAAAAGGTCATCAGCATGGGGAGAAATCATGCAAAATATTTGGAATTTTTTACTAGACCTTATATTGTTATGTAGGTGTCTCTCGTTCAAATGAAAAACCGTACATAGTGGGATGTCAGAATATCTGTGAGTGTTATTAAATTATATATATATATATATATATATATATATATATATATATATATTTTAGTAACAGAGAACTTCCCAAGCTGTCAAATGTGGTCACACACGATATCTTAACTTGGTTGCACTTTGTAAATATAGCTCTTGCATGCACATAAACAGTCTATATGTAGCGGAGTGAATCTCCCAATGTGATGTGGAGCACTACACACCCCCGCAGTAAACCAGACCAAAGGCATCCACTAGAGCGGAATAGGGTGTACCTTATCACTCACCCTTCTGCCGGTGTCTGACGCTGGAGAACAGCCACTCATCCGGTGTGTAGTTGTGGGAATCAGGAAAAGCGCAGCTCCTATCTTCAGCGTGTGTCCGCCATCGCTGCTGCCACTCCAAACATTTCTCCCAAACACGCCGGGGTCTGACGTCAACGTAGAGTAGAGGGGGTGTGTGTGAATCCTCCAACCGCTATTCGTAATAGCGGAGCTTCCAGACTTCAGCTGTATCAGTGCAGGCCAATAGAGAACCAAGTTCGGGTACTGTCTCTAATAGAGATTGCAGGAGGGATTCCTTGTAATCCCAAGTGAGGCAATAAACAAAGAGAAGCGCAACCTCTAGTAGATAAAAGTAAACTTCTTTATTCGTAATAGGTAAAATTCCAGCAGCTGGAAAACATGAGACAAGGTGCAGGGTCTGACTAGTTTCGGCTTGTGGCCGTAAGCGTAAACCTAACACACCATAAAACAAACTTGATTTAAAAAGGATTCATTACTCTCTAATTGGTTAATTGACATAAGGGGTGGAATTCGAGTTTACAACATTTAACACTTGGAGTACTATGAATAATCACTTTAAACAGAACAGCACATACTTTTCTACTCAAGCAAGACATCAAACTTGCATGTGAATAGTCATTTGAAAAAGCATTGTTGTACATATAATTTCAAAGATTTCAGCCAAATACAGAACATAAGTAAATAAATAAATAAACAACCTCCCCACTCAACAGAAACTATCCTTAAAAATATTATAATAAGTTGCTTGCCAAGAAAAGGATGGGATGTCATAGTACTATTCCACTTTATAACTCCTATTAGTATCTGGTAGCAAAAAAAGAATTATATAATTAGTAAGAACAATACATTCTGTATACAAAGGGGTGATAACAGAGAAGTTCCTCTCTTATATATACATACATATAGAACTTTCCCTAACACATGGATATTTAAATATCTTATATTGCTGTAAGACCATATGATGTGATTATACATGTAGATGGCTATATAACCTGCTGCCCGGTTAATAGTGTGTACTCTAAATAAGGACATGTTAATACCTGACTATAGTTGTAACATACATAGATGTCTCCCCATATGTATTATTCTCGTTTCCAGTAGATGTATAGGATGAGTGTATATGTATAGAGAACAGAATTAGATCGAACATATATGCATAATACAACTGATTCAGTAAACAAAAGACTTATGAATTTATACAGTTGATTAACAATAACCAATCTCAGTATTAAGGGGTATCGGCCGCAGGCGGACAATGAAACATGTAAAGGGCATCAAGTGGACCAAGGGTGGCAGAGGGCCCCAGACACAGAAACACCAAAGCCAAGGAGTTTAAAAATATATGTTTTTAGAAATGCAATATTTCTAATCAACTGATATTTATGATAAGTATGCTACCAATGATTAATTAGGTCAAATTCAGAGTTATACCCTTCTGGTATTTGTGTCCTCAATTTAAATATCCAAAAGGTCTCTTGCTTGGCTAAAAGCTTATCCTTGTCACCACCCCTAGGGGGTCTTTTAACAGCTTCAATAGCTCTCCATTTGAAAGTGGTAACATTACAATGATGTGTTTCTATAAAGTGTTTGGAAAGTGCTGAGCATGTCACTTTGTTTTTGATGTAGCCTAGGTGTTCCCTTATTCTGGTGCGTACATCCCTACTCGTTCTACCAATGTATTGGTGATGATGTTGTGTACACTCTATTAGGTATACTACATAAGATGTTGAACATTTTATGAGACCTAGTGTTTCAAATATTTGATGTGTGGTACAAGAATAGAATTCTTTACCTTCAACCAAATAGTCACAGGCTTTACATCTTCCATCGCCACATTTATATGTTCCCTGAATGTCTAGCCAAGAGCTGCGGCGTTTAGTTGTTGGCAATTGTGTTGGAGATAGAATGTTCCCTAGGGTTAAATTTTTGGAATACACACATTTAAAACCCTTATCTATCACTTCTTTCAATGCCCTGTCTCCATGAAGTATCGGAAAGTATTTTTTTAGGATAGCACAAATTTCATAATATTCAGTTGAATATTTTGTGATAAACATAGTTCTATCATCCATAGCCTTTCTTGGTCTGTGTTCCAGGGCCTCCCGCCTCCCAACCTTAGCCACTTCCTTAGACACGTTCCTTACCATCTCCGGCCGGTACCCCCTTTCGATTAGTCTGTTAACCATACCTTACTTTCGTCAATGTAGTCACTTTCAGAACTACATATCCGTTTAGTACGTAATAGTTGCCCTTTAGTTATTCCTTTAAAAACATGCCTGGGGTGTGAGCTCTTGTTGTGTAAAAGTGTGTTGCCTGATATTGGTTTCCTATATAGTTTGGAAGTAATCACACCTGTTTTAGGGTTACCTATCAAGGTTACATCCAAAAAATTGATAGATATTTTGTTCCATTCACTGGTAAAGTGAACTCCATTGTCACAATCATTCAAGTACTGTAAGAAAAGATATGCATCCTCTCTATCCGGTGACCATATTATTAACAGGTCGTCTATGAACCGTTTATAAAGGGAGATATGCTTTTTGAAGGGGTTACTATCCGCATAGACAAAGACTCTCTCAAGCCACCCCATAAAGATATTAGCATAGGAGGGGGCGAACTTCGCCCCCATGGCTGTTCCCTGTCTCTGCAGATAGTAAACCCCCTCAAACATGAAATAATTGTGCTCAAGTAGGTATTTAGTAACTCTCAGGATGTATAGTGTAGCATCACTATCTATACCATAAATTGGTTCCAAAAAATATTTGATGGCATTAATTCCCATATCCTGAGGAATACTAGAGTAGAGGGCCACCACATCAATGGTTAGCCAACTGGATTTGTGAGACCACATAATATAATGTATATAGATTTGTCTTGGGCAGGAAATGATCCATTTATTTGTGAGACGGTAACTACAGCAGACCCCCCTCTCTCTACCTTAAACCTCTAAAGGATTCAAAAAAGAGCATTGGTCTCATTAGTTCAGCACAAACTCCTGGGGTGATGGAGCCGAATATTCTGTGTTTTGGTGGAAAATATGCTCAGAAGCCCCTTAAAGATTCTCAATATACATTCTGATCTGGGAGAAGCATATGCCAACCTTCACTAACAGACACATGATAATTTAACACCATGGCTCACTGGATTTTCTTTTGAAGCTTAAATATATTCAGAAAAAGAACCAGTTTTTTTAAAAAAAGGATGTAGCTAATCTCATATAGGTGTGTGTAATCCCCTGCCGAGCTCCCAGACAAGCTGACATTTTAAGTCTCTATATGACATGGAAAACTAGATTTCAGATAAAGAAATTGTGTCTAAATCCTCATAATAATTTAATACACAGATCATATTAAAAACACACACATATATATATATATATATATATATATATATATATATATATATATATATATATATATATATTGATCTGAAACAGTAACATATTAGATAAATATTTGCTGAGCTTGATAAATGGCTGTATAATAAATGTATAAATGTTTATTTTAAAATAACAACATATGTTTCTTTATTTTTCAGACAACAAGATGTCCTACGAATATTGGTCATAAACATAAATCTATACACTCAAAAATTATTAGAAACATGAAATATACTGTGTTCACGTTGGGATGCAATATAATACCAGGATGTTGAATGAAATGATTCTGTGAAGAGACAAATAATTTACAGTATAATTGCTTACTAGTATGATACTGGAAGTATGTTCATCTTTGGCCTCTATAAGTACATGCTAAGTTATAGTAGATGAGACAGATATATGACCAGACAGGTTAATTAATATAAAGAAATAGTGTATTTGATAAACATTTTATAGGTTAGATAATTGAACTGCAGCAATATTTGAATGAAACTGTTTGTCTTTGTCTGCTGCCCCCTAGGGGATTAAAACTGGTACGACAGCCAAACAAATTGACTGTTTAAAACATATGCCAAACCAAATAGCCTATGAGATTTTCAGATCCCAGAGCGAATCAGAGACAAGCTCCGTTAGGGCCAATGGAAAGACAAGCTCCGAGGGTCTATCAAAATTATGTGGGAGTGATTAAGGAAAAGGAGGAGGCTTTCTTTATTTTTTGGATAAAGAGGGATACACTCTCTAAGACAAGAGGATACAGACAGACTCAAAGAAGCATTATTTTTTGGAGAGAAAAATACATAGGTTTTGGTGCCAAGTATATTCTCTGCCATTTTTGGGGACAACAATTCTTGAGATCTATACCTTTGCATATTGTGAGTAAACCCTCCATAGATGACCCACAAGAAATTCTGGAAACTGAATAATCACTTGGTTATGTGGTGATGTATGACTGTTCTATATTGTTAATATTTTAAACAAAGGTATTCTAAGTCTATAGTCAGATTGCAGCTATACAGATATATTTTAGGATTTACCTTATTGTAGATAAATAAGAATTTATTCCAGCCCAGATAAATGTTTGCGGTTTGCATTAATAATATATATAACTTCTGGTGTTTTAATTAGAGTTATATAGAACCATTTGTGGGCTAAGTATCTTAATTATATTTGTCTGGAAGTTAACAATCCATACCTTGGTATCTCATTGTGGTATTTTAATGCAACTCTGATTTGGAAGATTATTGTGAATAAGGTAATTTGTAGAGGTATATTTTTGTGATCTTTATATAGAATATTGTAACAGTTTAAGCTTGTATAGTTCATAATCTGGTTCCTATAAATATAATTCAATGTGTTTATAACTTTAACTAATATAAAGAATTTAGGAATAAAATATTGATTTTAAATATTTTGTATATGCATTTTATTGGGGGTTTGTTTTAAAGAATAATTATTAAATAAATTGTATTATAACCTGGCTATATACTGACAGGGATGAATATCTTTAAAATTAAAATGTATGTTTCTGACATTTTTAGGGACCTCTCCATACTGATGATATGTCTAAGATCATCTCGCCTGAGAGGAGAGCTTTTGAATATCAGGGCCATAGAAAGAGGGGAGAGAAAGATAATCATGTAGCTTTCAAGGAAGAAAATGTGAGTGAAGAGATGGGCTGTGTATGTTAAAAGGTACAAAAAGTGTAAAATAAAATACCTAAACTCCTTCCTTTTGTCTGTTTCCAGGCCTAGGGGTGTGGCTGAAGTGGAGACCCCAATGTGACAATGCAGCAGGGGAAGACTTTGTCTGAAGGAGAGACAGAGTTTTATGTTAAAGGGACAGTCTATTTGATTTTTTATTGTTCACTACCCATTCCCCAGTTATGCACAACCAACATTTTTATATTAATATATTTTATAACCTCTAAATATCTTTTCACAACCAAACAGTGCTAGTTTGTGTGTGCCATATAGATAATGTGCTCACTCCCATGGGGTTATGCAGTAAACAGCACTAAATGACTAAAATTCAAGTTTGTAGAAAGCACCAAGATAAAGGGGCATCCTGCAGAGGCTTAGATACAAGGTAATCACAGAGGTAAAAACTATATTAACCCCTTCCCGCCGTTAGGACATTCCATGCCGTCCTAACTTTGCTGGGATTTAGCGCCATTAGGATGGCATTGAATGTCCTAGCCATTTGGCTGTACTAAAACCGCACATGCTTTCTTAATGGGATTGCTGCCTGGAGGGCATGACTAACATCATAGGCACTCCCACCTGACCAGATCCCATCACTGAAATCTCGCAATCGCCGGCACGATTGCTTGATTTCAATTTGTTTATATCGAAACTTTGTTCCAATGTAGGCAAATTTAGCCAGTCAGGAAAGGGTTAATATAACAGTGTTGGTTATGCAAAACTGGGGAATAGGTAATAAAGGGATTATCTATCTTATTAAACAATAAAAAATGTAAAGTAGACTGTCCCTTTAATATTTACCAATAGTAAATCACAATAACTGTGTCCTTTTACTAAGTTTTCATATATTTTGTTATATATTTATATTTTGTATTAATTGTACTACATTTGGACACCAGCAGTTTAGGGCTAGATTCAAAGGGATGCGCAAACGATTGCGCTAGTGTTATCGCAATTGTTTGCGCCCCTTTCCATTGAGCTTGTATTACTAGATGAACGAAACGCGATTGTGATTTTCGCTACAATCTTTACCATGTACATATACAGGGAGTGCAGAATTATTAGGCAAATGAGTATTTTGACCACATCATCCTCTTTATGCATGTTGTCTTACTCCAAGCTGTATAGGCTCGAAAGCCTACTACCAATTAAGCATATTAGGTGATGTGCATCTCTGTAATGAGAAGGGGTGTGGTCTAATGACATCAACACCCTAGATCAGGTGTGCATAATTATTAGGCAACTTCCTTTCCTTTGGCAAAATGGGTCAAAAGAAGGACTTGACAGGCTCAGAAAAGTCAAAAATAGTGAGATATCTTGCAGAGGGATGCAGCACTCTTAAAATTGCAAAGCTTCTGAAGCGTGATTATCGAACAATCAAGCGTTTCATTCAAAATAGTCAACAGGGTTGCAAGAAGTGTGTGGAAAAACCAAGGCGCAAAATAACTGCCCATGAACTGAGAAAAGTCAAGCGTGCAGCTGCCAAGATGCCACTTGCCACCAGTTTGGCCATATTTCAGAGCTGCAACATCACTGGAGTGCCCAAAAGCACAAGGTGTGCAATACTCAGAGACATGGCCAAGGTAAGAAAGGCTGAAAGACGACCACCACTGAACAAGACACACAAGCTGAAACGTCAAGACTGGGCCAAGAAATATCTCAAGACTGATTTTTCTAAGGTTTTATGGACTGATGAAATGAGAGTGAGTCTTGATGGGCCAGATGGATGGGCCCGTATCTGGATTGGTAAAGGGCAGAGAGCTCCAGTCCGACTCAGACGCCAGCAAGGTAGAGGTGGAGTACTGGTTTGGGCTGGTATCATCAAAGATGAGCTTGTGGGGCCTTTTCGGGTTGAGGATGGAGTCAAGCTCAACTCCCAGTCCAACTGCCAGTTTCTGGAAGACACCTTCTTCAAGCAGTGGTACAGGAAGAAGTCTGCATCCTTCAAGAAAAACATGATTTTCATGCAGGACAATGCTCCATCACACGCGTCCAAGTACTCCACAGCGTGGCTGGCAAGAAAGGGTATAAAAGAAGAAAATCTAATGACATGGCCTCCTTGTTCACCTGATCTGAACCCCATTGAGAACCTGTGGTCCATCATCAAATGTGAGATTTACAAGGAGGGAAAACAGTACACCTCTCTGAACAGTGTCTGGGAGGCTGTGGTTGCTGCTGCACGCAATGTTGATGGTGAACAGATCAAAACACTGACAGAATCCATGGATGGCAGGCTTTTGAGTGTCCTTGCAAAGAAAGGTGGCTATATTGGTCACTGATTTGTTTTTGTTTTGTTTTTGAATGTCAGAAATGTATATTTGTGAATATTGAGATGTTATATTGGTTTCACTGGTGAAAATAAATAATTGAAATGGGTATATATTTGTTTTTTGTTAAGTTGCCTAATAATTATGCACAGTAATAGTCACCTGCACACACAGATATTCCCCTAAAATAGCTATAACTAAAAACAAACTAAAAACTACTTCCAAAACTATTCAGCTTTGATATTAATGAGTTTTTTGGGTTCATTGAGAACATGGTTGTTGTTCAATAATAAAATTAATCCTCAAAAATACAACTTGCCTAATAATTCTGCACTCCCTGTATATTAATGTATTTAAATGTGTATTTATGTATTTACAGTCATATATACACATATAAACACACAAATACATATGTACACACATACAGAAATATATACTATTCCAATTAGGGACTGCACTCACTGGGTTTGGATCAAAACTTAATTTATTAATATGGTAACGTTTCGAGGTACACAGACCCCTTCCTCAGACCAGACAATAGTGCAAGTGAACACAGTGACATATATAGGAGCTAAGCCCCACCCATCTACTAATTACAGAAAATTGCGTCAAAACCACAGAAGATTGCGCCAAAATTGTTACCATGGCAACATCATGGTTGCCAAGTAACAAATAAAACACACCCTTTGTATTATACAAAAATGTGAATAGACATTCAACATAAAATATAAACAAGAGAAATCACAATCACCTCAGTATTAGTTAGTCTATGTCATACAAGAGTAACTTTCACCTTGTTATATATATCAAACAAACATATCTATATAAAAAACATATATGGCAGTAGTGTATAGAATAATACATCCAAAAGAACAGTGTGTGCATGTATATCACTGAACTGTGTAGAATAATATGGTTAAGCATATAGAGAATTGCATCTAGTACATCATACCCATATATATGTGTTTCTATATATGATGTACTAGATGCAATTCTCTATATGCTCTATATACTCTTCTCCGCCCACCCCCACCTCCCACCACAACTTTTCAGGCCATGATTTTGCCAGCTACTTCAACAACAAAATCAACTCCATCAGAAATGAAATCAGCTCTCAACATACTACCAGTCTCCCTCCCCCTCAAAAGCTCACAATCATCCAAAACCCACATAGCCATAAATTTAGCTCTTTTGCCCGTTACAGAGGATGAAGTTTCTGCCCTTATAATATGTGCTCTCACCTCACTACCTGTCCCCTCGACCCCATTCCCTCACAACTACTCCCCTCCCTCTCTTCTTCCCTTACCCCTATACTCACACACATCTTCAACCTCTCCCTCAGCACTGGTATAGTTCCCACATCTCTTAAACATGCATTAGTCACACCTATCCTCAAAAAACCTTCTCTCGATCCAAACTCCCCATCCAACTACCACCCTATTTCCCTACTACCTCTTGCCTCAAAGCTTCTTGAAAAGCTAGTATATGCACGTCTATCCCATTTCCTTACATTAAACTCCCTCCTTGACCCACTGCAATCTGGATTTCACCCCCTACACTCAACAGAGACATCAATTGTTAAGGTTACCAACAACCTACTTACAGCAAAATCAAAAGGCCACTTCTCTCTACTTATCCTCCTTGATCTGTCTGCAGTCTATGATACTGTCGACCACCCTCTTTTGCTCCATACCCTCCAATCCTTAGGCATCTGTGACACAGCTCTCTCTTGGTTCTCTTCCTATCTGTCTAACCGTACCTTAAGTGTAGCCTTCTCTGGGGCATCCTGTGCCCCGTTACCTCTTTCTGTTGGGGTTCCACAAGGCTCTGTCCTCTGTCCCCTTCTCTTCTCAATCTACACGTGTCAGCCGCTCAGGAATCAATCCGGGATGTAACCCAACTGCTAGCGTGAATTGAAAGCACACGCTAGCACACTGAGAAATATCCAGGACGTGACCCACTCAGGAAGCAGATTAGAAGATAACAAAAATGAATATTGTTCCCGAATGCAGGAAAGCCACAAAGGATAAAACGTCCCTTTAAATAGTTCAAAGAACAAAAAGGAAATGCTCTTACTTGAAGCTTCTGAAAAAGGTCCTCTTTAGCAGTCTTGTAAAACAAAGAAAAAGTTCTCTTTTGCAGCTTGTAAAAGTATAATGTCCCTTTAAGCAGGTTTATAACAAACAGAAAGGCAAAGTTCTCTTTTGCAGCTTGTAAAAGTAAATGTCCCTTTTAAGCAGGTGTATAACAAACAGAAAGACAAAATTCTCTTTTGCAGCTTGTAAAAGTAAATGTCCCTTTTAAGCAGGTATATAACAAACAGAAAGGCAAAGTTCTCTTTTGTAGCTTGTAAAAGTATAATGTCCCTTTAAGCAGGTTTATAACAAACAGAAAAGCAAAGTTCTCTTTTGCAGCTTGTAAAAGTAAATGTCCCTTTTAAGCAGGTGTATAACAAACAGAAAGGCAAAGTTCTCTTTTGTAGCTTGTAAAAGTAAATGTCCCTTTTAAGCAGGTGTTGTTTAACAAAGAATAGGTTTAAAGGTAAAGGCCAAAGCAAGGTCAGGCAGGCAGAAGTCGGCATCCAAATATCAGCAAAAGGTATTGGCAAAAGACAGGGTCAGGCAAGCAGAAGTCGGCATCAAAGTATCAGCAAAAGGGTAATAGCTACAGGCAAGGTCAGGCAGGCAGAAGTCAATGTCCAAATATCAGCAAGTAGGGATTAGGCAAGAGGCTTGGTCAGGCAGGCAGAAGTCGGTACACAGAAGAACAAAACTGATAAGGTACTCACAATCCAGGGAAACAACAAACGGGCCCAGATTCAGATCTCCCGCCGAGATTTAAAGGGCAGAGCGTAACCGTCATCAGAGGGGTGTGAGAGAAAGCGTCATGTTGCTAAGCAACATGACGTCAGAGACACAGAGGAGTTCCGGGAGCCGCGGCGACACGGCGATGAACGGAAGCGCTCATGACAGCACCCCCTCCTCAAGGACCCCTCCGGGGGACAGGACCAGGTCTATCAGGATGAGTCTTGTGGAAGGACTTGACCAATATAGGAGCATTTACTTGATGAGCAGGTTCCCAAGAACGTTCCGTGACTGGATAACCCTTCCAATGAATGAGATAATACAATTTCTTGCCCCGCAATTTGGAATCTAGAATATGGCTGATCTCAAACTCAGGATGTCCATGCACCAATAACGGTGGAGGTTTAGAAAAAGGCTTAGAATACCTGTTAAACATCACAGGTTTTAAAAGAGAAACATGAAATACCGGATGGACTTTGAGAGACTTGGGTAAAGCTACCCGATAAGCAGTGGAACATACCTGACCCAGTATTCGGAAAGGACCCACATATCGTGGTCCCAATTTGTTAGAAGGTTGTTTCAGGCGAAGAAATCGAGAGGAAATCCAAACTTTATCACCAGGGCGATATTTGGGAGCCTTTTTCCGTCGAAGATCCGAAAAGAACTTGTAACGTCTAGAAGTTACAGAAAGAATACGATGTATCTTCTGCCAATGTCGAGTTAATCTTCGGGCTGTAAGATCAGAAGCAGGATTCACTGTGGAGGAAGTATGCAAAGGGAATGTCCTAGGCTGATATCCGTAAGCTGCATGAAAAGGAGAAGTCTGAAGGGAGGAATTGTACCGGGCATTATGGGCCAATTCAGCCAAAGGAAGGTAAGAAGTCCAGTTTGAATGATAATGATCCACATAATGTCTAAGATATGTTTCAAGACACTGGTTTACTCTTTCAGTCTGACCATTCGATTGTGGGTGGTGAGAAGTAGAGAGAGATATAGTAGTACCAAAATGTTTACAAAGTGACCTCCAAAATCGAGAAACGAATTGTACCCCTCTATCTGAAACAATATCTAGAGGAAAACCATGGATTCTTACAATATGTAGAATAAAAAGTTCAGAGAGTCTTTTGGCAGATGGTAATCCTGGCAAGGGTACAAAATGAGCCGTCTTAGTGAACCTGTCGACCACCACCCAGATAGTATTGTTCCCAGTGGACAAGGGAAGATCGGTAATAAAGTCCATGGATACATGAGTCCAAGGCTGGTGAGGTATAGGCAATGGTTGGAGTAATCCTGAAGGAAGTTGGCGTGGAGTTTTGTTCATGGCACATTGTGTGCATACTGAGACGTAATCCTTCACATCTTGAGAGAGTGTAGGCCACCAGACATGTTGTTTGAGGTTTCGAGTGGTAATACTGATGCCAGGATGTCCAGAAAGGGGACTATCATGAGCCCAAAATAAAATCTTGGAACGAAGGCGTTCAGGAACAAAGAGTAAACCATTGGGAGGTTTACAGGACAAAGGAAGATGCTCTTGAGCGGATTGTAATTCTTGTAACCAAGAAGTTGTTAACTGGGCAATGACTTCATGAGGTTGGAGAATGGTACCAGACTCAGGAACTGGGGTATCTTGAAATTGTCTGGAAAGTGCGTCTGCTTTAATATTTTTTGATCCAGGTATGTAAGACAAATTATAATGAAACCGAGAGAAGAATAAGGACCAGCGTGCTTGCCTGGAATTTAGTCGTTTGGCTGTTTGGAGATACAGAAGGTTCTTATGATCAGTAAGTATAGTAAATGGCAAAGAAGTACCTTCCAGCCAATGTCTCCATTCATCCAATGCCATCTTGATGGCAAGCAACTCTTTATTCCCTACGTCATAGTTAAATTCGGAAGGAGTGAATTTTTTAGAGAAAAAAGCAACAGGATGAATCCTTCCAGTCTCTGGTATTCGTTGAGACAGAACCGCTCCAGCAGCAACAGAGGAAGCATCCACCTCTAGAATAAATTGAAACTCAGGATTTGGATGACGAAGGATAGGAGCTGAGGAAAAAGCTTCTTTGAGAGATTCAAAAGCTTCTATAGCCTCAGACGGCCATACTTTACAGTTTTGTCCTTTTCTTGTGAGAGAAGTAAGAGGAGAAGTAATAGTAGCAAAATTCTTGATGAACTTTCTGTAATAATTGGCGAAGCCTAGGAAACGTTGTAAAGCCTTCAAAGAATCAGGTCTAGGCCAATCCAAAATGGCAGAAAGTTTAGTAGGGTCCATTTCGAATCCAGATGCCGATATTACATAACCCAGAAAGGGTATGGATTTTTGATGGAAAGAACATTTCTCCAGTTTAGCAAACAGATGGAATTCTCTTAGACGTTGAAGTACTTTCTTGACGTGGTGCACATGATCTTGGTGGTTCTGAGAAAAAATTAAGATGTCGTCCAGATATATGATAACAAAAATATTCAAAAAATCACGAAAGATCTCATTTACAAAATGCTGGAAAACCGCCGGAGCATTGCATAGCCCGAAGGGCATGACCAAATATTCATAATGCCCAAATCGAGTGTTAAAGGCAGTCTTCCACTCATCTCCTTTGCGTATACGGATCAAGTTGTATGCACCACGTAGGTCGAGTTTGGTGAAAATGGTGGCTCCCTGAAGATAAGTAAAAAGTTCAGGAATAAGGGGCAGAGGATAACTGTTCTTGATGGTAATCTGATTCAATCCACGATAATCAATACAGGGTCTTAATCCGCCATCCTTTTTTCCCACAAAAAAGAAACCAGCCCCTACAGGGGAAGAGGAGGGTCGAATAAATCCTCTAGCCAGATTGTCTTTTATATATTCTTCCAGAGCCATGTTTTCTGGTTTAGAGAGTGGATATGTCTTGCCTCGAGGATAGGCAGCCCCAGGAAGGAGGTCAATGGGACAATCAAAAGGGCGATGAGGAGGAAGACGTTCCGCTTCTTTTTTGGAGAAGACATCCACAAAGTCATGGTAATGCATAGGTAAGGATTCCGGAGTTTCAACTGTGAGAGCAATAGTGAGTGGTAACTTAGTAATCTTTTGAAGACATTTAGTCTGGCAGGTAGATCCCCAGGAAGTGAGTTCACCGAAAGTCCAAGAAAAAATGGGATTGTGAATCTGGAGCCAGGGTAATCCCAAGATAATGGGAAATTGCGGAGTGGGAATGACATCGAAACAAATTGTCTCAGAATGAAGTATTCCTACGGTGAGGATTAAGGGTTGAGTAGAAAACTGAATGTATCCAGAACCCAAAGGATCTCCACTGACCGTAGAGACTGAAATGGAATACTCCTTCTTTAGTAAGGGTATAGAATGAGTAGAAACAAATGTAGAGTCAATGAACACACCTCCAGCACCAGAATCAATTAGAGCTTGGGTATAGATCTTCTTATGTCCAATTAGAAGAGTTACTGGAACAAAGAGTTTCTTGTATAGGGAATGACCACTATTTTGGCTTAACTCAGTTCCCTGGACTAGAGTTAAGCCCTGGCTTTTACTGGCCTAGTAGGACAATCCCTTAATAAATGTCCTTTAAGGCCACAGTACAGACATAAGCCAAGAGTCCGTCTTCTTAAGCGTTCAGTCTCAGTTAATTTTATACTTCCTACTTCCATGGGTTCAGCCTGATCAGTAGTAGGAGAGGCTGGAGTGACTGGATTAGAAAAACGAGGAGCTAAACGAAAAGGAGTTCGAGTGGAAGTCCTCTGTGTTCTATCCTTTTCTTGTTGGCGTTCACGAAACCTGGCGTCGAGACTGATACAGAGATTTATTAAGGCTTCTAAGGACTCTGGAAGTTCACGATACACCAATTCATCCTTGAGACGCTCAGAAAGTCCTTTACGGAAAGCGGCTCTGAGTGCTCCCTGATTCCAAGTGGTTTCAGAAGCAAGGGTGCGGAACTCAATTGCATATTGAGAGACTGGTTGATTTCCTTGACGTAAATCCAGGAGAGTTGCTTCAGCAGCGGATGACCTTCCAGGTTTATCGAATACGTTTGAGAATGTAGATAGAAATGTATCAACATCCAACAGTATAGGATCATTCTTTTCTAGCAAAGGTGACACCCAAGCCAAGGCTTTTCCTTTCATTAAGGAAATAAGAAACGTGATTCTAGAAGAGGCAGTAGCAAAGAGAGTAGGGCTATTTCGGAAATGAAGACGGCATTGATTCAAAAAGCCTCTACATTCTTCAGGATTCCCATCATATTTATCCGGAAGAGGAATCCTGGGACTTAGTTGTACCTGAGACTGATTGTTAGGAATCGGAGGAGGTAATGCCTCAATCGGATTTGGATTGGGATTAGGATTGGGAGGTGCGGGTAGCAACCAAATTTTGTAATAGAGCAGTAATTTGATCAAGTTTAGTGTCCAGAGACTGCAAGTGAGTGGCATGAGAACCCAAGAGCTGTCCCTGGTGAGCCACGGCCATAGATAATTCAGTGGGGTCCATTTTTATGGCCCGTTTGTAATGTCAGCCGCTCAGGAATCAATCCGGGATGTAACCCAACTGCTAGCGTGAATTGAAAGCACACGCTAGCACACTGAGAAATATCCAGGACGTGACCCACTCAGGAAGCAGATTAGAAGATAACAAAAATGAATATTGTTCCCGAATGCAGGAAAGCCACAAAGGATAAAACGTCCCTTTAAATAGTTCAAAGAACAAAAAGGAAATGCTCTTACTTGAAGCTTCTGAAAAAGGTCCTCTTTAGCAGTCTTGTAAAACAAAGAAAAAGTTCTCTTTTGCAGCTTGTAAAAGTATAATGTCCCTTTAAGCAGGTTTATAACAAACAGAAAGGCAAAGTTCTCTTTTGCAGCTTGTAAAAGTAAATGTCCCTTTTAAGCAGGTGTATAACAAACAGAAAGACAAAATTCTCTTTTGCAGCTTGTAAAAGTAAATGTCCCTTTTAAGCAGGTATATAACAAACAGAAAGGCAAAGTTCTCTTTTGTAGCTTGTAAAAGTATAATGTCCCTTTAAGCAGGTTTATAACAAACAGAAAAGCAAAGTTCTCTTTTGCAGCTTGTAAAAGTAAATGTCCCTTTTAAGCAGGTGTATAACAAACAGAAAGGCAAAGTTCTCTTTTGTAGCTTGTAAAAGTAAATGTCCCTTTTAAGCAGGTGTTGTTTAACAAAGAATAGGTTTAAAGGTAAAGGCCAAAGCAAGGTCAGGCAGGCAGAAGTCGGCATCCAAATATCAGCAAAAGGTATTGGCAAAAGACAGGGTCAGGCAAGCAGAAGTCGGCATCAAAGTATCAGCAAAAGGGTAATAGCTACAGGCAAGGTCAGGCAGGCAGAAGTCAATGTCCAAATATCAGCAAGTAGGGATTAGGCAAGAGGCTTGGTCAGGCAGGCAGAAGTCGGTACACAGAAGAACAAAACTGATAAGGTACTCACAATCCAGGGAAACAACAAACGGGCCCAGATTCAGATCTCCCGCCGAGATTTAAAGGGCAGAGCGTAACCGTCATCAGAGGGGTGTGAGAGAAAGCGTCATGTTGCTAAGCAACATGACGTCAGAGACACAGAGGAGTTCCGGGAGCCGCGGCGACACGGCGATGAACGGAAGCGCTCATGACAACACGTCCTCACTAGGTTCCTTAATAAAGTCCCATGGGTTTCATTATCATTTGTATGCCGATGACACTCAAATCTACCTCTCTGCACCAGAACTACCTCCTTCCTTGCTAACCCGTGTCACTAACTGTCTCTCTCATAGCTCATCTTGGATGTCCTCTCACTACCTCAAGCTAAATCTCTCCAAAACTGAGCTCCTTATTTTCCCCCTTCTTTCAAAATCTCCACCCCCCATGTCTCTATAACTGTTGATAACTCCATCATTACCCCAACCTCACATGCCCGCTGTCTTGGGGTCACACTGGACTCAGATCTTTCTTTCACTCCTCACATTCAGTCCTTGGCTAAAGCCTGTCGCTTCCACCTTAAAAACATCGCTAAAATTAGACATTTCCTTACACAAGACACAACAAAGATTTTAATCCACTGTCTCATCCTTTCCCGCCTCGACTCGACTACTGCAACTCTATCCTCCCTGGTCTCCCTAGCTGCCGCCTAGCTCCTTTACAATCCATAATGAATGCCTCTGCCAGGCTCATGTTTCTTGCACGTCGCTCTCCATCTGCCGCACCTCTCTGCCAATCTCTTCACTGGCTTCCTCTTGCCTCTAGGATTAAACACAATATTCTCACTCTGACATACAAAGCCCTCAACTGCACTGCTCCCCCTACATCTCAGACCTTGTCTCCAGATACTCTCCCTCCCATCCCCTTCGCTCCGCTCATGATCTCCTACTCTCCTCCTCTCTTGTTACCTCCTCACATTCCCGTCTTCAAGATTTCTCCAGACTGGCTCCCATCTTATGGAACTCTCTGCCATGCTCCACAAGAATCTCCCCTAGTTTTAAAAGCTTCAAGTGCTCCCTGAAGACTCTACTATTCAGGGACACTTACAACCTACACTAACCTTCCTATCTCCACTGCTATCCCCTAAAACCCCATAGCATATAAGCCTATGAGCCCAGCTGTTTGTAGTTCACCTTCATAAGAGCCGACTACAACAGTGCAACTCTCGGCAGGACCCTCTCTCCCCATTTGATACCTGTAATCGTTTTTATATATCACCCATGTTCATAGCATTGCGGAACCTGTTGGCGCTCTACAAATACCTGATAATAATAATAATTTCTATGGGGGAAGGTGCACACGATAATTTTTTTTTAACTTGTAAAACGAGCGCAAACGGACTAGTGCAAAAAGCATAACTCTAGCGAAGTTTTCACGATTCTGAAAACGCATTTTACCGCACCAGTTATAATCTACCCCTTATTGTACACAACTATTGTACTACATTCAGTTTATTATTAAAGTGATATAGAAGTGCAAAAAGAAAATGCTGTGCTTGAACAGTGCATATAACTGTGCTTGTGCCGTGAGATTAAACACATAACATCAGTCAGTTCAAGAGCAGCAATGCAATACTGGGAGCTAGCTGACATGAGGCATAGGTGTGTAGCCACCAATCACCAGCAAGCTCCCAGTAGTGCATCACCGCTTAAAATTATAATACCTGCACGATTAAAGATTAACCGTGCAGAAACAACCTTAATAACCTTACGAAAAATAAATCAAATGTCTATTTCAAATTGTTAATCATAGGTGAAGTCATTGATTGTAAGCAAATGTCACCACACAGTCACACATACTGTAGGCGAAAATTCAGCGTACAGACTGAGCATGCGCACTGTGAGGCACTATGCAGAGTGCAGACGACTGAGGCCCAAACTGACATAAACACAACGGAAAGGGCGTGTCCTACTTCCCTACACGTGCGTACATCTATACACTCATTGGATAGACGCGAAGGCCGTAAAACTTTTCAGCCAATGGGAATCGCCGAGTCTTGAGCGCACGCGCAGCTTGATAGTACTGTCAGTGTTTGCACCGGCGCGAAAACTGGCCGAGCGCGAGCTTGGAGAAATCGTACCGAGAATAGCGCTGTGTATGACGGGACGTCACTCCGGGGTATCGACCCGGTGTCTGTAGTTCTACTTACAGCAATGGATGAGCTGTATCTTGAGAATATTGATGAGCTGGTGACGGACCAGAACAAGATAGTGAGTGAGGGATGCTGGGGACCTCAAGGCTGATGTGTGTAGCACTATTACCGGCAACGGAGGGGTTAACCTGAAAGTCAGGGAAGGGTTAAAAATAGACACAGAGGTTGACGGACAGGTGATGTACAGTGACAATAAAGGGACACAGTCAAACCTATCATAACAGTTTAATAGGCTTTTGTATAAACACTTTTTTGATACTAGAAGGAGCTAATTCTACAATGGCTGCTAGGTACAGCTTTCTCAACTTCATTGGTGGAAAGGGAAAAGCCTTACAATTAATATTTATGGTTATTCAGCATTAATACATTTTTAAATAGATGTTAAAGACAGCATTATAGAAAAAAATACTGTTTCCAACATTAAAGGGATATTAAACCCACATTTTTTTTCCCTGAACCAAAAATGGTCTGGATCCTAAGATTATATTCCTGCTTTTTAAAATAAAGATACAAAGAGCACAAGGAAATTTGGATAATAGGAGCCCATTATAAAGCTTCTTAAAATTGCTGCTCCTATCTGATCATGCAATAAGTGTTTAATATTGATGTGTAAATGCATCATACATAAATGATAAAATGTAGGCTGTCCTATTCTGGTACAGTAAATAAAGAGAGGAAATTCTAATAGATAAAATCCCTTTATTCCATCAAGTATGGGGATACAGATACACAAGGCTTCAGGGGTGTTCCCCTAATTGATGTGATCACATGATAAAGGGGAACACCCCCGAAACCTTGTGTTTCTGTATCCCCATACTTGATGGAATAAAGGGATTTTATCTATGGGAATTTCCTTTTTATTTGCTGTATTACTTGGATTGGAACTTGGCAGTAGCTCTTGATTCCCTGCTCACAGGTGTATGTGCTGGTCTGAGTTTACTTGGACTGTAATTATTCCAGTACATCTGTGGTAGTTGTCTCTGTTAGCTTAGGTGACCTGTATCCAGTACCTGATACCTTTTTATAGGCACCTGTATGCTTAGTCTGGTGACCCATCTAGAACCAATGATCTGCTATATCTGTTTATAGTTTATATCTGTTACAATATTTTAAGTACTTCTTAACCCCTTCCCACTGCTAGGATGTTCTCTGCCGTCCTAACTGTGCTGGCCGTTAGGACAGCATGGAATAACCTAGCCGTTTGGCTCTACTGAAGCCAGTGGCGCTTTTTCAATGGGATCATGGCGTGGAGGACATGCCTAGCGTCATAGGTACACCCCCCCGACCCCATCATTGAAATCATCATCCTATACACGATTTTGCGATTTCAATTTGTTAACATTGAAATTTTGTTCCGGTGTAGAAAAATTTGTCCCATCAGGAAAGGGTTAGGATACATCCCACAAAAGAAATAACAAACACTATGGACACGATTTATCAAGCACTTCGCCTCGCTACGACTGCAGGTTCTCACAAGAGAACCTGCAGTCAGTATTCATCAAGCATCGTTGATCCTTTTGTTGAATAGTAACCCTAGGCCCCAAGGCAGAACATGCTGTGATCTGAGATGTCATCGCAGAAAGTGAAAAACATTTTGCCTCTGGGACCCTAGGTAGGCTCATAAGAGCTCAGGAGTGTGCACGTGTAGAACTCTATGGCAGCAGTATTTGCATCTTTGTATAACTTCGCTACAAACCTTGTTGCCAACACTGCTGTCATAGAGTGCTAAATACATCTGCAAGCTCCAGGAGAACAAAGCAAATTGTATTACTGACAATAGAAGAAAGTTGTTTAACGTTGCATGCTGTCTGCATTTTATTTAGACTTTATTGTCCCATTCAGCCACTAACTTAACGAAATCCATCTGCATTATTATATAGTTCTCAGGCTGATATTTGACGACTCCTATCTTGCATTTGTTTTGTTTTTATTGTCCATATAACCTGTTTTGCAGGTATTAAACACAGTTACATATAAGCAATAGTGGAATATAAAGGGCCCTACCACATTATAGTAGGACTGCAACTAACGATTATTTTTATAATCGATTAATCGGATAAAAAGAGAATCAATAATAGTTTTCTATGTTTTAAATAAAATCCACAGAATGAGTGTTACAAATATAAACTTCAGACTAAAACTTTACATTAACACAACTGTTTCTTCCATTTTTAAGCAGCAGAGCACAGTTTTATAATTAAACAAAACAAAACCACAAACTGTTTGAAAAGAGGTAGAACTAGAAAGAGTTAGACTATCACTGTTAATAACATTCTGTTATTCACTCTTTCAGAAACTTTGCATTGAAATGCAAAAATCTCAACATGTCCACATGCTTCTGGCTAAGGCTGGTTCTCTGTTTGCAGATATATTTCCTACAGCAGAGAAAAGGCTGTTGAGGTGTATAAGTAGGGTTTTGCCAATTTCGCCAAAGTGGGATATTTATCTTTGTTAGCTCTTCATCAATGCTAAGTGTTTTCTACCTTGGCAAGGGGCCTCTCAATAAAGTAACCCTTGACTTCATTCTAACATAAAAATATCTTGAATATCTATATGCAGTGGTAAATAACCAGCTATAAGGTTAGGGGAAATATCTAGTCCGCTCTAAAAATAACGAATATATACTTATAAAGGTTGAATCTGGTACATATCACAATTTATTAAAAATATAAAAAAACAATACAAAACAAAATCAGAAGCGCTAAGGACTGTATATCAATAACAGGACAAAGCCGTACACATTTATTTATACAGTACATATAATCAGCAATAGCAAGCAATACGCTAATAATTGTGCAAACAGATAAAAGTGCACATCAAGTTAAATAACTCCCATCAATCTAGGGGCAAGGTGTAATCAACAAGCTTGGCACTATATCATGAAAAGCATAGTTCCAAATCACCAGATTTAATATAAACAATCCAAATGATGACTATTATATCTGGGTTGCACATAAGCCAGGGGTAGTTGTAAACTTATACTGTCCTAAAAAAGTGAAAAGTAGACGTCCTTTAGGCTAAGGACATAACCATAAAACACAATACCATATGCAGGAGTTCATTGGAATGAAGCAGCTGGTGTTGTGCACAGACCAACTAATTGCAAACCAACTAATCGATTATGAGATTCGTTGACAACTGTTTTCATAATCGATTATGACGATTAGTTGTTGCAGTTCTACATTATAGCATTCTCTTTTGCTGTCTGGGTTGTAACATGCATGTTACCTCTTCGATTTGAAGTCTACAGAGATCAATTTTCTAATCTGGTGGGCATTTGCCTTGTTTTTTACTCTCTGGGTCAGTGAGCACATTTTGGAAATAATCCAAAGAACAATATTTTTATATAAACCTCAAGATGCCAGTGCTTTAGCAAGGCAGACGCCACACTCCTGAACTTATACGTAGACATAGAAATATATATTTAGGTTCCACAACAGAGGAAAGGAATGAACCAGTAGAAAGTGAGTTGATGCAATATGGCTGCAAACCTGTTACAGAACATATAATACGTTTGCACTGTTTAATGTCGATATTTGTTACTGCAGGTGACCTACAAATGGCTGAGCCACAATCTGGGTGTCCACGTCAATCAAGCGAAACAGTAAGTATGGAACACAACTAGTGTGAGATTTGCATCAGGATTTAAAAAAAAATAAATATATATTTCTATGAATCACAGCTGCACCTAATTTATATTGTAATAAAGCCAATAAAAAATAATTGCATTTTATTTCTTTATTGGGAAGCCTAATTTAATAAATAGCAAATAAATAACTCTTACCTTTGAGGAGCATGCTAATGATAAAATATTCCTGTACACAAGCATGTGCCAATTCTACACCTATGTTACAAACTATAGCTCAATACAAAGAATACTCTTGAATTGTTATATATTTTTTTTTGCCTGGTGTTTAAAGTAAATATGTAAAGCTCTGTCTTAAATGTCAAAATGTGCATGTATTTTAGTTTCTACTATTCTTATTCCACAAACATATCCGCTATCTTTTGTTAATTTTGTATTTAATTTCTGATAGAAGTGCACAAAAGCTGGGAAGCTCACTGTATGCTGTTGCATAAGGAAAGCACCCTGGCATTTGTTGCATACTTTTTGATGAGCTTTGTGTTTTTTTGGGGGGGTCTTTGCTTATCTCTGTTTTTTGTGGTTTTCCAGGATGCTGTATGATTATGTCACAAGGAAGCGGAAAGAGAATATAAGCGCACAGGTGCACGTCACCTACCTTGTGACCGGGGAATTTATTCAGAATGGCTACCCTGTGAGTATTCACTTGCCAGCTATGTATAACTTGTAACCTCTTGATTACCAGAAGGGGCTGCACAACACATTGCTTTGTATTGCAGTCAAGTGATTAAAAAGAACCCTCTTATTAAATCAGTACTTTACATTAATAAATGTCTGTAAAACTTTGTGATTGTTTACTGCTAATTTTATTTTCAGTATATTTAACAGACAACTGTTCTTTCAGTTCCACAAGGTGGCTGTAGTAAAGGAAGAGAGGCTGGAAGGTAAGCAAAAAGAACTGATCCTAGCAAGGCAAAGTGGTGTGTGTGTTTGGATGGATATATATATATATATATATATATATATATGTGTGTGTGTGTGTTTTCGTTTGCTTTTTGTTGTGCTGATACAAATTGTAACAATCTAACTGAAATCATTTTAAACTATATATTCAAAGGCAACAACTTAGGGATGCTCCGAAATTTCGGCCGCAGAAAGTTTCGGCCGAAAATTGCATTTTTGGCTATTTCGTTTTTCGTTTTTTTTTGCCTGCTATTTTCGGTAAAATTATTGTATAGCACGTTTCAAATTTGATGCTAGCCTAGAGCTGCTGTTTAAGTTTATAACTTGACTTACTGTTCTGCATATAATGAGTTTTCTAGGACTATACTTTATTTGGATAATTGGTAAAAAAAAAAAAACTGTTAAATATGATTCTGTTACATAGAACTAAATTAAGAATAATACAGTATATTGATATTTATAATTGATTTAAGTAGGGATGCACCAAAATTTTGGTTGCAGAAACATTTTGGCCAAAAATGGCATTATTTTTTTGCCTGCTTTTTTTTTTTTTTTTTTTCTTGGTAAAATTATTGTGTAGCATATTATTATTTTAAGATATTTTTGTCCAATTTTAGTGTGTTACTTTCAATAAAAGGGTGAGCTTTTTATTGGCTCTTATTATGCAATAAAATAAAAAAGATTAATTTGAAAAAATACATTTTCGGTATCCGTTTTGGTTTTCGGCCAAGTGCATCCCGGATTTTTGGATTCGGTTTCGGTCCAGAATTTTCATTTCGGTGCAACACTACAACAACTTGTTAATTAGAGTTTTAAATACTATATATGTATATGTATATATATCTCTCCTCTATCATCTCTCTCTCCTCTATCATCTCTCTCCCGAAGTCCTTCGTTTATGGGTTCATGTAATGTAACGTTACACCCTGCACTCTCGCGGCATACAGCCATAATGTGGGGGTAAAAACAACGTTATCCTGCATTTAGCTATAGGAAATTGAACATATTTTCTTTTACATATTTTTTTATTTTGGCTTTAGTTTAAAAATCTATAGTATGTTAATATAAACCGAATCATTTCCTTCCTAGTCTGGGTGAGAATGTAAACTTGCTAAACACATTGTATGTTTCACTGTGATTCCCCATTGTCTTGCCTTATGTCTCTAGTTTCATTTCTCACTGAAACGTACAAAAGCTGGGAGCCCACAATCTGTATACTGTTGCATATGTTACACACCGTAGCAGCTCATATGGAACACGAGCAGAATGTTTTGTAATGTGCAATCATTTAGGAATTTATAAAGAAAATGACAACATTCTATATAAACAACATAACCATGCAACCAGTTTTATTTGTATGAATGCATTTGTTCTATGGAGCACAGATCTATTTGCTGACATGTTTGGAAAATAGTGATTTGCAATAGTTTTTAGGTGCAATGCATTTTCTTTTTATAGTGCTACATAAGTTTAATCTTAATGGGAATAAAGAGTTGTAATATTTTAGCTAAAGGCTGCTGCAGTGCTGTGTGTTAGCTTTTCTGTGTACTTGTATCAATAGTCTTTTTTTTTTTTTTTTTTTCTCTATCATAGCAACAAAAGCAAGACTTAAACTAGTGGCAAATGTGCATGTGTACAGCGTCCAGAAAGCCACGCTAAAGGACAGTGGCCCTCTCTTCAACACCGATTATGATGTTCTCAAGAATAATCTCCAAAACTGCAACAAGTATGTTTATCTAACTTCATTAATCTTAAGGTGTCAATCCTGCAAAACACTTATTTGGGGCAGAAATAAATTGTTGCTTCTGAAAACATATTTTTCAAATGATGCCTTAGAGATTTCTTAAGATATAATAAACCAAAATAAACAAAATCAACTTCAAATTATAGTAAATTTAACTAATCATAAATGCAAATCTGTATCTTTTATGTATAATGATCAATGTAAATATATGTATGATAATGGCAGATGCCTTTTTTTATTCGTTCTGAATTTTTTTTATTTTTTTTTTTAACCCCCCCTACCTCAGCCTGCTAACTTTATTAATGTTTCCCCCCCCCCCCCCCTGAGGTGACTTAAACTTCCCACCCATTCAGCTCGCTGAAGGGACATGATACCCAAATGTTGAAGCACTTGAAAGTGACGTATCATAGCTGTAAAAAGCTGACTAGAAAATATCACCTGAACGTCCCTATGTAAAAGATATTTTACCTCAATGTCCTAAGTATTTACACGCCATTGTAAAGGACTTTAAGCAGCAAATCGGTATGTCTGTCCTGGGACATGCAAGGGAGCGCGCCTCATGCGCACACACAAAATTTCCCTATTCAGTTTAAGGAAATTTACTATGAAATATCATGAGGTCACAGTAAAAGAGATAGACCTCAGCACTGCTGATGCTGATTGGCTGCTGTTTAATTCTTTTTTTTTTTTTTTAAATTTTTTATTACAAAGAAATTACTCTGGTGAGCTGGGGAAATTGTGAGGTAAAATCTCTTCCTTTCTTACATAGAGATGTTCAGGTGATATTTTCCTGTCAGCTTTTTGCAGTGTAGCATATAAGTATTATGTTTCTTTAAGAAGGGGGGGGGGGGGGAATGTTGCAGAGCCGCCAATTGGATGGGAGGTTGGACAAATAAAATGAGCAGATGTGGGGTGGGGGGGGGTGGTAGATAAAATAAAAACAGAAGGAATAAAAGGTGTATTTGTCATTATCGTACATAAATTTGCATTATGCATAAAATACAGATTTGTCATTTGGATTTATTATTAGTTAAATTAACCGTTCCTTGTTACCCAATTGCTGCTGGTTTTATGCTTGTGGTGGTAAATCTGTCTACCAATAGACACTGAGAGTGAGCAGTGTGCACAGACTTGCAAAATAAACTACCTTCTCACAAAAAAGTGCTTGAATTTGTATCTGGTATTATGTGGCTATGAAAAGACAATGATTAATTATAATAATCATTCACTGCCAATTGTATTACAACTTCAGTCTTTTATGTCACTACAGGAGTGTGGAATTTTTTTTTTAAAAAATGTACTGATCCCAAAGACAATGTTAGCCCAATCTACTTCTGACACAATAATTTCAACAAAATGGTATTTGAAGGGATATGAATCCCAAACCTTTCTTTCCTTCTTAATATAAGGAGAGTACACTGCTTCATTCCTTACTGTTGGGAAATATTGAACCAGGAGGAGGCAAAGACACCCCAGCCAAAGGCTCAAATACACCCCCACTTCCCCCAGTTATTCTTTGCCTTCCATCACAGGAGGATGGCAGAGAAGTGTCAGAAGATTTCAGAGTAGTTCCTTAGGAGGGGTATCTGCCCTTTGATATAGGACTGGAGTTTTAAGTAGTCTTGTCATCCTCTCAGTGAGAGCATTGACAAAAGTTAGAGTCTGGATATGCAGGGAGAGTTTTTCTGCGAACCCATCTCGGTGTTGACAAGTTTCACTGCCTGCTTGTTTACTTCATTCAAGTACATGTCAGGAGCGATGCAACAAGACTGTTACACTTGAGAGGCTGTGTTTCACAGCATGGATTCTGGTAAGATCGTTTAATTTTTTACATATGTTGAAAACACTAGAAGACAGGGTCACAGTGTGACTCTTAACTTAATAGAATCATGGGTTAATATCTCCTGAGGGGGGTTATTGAGCAGTGGGGATAAATCAAATGTGATGCTTTTGATTTTATGCTGCTTTATGTGTGAGTTTTTATTGGGCTCATAGTCTGTTATGTGGCTGGAACACACAGGTTTTTATTTTCACTTTGAACGCTGCGCAGCTTTTTAGCTTGGCGTGCTTTTTCTCATAGCAGGGGCGGCCCTGCCTTGCGCACCACGTGACCGGGAGTGGTCACACTTTCATTTCCTCTTTCCTGACTGAGCTAGCTGTCAGAAAAGACACCTTTTCTCTGTTTTATCTGAGTCCAGGAGGTGCTGAGTACCCCAGCCATTGGGAGTATAAAGGTGCCGTTTTTGTGAGAAATAAAAATTTTGTTTTATTCTGTGTCCTACTGTCATTAGCTTAAGCTATGGAGGATTCTGATTCTTGAGGGTACTCCCTCTATTCCAAATAGTAATACCTGTTTTTATATTGTGTGGAGGCCTTGGTATGCCCGCCCTCTCAACTTTGTTCCACATGCCTCGACAAAGTTATTAGGTCTAAGAAGGTTAACCCCTTTAGTACCACTGAGCTGTCAACCTCCTGAGGACTTGCTGTCCTGTGAGGTGCATACCCATCAGTCATCCCCCTCATCACATGCAGCTTCCCATAGCACGCCTGATCCTCCATCTGGAGGGAGCCTTTTACAATCAGACTTTACTGCGCAGTTAATAACGGCGGTGTCTGAGGCCCTTCGTGCGTTACCTCGCCCTCGCAAGCGAAAGGTTAAACATAGCTCTCCTGTCCAGGGGTCATCAAGTGATTTATTGGATTTATCTGTTTTTCAATTATCCAAGGATGGGTCACACTCTGAGTCTTCAGAGGGTGAACTTTCTGGGTCGGAGTCTGCTACCTCTAGGCCTCCTGCTGCAGAGGAACCTGCCTTTAGATTTAGGATTGAACACTTAAGTTTTCTTCTAAAGGAGGTTCTGTCTATATTAGAGGTTCCAGAGGCCAAGTTGCCTGATGAACCTTTGATCCCTAAATTAGACAGAGTTTACGAGGACAGGTTTGTGCCGCTATCTTTTCCTGTACCTGTAAAAATGGCGAACATTATTAAGAACGAGTGGGATAGAATTGGATCTTCCTTTTCCCCTTTGTCATCTTTTAAAAAAATTATTCCCGGTCCCGGATTTGTGGGGTTCAATCCCTAAGGTGGATGGGGCTATCTCCACACTGGCCAAGCGTTCTACTATCCCACTTGAGAAAAGCTCGTCGTTCAGAGAGCCGATGGATAAGAAGATGGAAACTTTTCTCAGAAAATGTTTCAACATACGTGATTCTTTTTTCAACCGGCTGCGACTGTTGCCTCGTTTGCTGGAGCTGCGGCCTACTGGTGCGACTCCTTAGTGGAATTGATAAAGGTGGAGGGTCCCCTCAACGTTATCCAGGAAAGAATTAAGGCCTTGAGAATTGCTAATTCTTTTATCTGTGATGCAAACGTGCAGATCATTCGCCTAAATGCTAAGGTTTCTGTTTTTTTCAGTGCAGACCCGTCAGCGCTCTGGCTGAAATCCTGGTCTGCGGATATGACTTCTAAGTCTAGACTCCTTTCCCTTTTTAAGGGAAATATTTTATTTGGTCCAGGCCTCCACGGTTATAGGGGGCAAGGGTGCCTTCCTACCGCAGGATAAAAAGAACTTGTCTAAGGGACAAGGCTCTAATTTTCCTTTTCGTTCTGAGAAATTCCAACTTCAACAGTCGTCCTCTAAGCCCGAGCAAGCCAAGAGTACTTGGAAGCTGAATTTAAATCCAATTTGGCAAGGGCGGCCCCCAAACCGGCGCTGGATCGTGTAGGGGGGCAGACTGTCGCTGTTTTCAGACTTTTGGTTCAGGGACGTGCAGGATCCATAGCTCAGGGATACAAGATAGGTTTCAAATCTCAACCACTCAAGGGCAGTTTCCTCCTCTCAAGCCCGTCTTCAAAGCCAGAAAAAAGGGAAGCCTTTCTGGGGTGCGTGCGGGATCTGTCCTCCTTAGGAGTCATTGTCCCTGTTCCAGAAAGAGGTTTGGGATACTCTTCAAACCTGTTCGTGGTCCCAAAGAAGGAGGAAACTTTCCGTCCGATTCTAGACCTAAAGTGCTTAAAGGGACACTGAACCCAAATTTTTTCTTTTGTGATTCAGATAGAGCATGCAATTTTAAGCAACTTTCTAATTTACTCCTATTATTTTTTCTTCGTTCTCTTGCTATCATTATTTGAAAAAGAAGGCATCTAAGCTTTTTTTTGGTTTCAGTACTCTATCCACCAATCGGCAAGGACAACCCAGGTTGTTCACGAACAATGGGCCGGCATCTAAACTTACATTCTTGCATTTCAAATAAAGATACCAAGAGAATGAAGAAAATTTAATAGGAGTAAATTAGAAAGTTGCTTAAAATGTCATGCTCAATCTGAATCACAAAAGAAAAATTTTGGGTACAGTGTCCCTTTAAATAAATTTCAATATGGAGACAATAAGGTCCATCCTTCCTCTAGTTCAGGAAGGACAGTTCATGACCACTATAGATCTGAAGGATGCTTACCTTCACGTTCCAATCAAGAGGGATCACTTCCAGTTCCTAAGGTTTGCGTTCCTGGACCAGCACTTTTAGTTCATTGCACTTCCGTTTGGTCTAGCTACTGCTCCAATAATTTTTACTAAGGTTCTAGGGGCTCTTCTATCTGTTGCCGGAACCCGGGGTATCGCAGTAGCTCCCTACTTTGAAGATTTTCTGGTACAAGCACCATCTTTTTGTCTGGCGGAGGACCGTTCGGTATCTCTTCCATCCATGAGATTGAAGGAGAGAAGATAAACTTAGAAAAGAGTTCTCTTATTCCAAGCACCAGAGTAGAATTCCTGGGTACTATAATAGACTCCATATCATGAGGATATTTCTAACAGACTAGATGTTGCAAGCTAGCTTCGGCATGTCTTGTCCTCCGGACCTCCTTAAGGCCATCTGTGGCTCAGTGTATGGAGGTAATTGGTCTCATGGTGTCCAGCATGGACACAATTCCCTTTGCCAGGTTCCGTCTCAGACCGTTACAACTGTGCATGCTGAGGCAGTGGAACGGCGATCATTCAGATCTGTCTCAGATTGAGAGAATCGCTCTCTTGGTGGCTCCGTCCAGATCTGTCCCTAGGGACATCCTTTCTAAGACCATCCTGGGAGATTATGACTACGGATGAGAGTCTATCAGGATGGGGAGCTGTTTTGGGGTGACAAGAAGGCACAGGGGCTGTGGTCTCAGGAGGAACGCTCCCTCCCGATCAACATTCTGGAACTTCGAGCAATCTTCAATGCTCTGAAGGCTTGGCCTTTTCTGGGTTCGTCCCGGTTTATTATCAGACAATATAACCTCTGTTGCTTACAGGAACCATCAGGTGGGAACGAGAATCTCCCTAGCAATGAGGGAAGTATCTCAGATTCTGGAGTGGGCGGAGGCCCACAGCTGTGTTTGCTGTCAGCGATCCACATTCCGGGTGTGGACAACTGGGAAGCGGATTTTATCAGCAGACCATCCTTTCTTCCGGGGGATTGGTCTCTCCATCCCGAAGTGTTTGCGGAGATATGCATCAGGTGGGAGACGTCGGAGATAGATCTCAATGCCAAGCTACCCAGATATGGTTAGAGGTCCAGGGATCCTCTTGCGGAGCTAATAGATGCATTAGCGGTGCCTTGGAGGTTCAGTCTAATCTACCTTTTCCTGATGTTACCACTCCTTCCTCGAGTAGTGACCCGCATCAAGCAGGAGCAGGCCTCAGTGACTGATTGCTCCATTGTGGCAGCGAAGGATGTGGTTTGCGAATCTGGTGGGGATGTCCTCTTTTTCTCCATGGAAATTACTTTGTCGCAGGGATCTGCTGGAACAAGGTTTTTGTTCTGTTTTTTTCATCCAAATCTAGATTCTCTGAGACTGACTGCTTGGAGAATGCACGCTTAGTCCTAGACAAGAGAGGTTTTTCAAGCTCGTAAGCCGGTTACTCTTCGCATCTATTATAAGGTGGATAAACTATTTATTCTGGTGTGAATAGCGTGGATTTCCCTGGCATAAGGTTGCCAGGATCCTATCGTTTCTCCAGGATGGACTGGAGAAGGCTCTTTCTGCCAGTTCCCTGAGGGGACAGATTTCGGCCCTGTCTGTTTTACTGCACAAGAGGCTCTCGGAGCTTCCAGATGGTACAGTCTTTTAAGGCTCTAAATTATGATCATACCCGTGTTCAGATCTAAGGCTCCTCCTTGGAGTCTGAATCTTGTTCTTAAAGTTTTGCAGCAGGCTCCTGTTGAGCCTATGTATGAAATTGACATTAAGTTGTTATCCTGGTGTTCCATTCTGTTAAGGCTGTCCTACATACTAAGTTAGTGTTTCTTCTTAAGGTCATGTAAGACCGCAACATCAATCAAGAGATTGTGGTTCCTTCCTTGTGTCCTAATCCTTCTACTTTGAAGGAACGTTTGCTTCATAATTTGGACGTAGTTCGAGCCTTGTAGTTCTATCTTCAGGCTACTAAGGATTTTAGACAAACTCCTCCCTTGTTTGTTGCCTGGAACGTAAATGGCAGAATGTCTTTCGACTCCCTTGTCTTTTTGGTTAAGGAGTGTTATCCGCTTAGCTTATGAGACAGCAGGACATAAGTCTCCTCAGAGAATTACTGCTCATTCTACTAGAGCAGTGGCTTCCTCTTGGGCCTTTAAGAATGAGGCCTCTATGGATCAGATTTGTAAGGCGGCTACCTGGTCCTCCTTACATACTTTTTTTTTCTAAATTTTACAAGTTTAATGTTTTTGATTCAGATGAAGCAGTTTTCGGGATAGAGGTTTTGCAGACTGTGGTGCCCTCAGATTAGGGTCCACCTCTCTTTTTGTCCCTCCCGTTATCATTTAGTGTCCTCTAGAGCTTGGGTATAAGTTTCCCAACAGGAAGGAATGAAGCTGTGGACTCTTCTTATATTAAGAAGGAAAACGTAAATTATGCTTACCAGATAATTTCATTTTCTTCTGTATAAGGAGAGTCCATGGCCCCCGCCCGTGTTCTCCGATGGGCGGCCCCCTAAATTATATTTTTCTTCTGGCACCATTTATACCCTGATATTTCTCCTACTGTTCCTTGTTCCCTCGGCAGAATGACTGGGGGAAGTGGCGGAGGTATTTAAGCCTTTGGCTGGGGTGTCTTTGCCGCCTCCTGGTGACCAGGTTCAGTATTTCCCAACAGTAAGAAAGAGAAATTACATTATCTGGTAAGCATAATTTGTTTTTGTGTTTCAGACAGAGCTTACCATTTAAAAAAGTTTCCAATTCTGTTTCAAATGCTTTTCAGCAAAAGACACAAAAAGAACAGAGAATTTGATGCTAGAAGTAAATTGGAAAATGGTCTAAAAATGAATCGTGAAAGAGAAAACAAATTTAGGTTTCATGTCCCTTTAAATAAGATCTTTGATAGCAGCCCTGAGACAGACTGCATTATATAAATGTTGCTGGATGTCGCACATTTTATACATTTATTTAAGCGATAATAATCTCTTTGGTTTGGATGGCTGATTTTTCCTTATGAGTGAACCCTACCATTTACATAAACACATTAAAGGGACATGAAACCCCAGCATTTTCTTTCATGGTTCAGATGGAGAATACAATTTTGTTCTCATGTTCTTTGTTGATGAGATATCTAGATAGGTAGCGTGCACGTCTGGGGCACTTCATGACAGGAAATTGCGCTGCCATCTAGTGCTCTTGCTAATGTATAACGTTGTTTCGAAACCACTGCCATATAGTGCTGTAGACACGTGCACACTCCTGATCTTACCTTCCTGCTTTTCAACTAAGAATAACAAGAAAACAAAGAAATTTGATAATAGAAGTAAATTGGAAAGTTGATTAAAATGTTCTATCTGAATCATGATAAAAATGTTTTGGGTTTTATGTCCCTTTTAATTATTTAAAAGGACTTCGGATAAAGTATGCAAATTTAAGACCCTTTTAAATGAAACTTTTTGTTAGCAACGCACTACTGTTTGCTTTTGCCTACACACATCTGCCTATTTTTATTGGTTGCCAAATGTGCTCAGCTAGCTCTCAGTAGTACATTGCTGCTCTGGAGATAATGTCAACTTAATCCCTCTAAACACCCAGCCATGCAGCAACAGCGCAGGTATAAAATAAGAGCAGTTACTTTTGGGTTATGGCCTTCTCTAGCACACAAGGGGTTAAATAAGAGTTTAGATTTGTTTTTATAGTGGAAGCTCCTCCAACTTAGGCTCTTTTTCTTTTCTTTGTTAATCTGTTTATGGTTCTTTCCTGCAGTGGGAGCTGGAGTAATAATGCAGGACTTTAGCTGCTCCCTTTCATATATAATAATATGCTGGTTTAGCAGTGGCGTCGGGAGGAAAAACAAAGCCTCAGCTATTCTGTGTATTTTGTCACTGTGTTCCGCCTACCGGTGACATCACCTAAAGAGCTGCCACCCCTGGTGAATTTTCTTTCACAGCATAGATGATAAATCTCCCAATGACATCAGTGCTTGAGTTGATAACAGGCAGCAGCACACTGTTAATAACTGAAAAATTTGCATCTAAAGTCGACTTGTCTGCAGCAGGGCTTCAAAATAAATAAATACAAAAATATATAAAACTATTTACAGATCATTCAAGTTCAGACTGGAAAGAAATACTTTAACCCCTTCCTACCGGTACTTATTTGTTTCATCGGAACAATGTTCTGATGTAAACAAATAAGTAAAAAATTGAATTCACGCAATCTTACATGCGATCGTAGGATTTCAATGATTGGTCTGGGGGGAGTGCCTATGACGCTAGGTACGCCCTCCAGTCCGCAATTTCAGTTAGGAAGCCGTAGCTGCTAAAGTACAGTAGAACAGCTAGGACGTTCCATGCCGTTCTAACGGCGCTAAAGCCCAGCCCAGTGAGGACCGCATGGTACGTCCTAACGGTGGAAAGAGGTTAATAGCACTTCCTTTAAATCATGTGTTTTTTTGAAAAAGTTTGCAAAAGTTAAAAACAATAAACTTTATTCAAAACTAACTGCTTTAAAAATAGGTGAAAAATTAAAACCACTAATCACCACCGGACTGCATTATGTTTTGCAGAAAAGATAAATATTCTTCTTAATGTTAATCCAAATATAGGCTATTAAATAACATAAATACCCCAACCCGACTGAAACAAACTATCCAGCTGCTTTGTCAAGATAATGTAATTTACAATATTGTATTTAATGCAGCTATAGTTGATTATATCCTTGACAGAGAAGAAAAAGCCTACATGGTGGGGAGTGAGTTGGGTAGTTTATTGGTGCTCTCAGCCTATTTTAATTTAACCCCCACTGGACCTTTTCTTTCCTATGACATGGAGAGTCCACAACGTTATTCCAATTACTAGTGGGATATTCAGCTCCTGACCAGCAGGAGAAGGCAAAGAACACCCCAGCAAAGCTGTTAAGTGCAACTTCCCTTACCCATAATCTCCAGTCATTCTCTTTGCTTCTGTAAATTGAGGATGTGCGAAGTTGGTGTCTGAAGATATTTAATCCTTTTATGGGTACTTTTCCCTGCAAGCAAGGATTAGGGGCTATGCTTTGTCCATGTCAATCTCTTTAGTAAGAGTAATGGTGGCTTTTAGCAGTTAGAAGGTGGCAAGCTTGTCTTTGCTTTACTTCTAGCATTATTGCTTCTCCTATTATAGAAAGGCTCTCTTGTCTACCTTATTGGGTAAACCAGCCGAGTGATGTATTTTACAGACTTAGCGATCTTTGTCTAAAAGTATGTAACTTTTCCCTGCATGGCGGCAGATAGTTACGCTTCTGCAAATAGATTTGGTGCCATAGTCTATACTATCTGTAGCACCTTAACTCTACTGTATGTATCTCAGGGCAGCAGCGCAGACAGAAAGTGAGTACTCTTTGCAGGAGCATTTTGTCTGTGTTTAAAGGACGGCGCCTTTTTTCCTCGTGTGAGGACTTTACACACGTTCAATCCTAAGTAGTCATGGCGGCTGTGTGTTGTGATATTTGATCGCTTTTTGGCGCCATTTGTCCTAACTCCTTGCAGCTTTTCTCGCTTGCCAGGTCTCTTACTTAATTATCAATGTGATGTGACTTTTTTTTCTCTGTTAGGAGAAAATGGTTTTTATCTCTACAATGTGTCTAGTGGGTTTAGTAATCAGCCCACACTAGAGTGCAAGGATACACGGTCACTTAGACTTGGCGATCTTTTAATTGATATTTGAATAAATATTTTCTTTTTGTCCGAGTCTCATTATGTATGTAAAATCATATAAGACTCTAGAAAATGGTGGCTGAGAGCTATCTAAATCAGTTTGCCATCATTTATATTTTTCTACCTGGTGTATTAAAATATTACAAAAGGACAGTCAGTTTGTCAGTTTTGCTCCTGAGCTTCATGATATTTTGCCGCCATCTGGTGGTAAATCAGTAAATGATCATTCACATTTTTAAATGTTTTTCTTTTGTACAATCATTTTGCATTCTATCTCTTTCGTAAGGAGTTTAATGCGCTGTTGGTGGAATATAGATTAATTTTCTTAGTGCCCTCTTTCCTGTCCAAAAAAGGAGGGAACTTCATTCTTCCCTTCTGTTAAAATTAAAAAAAAAAAGTTTCCTGTTGCTGACTCCATTCGTGGTTCATGGCATTCTGTGCCTAAAGTAGGCGCTATCTCTACTCTAGCTAAAAGAACTACCATTACTATAGCGGATAGTTGTTCTTTTAAGGATCCAATGGATAAGAAGCTAGAGGCTTACTTTTAAAAAGATGTACATCCATCAGAGATTACAGTGGCAACCTGCTGTGAGGATCTTATTTCAGAGGAGACTATGGTAGAGGAGATCCAAGATAGGATCAAAGCTCTTAGACTGGCCAGTACCTTTATCTGTGATGCCAACATGCAGGTAATCAGACTAGGAGCTAGAATGTCTAGCTTCTGTGGTTTAAAATCTTAGTCTGCTGATGCCTCTTCAAAGGCCAAGTTTTTGGCTTTGCCTTATAGGGGTAAAACCCTATTTGGGCCTGGTCTGGCAGAAATCATTTGAGTTTACGGGTGGAAAGGGATCATTCTTACCTCACCTCAAGACAAGAAGAATAGACCTAAGGGTCGTCAGACTACTAATTTTTGTTCCTTTCGCAAGAGAGGTCTTCCTCCTTCCAATCCAGGTCCTCTTGAAAATCGATCCAGCCTTGGAATAATGGGAAGCAGAACAAGAAACCTTCCGCTGACTCTAGATCAGCATGAAGGGTCTGCTCCCGATCTGATTTTGGATCAGGTGGGGGCAGGCTTTCTTTTTTTGCGACAGGCTTGGATATGCGATGTCCCAGATCAGGGTTACAATATAGGATTCAAGTCTTGCACTTCAAGAAGCAGATTTCTCCTGTCTCAACTATCCTTAAACCAGTTAAAGAGGAAGGCCTTCTTAAATTGCGTAGAGGACTTATCCTCCCTGGGAGTATTTGTTCCAGTTCTTTTAGGGGAACAGGGTCAAGGATTCTTTTCAAATCTTTGTGGTCCCCAAAAAGGAGGGAACTTTCTGTCCCACCCTAGACTTAAAATGCCTAAACAAATTCCTTGGGGTTCCGTCCTTCAAGATGGAAACTATTCGTTCCATTGGTTCAGGTAGGTCAGTTCATGACGACCATAGACCTGAAGGATGCGTACCTTCATGTTCCCACTCTCAGGGATCATCACCAGTTTCTGAGGTTTGCCTTCCTGGACAAACATTCCAGTTTGTTGCACTTCCGTTTGGGCTGGCCACGGCTCCCAGAATATTCCCAAAGGTTCTGGGAGCTCTATTGGCAGTGGTCAGATCCCAGGGAATTGCTGTGGCGCCTTATCTAGACGACATCTTGGTTTAAGCGTCATCTTTTCAACTAGCAAAATTCATACAGAGATGTTGTTGTTCTTTCTACGTACCCACAGGTGGAAAGTGAATCTGGAAAAGAGTTCTCTGGTTCCAGCTAAGAGTGTGTGTTTCCTTGGGACAATAATAGATTCCATGTCCATGAAACTTTTCCTGACGGACGTCAGAACATCCAAACTTCTTGCTGCTTGCCTTTCTCTCCGGTCTGCCGTCATCCAACAGTGGCTCAATGCATGGAGGTGATTGGTCTGATGGCGGCTTCCATGGACGACATTCCTTTTGCTCGGTTTCATCTTCGACCGCTGCAGCTTTGCATGCTCAGTCAATGGAACGGAGATCATTCCGACTTATCACAAAGAATAGATCTGGGGAGCAGTTTAGGGCTCTAAAAGTTCAAGGCCTGTGGACTCGAGAGGAGTCTTCACTCCCCATAAACATCTTGGAGTTGAGAGCAATCTTCAATGCCTTGGTAGCTTGGCCTCAATTATTTTTAGTCTGGTTTATCAGATTCAAGTCAGACAACATCACCTCAGTGGCTTACATCAACCACCAGGGAAGAACTGAGTTCCTTGGCTATATAGGAGGTGTCTCGCATTTTGCAGTGGGCGGAAGCTCACGATTGTCTCCTTTCTTCCATCCACATTTCAGGAGTGGACAATTGGAAGGCGGAACAAATTTGCAAGGCGGCTACATGGTGCTCTTTGTGTACTTTTTCCAAATGCTACAAATTTGATACTTTTGCCTCGACTAAGGCTTCTTTTGGGAGACAGGTTCTGCAAGCGGTGGTGCCTTCTATTATGGTCCTTGTGCCTTGTTCTCCCTCCCTGTTCAATCCGTGTCCTCTAGCTTGGGTATTGGTTCCCACTAGTAATTGGAATGACGTTGCGGACTCTCCATGTAATTGGAAAGAAAACCATTTATGTTAACCTGATAAATTTATTTCCGGATATGGAGAGTCTAAGACCCCGCCCTCTTTTTAATTATAATACGGCAGGTTTTTTTGAGTAAACCTCAGGCACCCTTTTTTCACACTTGTGTTTCTTCTTTTTCCATTTTTCCTTCGGCGGAATGACTGGGGATTATGGGCAAGGGAAGTTGCTCTCAACAGCTTTGCTGGGGTGCTCTTTGCCGCCTCCTGGCCAGGAGTTGAATATCCCACTAGTAATTGGAATGACGTTGTGGACTCTCCATGTCCGGAAAGAAAGAAGTTTATTAGGTAAGCATACAATTTGTTTTTTTCTTTCTGCTTGTTCTAATTGAATCTGGAAGAGGGGTTTCTGTAAAATGTGTTTCCTAAGCATGTATGTGATATTAAGCTAAGAACATGAACCCCGTTTTTTTTTTTTTTTTTTCATTCAGCATAATTCAGAGCATACAATTTTAAAAAAAATTCCCAGTTTACTTTTTATTAAACATACTTTATTCTCTGGGTATTCTTTGTTAAAAAAGCAAGTAGAGAGACTCAGGAGGGTTGTCTGGCCTACCATAGGGCAGCAGTTTTGCAAGAATGCTTTGTTATGCATTGTGCACACACTGCCATCTAGTGCTTTAAAACAAAACTGCTGCCATGTTGATCTCCAGACATGCATGCAAAGAATACAAGAACAAAGTAAATTTGATGATAGAAGTAAATTGGAAACTTTCTCAAAATCGGGAAATAAAAACATTGGGTTTGATGTCCCTTTAAGAAAATAAACCCCATTATTCCACAAGGTCTCTTGTATACAAGGTCTAAAAAATAAAATATTTTGTATGTCGCAGGTTTAGTGCCATTCAATGTGCTGATTCTGTGCCGAGATCACCCGAGGATATGTCCCAGCTCCGGAAATCAAATTTCAAAGAAACAGAGTCTGTGCAAGAAACACCTAAACCAACTGTCAATGGGCATGGTTTACCACCTGCCGCTAAAGCAGCAACCCAGCAGCCCAAAGGCATTATGGGAATGTTCTCTCGACAAACTGTAAAACAACAAGAATCTCAAAAAGAAGCTAAGGCAGAGCCAAAGGAATCTGTGGTCAGTCACCTTTGTTACAAAATCAGCGTCACAAAAATGCCTTTTAAATTTTTTATTGTAAAAACATATGCAAATAATAGTGCAGGTTTATCCTTCTCTCCTTGAAAGTAACTGAGCCAGGGACATTTTTGAAGAGCTATGGCCATTTTGTAGGCGCAAGTGTCCTGGATCTTGGAATTTGTCAAACCCTGGTGTAATGTTTTACATGTTCTAATGTAAATTGCTGAGCTGAGAGGCGGATTGGTAACAGAATGTTGTCGTAATAGCAATAAATTAAATTGACTTAAATTTCCATATTGGGTTACAGGTACTCGAGGCTTTATTTTCCACGTGTTCATGTTTAGTTTGCTGTCTTGAGTAAGAATCTTAGGGTGGGTGGGCAATGTATTTCCTGTGAAGGGCTATAGCGGGACTCCAGGTGTACTGTGTACTTACGATGTACGGTTACATTAAAGTTTTTTTTTTTAAGGTTTGTATGACATCCACTTTGCTTTTACAGTTAAGATAGTTTCACCCATATTCATCCATACTCACAAATTTCATTCTACCTCCTTTTTACATCCCTTAATTGAGTGATTTGTTATTAAAACATTTTTTTATTTTTTTTTTTCATTTAAAGTCAATTGCAGAAAGCAGCAAACCATCTGCTAAAGCAAATGCCATGAACAACTTCTTTGGAAAGGCTTCATTAAGTGAGTAAAACCAATCTTAATCCAATCCAGTAGTCTGTTTTAGAACTAGAAGCTTTATTTGCAAAGAACATTGGTGACTAATGCTATTGTGGGAAGAGTGGAAATCTAATTTAGTAATGGGTAAACGGCATCACTCAAAGAATGCAGCTTCCCAAGTTCACAAATGGTGGCAGTGTACTTTGTACTCTTGTATTCGACCAAAATTAGCGGGTTGGGGAGTGCAGTAATGCAGACAGTTTGTGAGTTGATGCGTTCACTGGAGGTAAAGAAGGAATGTTAAAGAGGGTCAGGTTTGGGGCTGCAGGGAATACACTGAGAGCCACATGCAACATACTGGGCTGATACTTTTGTCACTTGTCTAATTTGGCGTAAGCTCTTCCTAAAAATGTAAATCTACAGATTACTGCTGACATTGTTGTGTAGCACTGTTTATATCCGATATAATTATCTGTAGATAAAATCAAGGAAACCTCATCCACGAGTGAAGCTTTAAAAGAGGAAAAACCCTCAACCCAATCTCTACCTGTAACCCAACCCCCACCCACCCCAGCAGCGCCCCCTGAGGAGATGTCTGTAGAGCACAGCGAACCAACAAAGAAGAAGAAAAGGTAATCCTGAAGAACACTGGCTTTATATCAGATTGGTACTAAAATAAATGCCCTAATTATTATCGGTTATTTGTAGAGCGCCAACAGATTCCGCAGCCCTAATGCAATGACAATGAGTAAATTAAGGTTTAGATTTCCCCCATATCTTTTTAATTAAATAAATAAAAACATTTAATAGTTTGGGGACCAGTGATGGATGATTTGCTGCCGATACACAATTTAGATTCACTTAAATTATTTTATATATAACTTTGTAATCTTTAAAGTGCCTTTTGTAGCTTTTTTTTTTTTTAGTTGTATTATGGAATGTTTTAACGTACCCTATCAGATTATTTTTAAATTCACTTGTACATAAAATGGATATTAATGCTCCCAGAGATTTGCACTATAAAATGTATAAAGAAAATGTTAAACGGCTTTCAATTTGGAATCCTTGGGTAGACTCTGCAGTATCAATGGAAACTAGCTGCCGATTGGTGGTGGCACATACGTTTGTCATTTGCTTAAAGAAACATGAAACCCAACATGTTTTATGATTGGCAGAGCATACACTAGGGCTGCACGATTAATCGCATATGCGATTTAAAACCGTGATTAATCACCGCGATTTTAAAACCGCGAGGAGCTGCGATTTTTTTTTCCTACATAAAAAATTCCTTTAGAAGTGGCTGTAATGCATTCATTTATTTGTGATTTCTTGCAAACCAGCTCCATCTAGTGGTTGCTTTTAGCACACATTTGTAAAATGGCTTGCATCAGCCAATAGGATTTTTTTTCTACCTTAATTCCGATTGGCTGATAGAATTCTATCAGCCAATCGGAATTGAAGGGATGCCATCTTGGATGATGTCACTTAAAGGTACCTTCATTCTGTGTTAGCCGTCGGATGAAGAGGATGCTCCGCGTCGGATGTCTTGAAGATGGAACCGCTCCGTGCCGGATGGATGAAGATAGAAGATGACGTCTGGATGAAGACTTCTGCCCGTCTGGAGGACCACTTCGCCCGGCTTGGAAGAAGACTTTTCCCGGCTTCATTGAGGACTTCGGCCCAGTTGGAAGAAGACTTCTCCCGGTAAGGTGATCTTCAAGGGGTTAGTGTTAGTTTTTTTTTTAAGGGGCTATTGGGTGGGTTTTAGAGTAGGGTTGGTTGTGTGAGTGGTGGGTTTTAATGTTGGGGGATTTGTATCTTTTTTTTTTTTTTTTTTTACCCAGGTAAAAGAGCTGATTACTTTGGGGCAATGCCCTGCAAAAGGCCCTTTGAAGGGCTATTTGTAATTTAGTGTAGGGTACGTTTTTTTTTATTTTGGTGGGGGGGGGCTTTTTTATTTTGTTAGGGGGATTAGATTAGGTGTAATTAGTTTAAAAATCTTGTAATTTGTTTATTTTCTGTAATTTAGTGTTTTTTTTTTTTTTTGTACTTTAGCTAATTGTATTTAATTGTATTTCATTTAGGGAATTAATTTAATTATAGTGTAGTGTTAGGTGTAATTGTAACTTAGGTTAGGTTTTATTTTACATGTACTTTAGGATTTATTTTATAGGTAAGTATTTAGTTTTAAATAGGAATAATTTAGTTAATGATAGGAATTTTATTTAGATTTATTGTAATTATATTTAAGTTAAGGGGTGTTAGGGTTAGACTTAGATTTAGGGGTTAATAACTTTAATATAGTGGCGGCGATGTTGGGGTGGCAGATTAGGGGTTAATAATATTTAACTAATGTTTGTGAGGCGGGAGTGCGGTGGTTTAGGGTTTAATATATTTATTATAGTGGCAGTAATGTCCGGTTTGGCAGATTAGGGGTTAAAAATGTTTTAGTATTTGCGATGCGGGAGGGCCTCGGTTTAGGGGTTAATAGGTAGTTTATGGGTGCTAGTGTACTTTTTAGCACTTTAGTTGAGTTTTATGCTACGGCGTTGTAGTGTAAAACTCTTAACTACTGACTTTAAAATGCGGTACCAGTCTTGACAGGAGAGGGTCTACCGCTCACTTTTTGGCAGACTCGTAATACCGGCGCTATGCAAGTCCCATTTAAAAAAAATTACGTAAGTGGATTTGCAGTATTTCCAAGTCTGGCCAAAAAAGTGAGCCGTGACCCTAAACCTTTAAGACTCTTAATACCAGCGGGCGTTAAAAAGCAGCGTTAGGAGGTCCTAACGCAACACTCCTAGCTGAAAATTTGCTTAATTCCGGTGTCCTTTGTTGAAGAAGCAGTAATTAACTACTGGGTGATCTGGTGAGCCAATAACTAGGCATATGTGCAGCCACCAATGAGCAGCTAGCTCCTAGTAGTGCATTGCTGCTACTGAGCCTACCTAGGTATGTTTTTTAACAAATGATACTAAGAAAATGAAGAAAAATTGATAGTTGGAGAGTTGTTTTAAATTGCCTGCTCTATCTGAATCCTGAGTTCCATTTTGACTTTAGTGTCTCCTTGGTTTTACTTATTGCTAATTGTATATTACAAACCAAATCCTTCTTTTATTCTGTTCATTTTATTCTAATATGTTTTCTTCCATGAGCAGCAGAAAGAAACGGGCTGACAGTGACGAGGAAGAGGAAAAAACAGTGAAAAAGAGAAGAAGAATAAAAAAACCACAATCTGACAGCAGTGAGGATGAGTGTAAGTTGTGACGGGATTCTCTTTCTATATGAGCTTAATACAGTAGCTTCCTTCCTTAGTGAATAGTATTAATTATAATAAAGCGATAATAAAAACTAGGAGCATGCACCTAGCAATGATAAAACAATTACAGCGATAAACCAGTGATTAGTAAATGTATTGTAGGTCCAAATAATGCAGCAAGTGTGATTATACCATTAGCTAATTACATAAGTAAAGATAATATAACAATGACTGTCATGTTACTTACTTAAAGGACCAGTCAACACAGTAGATTTGCATAATCAACACATGCAAGATAACAAGACAATGCAATAGCACTTAGTCTGAACTTCAAATGAGTAGTAGATTTTTTTTCTGACAATTTTAAAAGTTATGTCTTTTTCCACTCCCCCTGTACCATGTGACAGCCATCAGCCAATCAAAAATGCATACACGTACCATGTGACAGCCATCAGCCATTCATGAATGCATACACACTTATTCTTGCACATGCTCAGTAGGAGCTGGTGACTCAAAAAGTTTAAATATAAAAAGATTGTGCACATTTTGTTAATGGAAGTAAATTGTAAAGTTGTTTAAAATAGCATGCTCTATCTGAATAATGAAAGTTTAATTTTGATTGAATGTCCCTTTAAATCAAAATATAGAGAAGGATGATTTGCAACGATTTTCTAAACCATGTAACAGTCTCTCTCTTCTGCACTATTGTGCATATATTTGTGTGTATATATGCATATGGACACACACACACACACACACACACACACACGTGAGTACACCCCTCACGTTTTTGTAAATATTTTATATCTTTTCATGTGACAACACTGAAGAAATGACACTTTGTTACAATGTGAAGTAGTGAGTGTACAGCCTGTATAACAGTGTACATTTGCTGCCCCCTCAAAATAACTCAACACACAGCCATTAATGTCTAAACCGTTGGCAACAAAAGTGAGTACACCCCTAAGTGGAAATGTCCAAATTGGGCCCAATTAGCCATTTTCCCTCCCCGGTGTTATGTGACTCGTTAGTGTTACAAGGTCTCGGGTGTGAATGGGGAGCAGGTGTGTTAAATTCGATGTTATCGCTCTCACACTCTCATACTGGTCACTGTAAGCTCAACATGGCACCTCAAGGCAAAGAACTCTCTGAGGATCTGAAAAAAAGAATTGTTGCTCTACATAAAGATGGCCTAGGCTATAAAAAGATTGCCAAGACCCTGAAACTGAGCTGCAGCACAGTGGGCAAGACCATACAGCGTTTTCACAGGACAGGTTCCACTCAGAACAGGCCTCACCATGGTCGACCAAAGAAGTTGAGTGCACGTGCTCAGCGTCATATCCAGAGGTTGTCTTTGTGAAATAGACGTACAATTGCTGCCAGCATTGCTGCAGAGGTTGAAGGGGTGGGAGGTCAGCCTGTCAGTACTCAGACCATACGCTGCACACTGCATCAGATTGGTCTGCATGGCTGTTGTCCTGGATGCACAAGAAAGCCAGCAAACCGTTGCTGAAGACAAGCAGACTAAGAACATGGATTACTGGAACCATGTCCTGTGGTCCGATGAGACCAAGGTAAAATAACATTTTTTATAAGATATGACGAGTCCACGGATTTCATCCTTACTTGTGGGATATCGCCTCCTGGTCAGCAGGAAGTGGCAAAGAGCTCCACAGCAGAGCTGCATATATAGCCCCTCCCTTCCCTCCCCCCCCCAGTCATTCTCTTTGCCTGTGTTAGTGATAGGAAGAGGTAAAGTGAGGTGTTTAGTTTTGATTCTTCAATCAAGAATTTTTTGTTTTTAAATGGTGCCAAAGTGTACTATTTTATTACAGAGCAGCTTCAAGTAGTCTTTTTAGACTGTGGGAACTGGTGGATTTTTGTCTCCACTGTGCCTCCCAGAATTGTGCTGCGTTGATGTACAAAGTCTTAGAAAATCTTAACTAAGACTTTTTCTGTTTCACAGGACCTTAGGAAGATATGAAAGGTCACCTCTTGACACTGTGAAGACTCAGCATAAAGGTAAGTGCAGTTCTTATTATTCTGGGGAACAGAATTAGATGGACTGTATTTTTCCTATGCTGGGGATTGGTATGTAAGTACAACAGTGACAGAACCTGACACTCTAGAAATTTATGACCTAGAAGCGATGGTATACATATACAATATGTCATAAGGTACCAAGTTCTCTGACTAAGTTTATTAAAGAGGGAGAAACTGGGGAATATTGTGTATATGCTTGCTAGACATTCAGGCGTGTGTGCCTTGAAGCGCTAGGGAGTTGTATGGGGGCTATTGTTATGAGGCTGGAGACACAAGGGTTAACAGATAGCTGTACGTTTATGTTATATGTCTATTCCGGAGTGCATATGAGTACTTTTAGCTCCGGTTAATGGCGAATGTTGCTTATTTTCATAGAGCACGTTACATTACGCCCACGAGGGGCGGAGCTAGACTTCGCACGTTTTCATAGCGCAGTCAGTTGGTGATAGTTCAATCGTCTACAGCCTCTAGCCTGTTCTTCTGGATGCGTATGTGGTAATATTCTTGTTCTGGTCACAGGTGCAGGTAGGAGCCGCAGCAGAGCTGCGGCGAGGGTGACGAGGCTTTTAATATTAGAAACAGTCTATGCCTTATTATTGTGGATTTTTACCAAATCATAATACACGGTGTAAGAGGGAAGGTTTATCTTAGAACTTCTCCTTTGCAATATAAGAAAACGGATATGTCATTTAAAAAATAAAAGACTGTTATATATGTACTTTGAGTCTTAAAGATACAGTACTCAATATTTTATTTTTGCAATAGAATTCTGTGAGTCTCATTTTTTTCTATTTTTGTCACTTTATTATGATGGATTAGCATAGTGCATGCCTCGTGTCTTTACATGCCATTGTGGAACCCCCTGTTACACTTTGTCCCTCATGTATAACTAGGGCATTACAGTGTAAGGAACAAATTATCTTCTCTGATGATGATAATTGTACTCAGGATGATGAGGTTCAGGATAAAACTCTATCCCAAGCGTCTCAGCCCATAACGCCCACACAAGCGACGCCATGTTCTTTATCAGTGTCTGCGTCATTCACTCTGCAGGATATGGCTACAGTTATGTCCTCAACCCTTACAGAGGTGTTATCTAAGTTGTACAGGGTAAACGTACAGGGTAAACGTAGTAGAGTAGAGACCCAGGTAGTCCAGGCGACCTCTGATTCCTGATCTTCCCTCCCAGGAATCTGAAGGAGGGGGTAGGGAGATTTTATCAAAAGGAGAACTGTCTGACTCAGGTAGTGCATTACCCAAGACAGATTCAGACGTGATGTCCTTCAGATTTAAGCTTGAACACCTTCGTCTGTTATTACGGGAGGTTTTGTTAACTCTGGACGATTGTGACTCTATTGTAGTCCCTCCAGAGAAATTGTGTAAGATGGACAGATATTTGGAAGTTCCTACTTACACTGACGTTTTTCCGATTCCCAAAAGAATTTCGGAAATTAACAAGGAATGGGAAAGGCCAGGTATACCTTTCTCTCCTTCCCCTATATTTAAGAAAATGTACCCTTTATCTGACACAGTTAGGGATGTCTGGCAAACGATTCCTAAGGTGGAGGGAGCTATGTCTACTCTAGCTAAGCGTACAACTATTCCTATTGAGGACAGTTGTGCTTTCAATATATGACTACCGTGGACTTAAAGGATGCATATCTTCACATTCCTATCCACAGAGATCATCACCAGTTTCTAAGGTTTGCCTTCCTGGACAAACATTTTCAGTTTGTGGCTCTTCCCTTCAAGATAGCCACGGCTCCCAGGATCTTTACGAAAGTTCTAGGGTCTTTGCTAGCGGTTCTCAGATCGCGGGGCATTGCAGTGGTGTCTTATCTAGACGATATTCTAATCCAGGCGTCCTCTTTTCAACAGAGTCCCATACCGACATGGTTCTGTCCTTTCTAAGGACTCATGGGTGGAAGGTGAATCTAGAAAAGAGTTCACTAATTCCACAGACAAAGGTTCCTTTCCTGGGAACTCCTAATAGATTCCGTATCCATGAAGATCTTTTTGATGGAAGTCAGAATGTTAAAGATTCTGATGACATGCCGAACTCTTCAGTCCACTCCTCAGCCCTCAGTGCATGGAGGTAATCGGATTGATGGTGGCGGCAATGGACATCATTCCGTTTGCACGGTTTCATCTCAGACCTCTACAACTGAGCATGCTCAGACAGTGGAATGGGGATTATGCAAATTTGTCTCCTCAGATAGATCTGGATCAGGAGACAAGAGACTCTCTTCTTTGGTGGTTGTCGCCGGATCATCTGTCCCAAGGGACGTGCTTCCGCAGACCTTCATGGGTGATCGTGACAACAGATGCCAGCCTACTTGGATGGGGGGCAGTCTGGAATTCCCTGAAAACTCAGGGAGTGTGGACTCGAGCGGATTCTCTACTTCCCATAAATATTCTAGAGTTGAGAGCAATATTAAGGTTGTTTCTAACAGGAAATTGTGGTTCCTTCATTATGTCCTAACCCTTCTTCTAAGACAGAGCGTCTGCTACATAACTTGGATGTAGTTCGTGCTTTAAAATTTTATTTGCAGGTGACTAAGGATTTTCGTCAAACATCTTCTTTGTGGTTTTTGCCGGGAAACGTAGGGGTCAGAAGGCTACGGCTACCTCTCTTTCTTTTTGGCTGAAGAGTATCATCCGTTTGGCATACGAGACTGCTGGACAGCAACCTCCTGAACGAATTACGGCTCATTCTACTAGGGCTGTGGCTTCCTCATGGGCATTTAAAAATGATGCTTCTGTTAAACAGATTTGCAAGGCTGCTACTTGGCCGTCTCTTCATACTTTTTCCAAATTTTACAAATTTGATACATTTGCTTCTTCTGAGGCTGTTTTTGGGAGAAAGGTTCTTCAAGCAGTGGTGCCTTCAGTTTAGGTCCCTGTCTTGTTCCTCCCTTTCATCCGTGTCCTATAGCTTTGGTATTGTATCCCACAAGTAAGGATGAAATCTGTGGACTCGTCATATCTTGTAAAAGAAAAGGAAATTTATGCTTGCCTGATAAACTTATTTCTTTTACGATATGACGAGTCCACGGCCCACCCTGTTACTTTTAGAAAGACAGGTTTTTATTTTTATTAAACTTCAGTCACCTCTGCTCCTTGCACTTTCCCTTTCTCTTCCTAACTTATGTCGAATGACTGGAGGGGGAGGGAAGGGAGGGGCTATATATGCAGCTCTGCTGTGGAGCTCTTTGCCACTTCCTGCTGACCAGGAGGCGATATCCCACAAGTAAGGATGAAATCCATGGATTCGTCATATCGTAAAAGATATAAATTTATCAGCTAAGCATAAATTTCCTTTTGGTTCAGATGGTGTCAAGCATGTGTTGCGGTAACCAGGTGAGGAGTGCAAAGAAAAGTGTGTCTTGCCTACAGTCAAGCATGGTGGTGGGAGTGTTATGGTCTGGGCCTGCATGAGTGCTGCTGGCACTGGGGAGCTACAGTTCATTAAAGGAACCATGAATGCCAACATGTACTGTGACATACTGAAGCAGAGCATGATCCCCCTGCTTTCAGGGACTGGGCCGCAAGGCAGTATTCTAACATAACGACCCCAAACACACTTCCAAGACGACCACTGACTTGCTAAAGAAGCTGAGGGTAAAGTTGATGGACTAGCCAAGCATGTCTCCAGACCTAAACCCTATTGAGCATCTGTGTGGCATCCTCAAACGGAAGGGGGGGGGGAGCGCAAGATCACTAACATCCACCAGCTCCGTGATGTTATGGATGGAGTGGCAGAGGTCTCCAGTAGCAACCTGTGAAGCTCTGGTGAACTCCATGCCCAAGAGGTTTAAGGCAGTGCTGGAAAATAATGGTATTACTTTTGTTTCCAACGGTTTAGCCATTAATGGCTGTGTGCTGAGTTATTTTGAGGGGACAGCAAATTTACTCTGTTATACAGGCTGTACACTCACTACTTTACATTGTAGCAAAGTGACATTTCTTCATGTGTATATGTATGTATACAAATGTATAAATAAATACAATTTGGGCTCTGGATGCATTCAACTCTGAATAAGGGTTTGGAATAGTGAGATTTTAATAAACATATATCAAAGTAAGTCTACACAGTACTGAACATGTTTAACCCCTTAATGACCGGACCATTTTTCAATTTTATTACCCTTAATGACAATGGCTATTTTTACATTTCTGCAGTGTTTGTGTTTAGCTGTAATTTTCCTCTTACTCATTTACTGTACCCACACATATTATATACCGTTTTTCTCGCCATTAAATGGACTTTCTAAGGATACCATTATTTTCATCATATTTTATAATTTACTAAAAAAAAAAAAAAAATATGAGGAAAAAATTGAAAAAAAACACACTTTTTCTAACTTTGACCCCCAAAATCTGTTACACATCTACAATCACCAAAAAACACCCATGCTAAATAGTTTCTAAATTTTGTCCTGAGTTTAGAAATACCCAATGTTAACATGTTCTTAGCTTTTTTTGCAAGTTATAGGGCCATAAATACAAGTAGCACTTCGCTATTTCCAAACCACTTTTTTTCAAAATTAGCGCTAGTTACATTGGAACCCTGATATCTGTCAGGAATACCTGAATATCCCTTGACATGTATATATTTTTTGTTAGAAGACAACCCAAAGTATTGATCTAGGCACATTTTGGTATATTTTATTCCACCATTTCACCGCCAAATGCGAGCAAATAAAAAAAAAAACTTTACTTTTTTCACAATTTTAGGTTTCTCACTGAAATTATTTACAAACAGCTTGTGCTATTATGGCACAAATTGTTGTAAAAGCTTCTTTGGGGTCCCCTTTGTTCAGAAATAGCAGACTTATATGGCTTTGGCATTGCTTTTTTGTAATTAGAAGGCCGCTAAATGCTGCTGCGCACCACACGTAAATTATGCCCAGCAGTGAAGGGGTTAATTAGGTAGGTTGTAGGGAGCTTGCAGGGTTAATTTTAGCTTTAGGGTAGAGATCAGCCTCCCACCTGACACATCCCACCCCCTGATCCCTCCCAAACAGCTCTCTTCCCTCCCCCACCCCACAAATGTCCCCGCCATCTTAAGTACTGGCAGAAAGTCTGCCAGTACTAAATAAAAGGAGTTTTTTTTTTTTTTTTTTATAAAAAAAAATAAAATATTTTAGCTGTGATGGACTCCTGCCTTAGCCCCAACCTCCATGATCCCCCCCCCCCCCCCAGCTCTCTAACCCTCTCCCCTATCTAATTGCGGCCATCTTGGGTACTGGCAGCTGTCTGCCAGTACCCAATTTGCACAAAAACATATAAGTATTTTCTGCTTTTTTTCTTTTTTGGGGGGTTTTCTGTAGTGTAGCAGCCCCCCACAATACCCCTCCCCCTCCCAGATCCTTTTATATGATTTAAAAAAATATTTATTCCCCCCCCCCCCCCCCCCCCCCCCCCCCCCCCCTCTTCCCTCATTGGTGTCAGTGGCCAGCTAATACGCACGCGCGCTCCCGGCGTGCACATTGCACTTCTAGGAACCGGATGCCGGGTAGCGATGGGCCGCCCACCCACCTCCCTGTTGCGCTCCCACCCACCAACGAACTACCGGTGCAGAGAGGGCCACAGAGTGGCCCTCTCTGCATCGGAGTCTTCTAAAAAGGTATTGCAGGATGCCTCCATATGGAGGCATCACTGCAATACCCTGAGAGCTGCTGGAAGCGATTGCGATCGCTTCCAGCACTCTCCTAGACAACTGACGTACCAGGTACGTCCATTGTCATTAACTACTTGTTAATGCATGACGTACCTGGTACGTCAGTTGTCATTAAGGGGTTAAAGTGATGGTAAATCCTAGCGTTTGTGAAACGCTAGGATTGACCATTGGAACAAATAAAGGGGACTTTCATTATAAAATACTTCATGATGAAAACTCCTTTATTTGTTCCAAGCGATTGCCATTCTGAGCTGCTAAGGCAGCCCACCGCCATGCAGAATGCTATTTTCCCTATTTGGCTTAGAGGTGACGTTTCCATAGGATTTACCATCACTTTAAGTCTAAGATCAAGGCCCACTGTAACAAACCTGTTCATACGTAACGTGTTTGGTACATTGCTGCCACGATATTAGAACTAAACACAGTACAATGCTAACTTGTGAAGGCTATACAAATATAATATTAATATTAAAGGTTTGCACTAACATGTTTTTAAAAATGTTAAGTTAAACACAATTTTGTAAAATGGGGGAAAAAAACTGCTATTGTCTTATATGGGATATTTAATATGCTGTACAGTCTTGTTCCTAAAAACAAAATGACGAAAATTAAAAACACATTTAATTAAATAGCCAACTTGAATTTAAATGCATCATATTTTACAGTATAATGCATGTAACAAACTATATATACACCATCCCGTTTATTATTTATGTACAACTTTATTGTAACGAGGTTGATTGTCAGATGACACATGCAAATTGTATTGCCATTCAATACTGTCTAAATGAGTCCTTTACATTACACCTTTTACTGCCTCAAAACACTGATTTCAGCCCTTTAGAACAGTTTGCCGGAAATCTTGATTGCAATGCAGATCCCTTTTATAACACACTGCTATTTTGATGATGCTCACAACTACGGGCCCTTTTTAGACTTTGCTTTCTTTAAAACACTGGTTTTCAAACCTGTCCTCAGACCTCCCCAACAGGCCAGATTGTCAGGATTACCTTGGATGAGAGCGGTAAAATTACCATGTTTACTAATTAGCTGATTATTTCACCTGTGCTCCAGTTCAGATATCCTCAGAATGTGGTCTGTTAGGGAGGTCTGAGGGCAGGTTTAAAAAAAAAATATATACAAGTATTCGCTAACCGTTCTTTCTCCATTTGTGAAAAAGTAATTCAACTATATAAGTTCTGATTTCAGTTCCCTATCTGAGGATATGGCTGTATTATTTACTTCTTAGTTTGTGAGTAATTTTATGATGATCAAAAGCTTCCCGGCATTGTAATGTAGGCGTTTCTTTCACATTCAGAATCCTGCAAAGCAAAATTTATAAAATTGTTTGAAAGAATTTGCAGTGCTGACAAAACTTCTTCGCTAATCTCGCCAGAGCGGAGAGCTTTAGATCGCTCTTTTTTTACCTTTTGTAGTAAGCTGATCATTAATGTTTTATAGTGTATTAAAAGATTTCTAGCGCCATGAGAAATTTTTCAAGATTATTACTTGAATTGAGCTAATATGGCAACTTGTGATGAAAATTGTTTAAACCTGATGTTTGACTTACAGGAATGTGGAATAAAAAATTAAACTTTCATTGTTCAAACACTTTTCAGTTTACTTCTGGCGTAAATGAATTTCTTCTCTTGGTCTCTCATTACAACTGCCCCTTTTCATTAGCTCATGCAGAGGTAGAAGCGACCTGTAGAGAGAGCAGTAGCAGTCAGTTGTGAACAACATTGTCTCAGTCTTTTTACTAGCTTAATTTATTATAGTGGCTGAGCTACTGCACTCTAAATCTCCCTTTTACAGGTTGCTTGTATAACTTTTCTACTTAAAGGCAAATCCACAGTGTATCCAGCACAAACAAACTCAAGCCAGTGTGCAGGCTGTAACAGGGCTACTGCAGAACCCCAAAGTCACAAGATGCACTGTGGCTGCTGTTTTGCATGCATTTCTATGCTCAACCAAGGGCCAGAAAGATGTCAGTCTGACATAATTTTTTTTTCCTCCCAAGTTTTACTTATAATTACCTTAATATGAGGAGAGTCCACTCCTTCATTCCATACTTGTGGGAAATACTGAACCTGGCCACCAGGAGGAGGCAAAGACTTCCCAGCCAAAGACTTAAATACCTCCCCCACTTCCCTCATCCCCCCCCCCCCCAGTCATTCTTTGCCTTTCGACACAAGTCTCACAGGATGGGGAGCTGTTTGGGGTGCCAGAAAGGCACAGGGCCTGTGGACTAGAGAGGAATCCCTCCTCCCGATCAACATCTTGGAACTTTGAGCGCTCTTCAATGCTCTGAAGGGTTAGCCTCTTCTGGGTTCGGGCCAGTTTATCAGATTCCAATCGGACAACATATCCTTGGTGGCTTACATCAACCATCAGGGGGGAACGAGAAGCTCCCTAGCAATGAGGGAAGTATCTTGGATTCTGGAATGGGCAGAGACCCCCAGCTGCTCGCTGTCAGCGATCCACATTCCTGGTGTGGACAACTGGGAACCGGATTTCCTCAGCAGACAATCCTTTCATCCAGGGGTATGGTCTCTCCATCCCAAGGTGTTTGCGGAGATTTGCAGCAGATGGGGGACGCCGGAGATAGATCTCAAGCTACCCAGATATGGGTCTTGGTCCAGGGATCCTCAGGCGGAGCTAATAGATGCATTAGCAGTGCCTTGGAAGTTCAGTCTGATCTACATTTTCCCGCCGTTACCACTTCTCCCTCGTGTAGTGGCCCACATCAAGCAGTTGCAAGCATCAGTGATTCTAATTGCTTCATCGTGGCCTCAGAGGATGTGGTTTGCGGACCTGTTGGGGATGTCCTCCTCTCCTCCATGGAGGTAACCTTTTCGCAGGGATCTGCTGGAGCAAGGTCCTTTTGTTCATCAAAATCTAGATTCTCTGAGGCTGACTGCGTGGAGATTCAACGCTTAGTCCTAGCCCAGAGAGGTTTCTCTGAGAGAGTTATTGATACTTTCATTCACGCTCGTAAGCCGGTTACACGTCACATCTATCATAAGGTGTGGAGGACCTACTTATTCTGGTGTGAAGAGCGTGAATTCCACTGGCATAAGGTCAGGGTTTCTAGTATTATTTCTTTTCTCCAGGATGGTCTGGAGAAGGGCCTTTCTGCTAGCTCCTTTAAGGGGCAGATTTCGGCTCTATCTGTTTTTACTGCACAAGAGGCTCGCTGAGTTTCCAGACGTTCAGTCTTTTGTTAAGGCTCTGACTAGAATCAGGCCTGTGTTTAGATCTAGCGCTCCTCCTTGGAGTTTTAATCTTGTTCTTAAGGTTTGTTTTGCAGAAGGCTCAGTTTGAGCCTATGCATGGAATTGACATTAAATTACCATCTTGGAAGGTTCTTTTTCTACTGGCTATTGCCTCGGCGTGCAGAGTATCTGAGATGACTGCCTTGGAATGTGACAACCCCCCCCCATACCTAGTATTCCATGCTGATAAGGCTGTTCTTCATACTGGGGTATGTTTTCTTCCTAAGGTTGTTTCAGATAGCAACCTCAATCAGGAGATTGTGGTTCCTTCCTTGTGTCCTAATCCTCCTCCTTCGAAAGAGCAGTTACTTCATAATTTGGATGTGGTTCGGGCCTTGAAGTTCTATCTCCAGGCTACGAGGGAGTTTAGACAGACTTCTTCTTTGTTTGTTGTCTATTCTGGGAAGCGCAAGGGGATGAGGGCCTCGTCCCCTTCCTTGTCTTTTTGGTTGAGGAGCATTCGTTTATCTTATGAGACAGCAGGACATCAGCCTCCTCAAAGGGTTAAGCCTCATTCAACTAGAGCTGTGGCTTCCTCTTGGCCCTTCAAGAATGAGGCCTCTATGGATTAGATTTGTGGGGCGGCTACCTGGTCTTCATTACATACCTTTTCCAAATTTTACAAGTTTGGCGTTTTTGCTTTGGCTGAAGCAGCTTTTGGGAGGTTTTGCAGGCTGTGGTGCCCTCACAAAAGGGTCCGCCTTCGCTTTTACCCTCCCGTTTCATTCAGTGTCCTCTAGAGCTTGGGTATATGTTTCCCACAAGTAAGGAATAAAGCTGTGGACTCTCTTCATATTAAGAAGGATACCATAAATTATGCTTACCAGATAATTTCCTTCTGTATGAGAGTCCACGGCCCCCGCCCGCTTTTCTCTTTTGGGGGAAGCTAAATTTGTTTTGTTCTGGTCTTCTGGCACCATTTATACCCTAATATTTCTCCTACTGTTACTTGTTCCCTCTGCAGAATGACTGGAGGATGAGAGAAGTGGGGGAGGTATTTAAGCCAATGGCTGGGGTGTCTTTGCCTCCTGGTGGCCAGGTTCAGTATTTCCCACAATTAAGGAATGAAGCTGTGGACTCTCCTCATACAGAAGGAAAGGAGATTATCTGGTAAGCATAATTTATGGGTTTTTTAAAAAAAAAAGTTTTTTTGTTTTGTTTTTTAAATTTTGACTTCCATGCGCATTTAAAGAGTAACACTTTTTTATTCTAGGACAGTTGCAAGATTAGTAATGAAGCAGCAACACAAGAAGGTGCTAAAATAAGTGCTGTTCAGACATTGGTAGCAGTTAGGGGTTGCATAGGAAGTGTTTGAACAGCGACAAAGCCATATTATTTTCAGAGGCAGGAATATGAGCCTTATTGCACCTGGCTCCCAGGATGTGCGTAGTCCTGAAATGCCTGTGGTCGTCTTTCACACTTGGTGTTTACCTTTTCTTAACTGCCTGTAATTTGCAGCATAAACCTTTACACCAGTCCCTCCCTTTGAAGTGCTGTTTGTTTTCTTCACTGTCCCACAGAGCAGTGGGATTTAATCACAGCTGGACTCGGTTTGTCTTTATAAGTGTTGGCAGCTGCCACTGCGTCGAGAGTAAAGTTTTGCATTTAGATAGCTGTGCTAGGGCCTTCCTGTGCCTTCATAGCTCCCAGCAGAGACTTCGTCAGCGCATTGCTTCATTACCTCACTACGCTGCTCTTTATTTTTGCGTAGTGTCACTTCTCACTAAGTTGGAAAAGGTCACTGCATCTTAGCTTGTCAAAAAGTATTTATTTGAAAATGCTTTTGAGTCACAAAGGCTTAAATACCTTTGTCTGCTTAATTGTTGCTGTGATTGTTTTATGTTTTTCTGCCACCTGATTTCAGCCTTTTTTACATTTCTGCGCAACCATATGTATACTACCTCACTGTGATCACTCATGCTTTTTTGTATAAAGAAGTAACATTTTTGTTACACCGTAATCTAAATATGATGCACATTAGAAATGTTTTAGCTTATTTTTAATATGTTGATGCTGATTTCACATTTAGTTTGTCAAGTAGGCATTTCTCTTTTGTTTTAAAATTAGTTGTTAGAAGTAGTAATTCACATTTTTAGATATGTATACAAGTTCTAGCCTATTTTAAATGGCTCCATTTTTTTTTTTTTTTTCTACTATGACGGCAGAGGGGTCCAGTTTCAACCTCATAAACCAGCAACTAACAGAACTATAAGTCTTACGCACCTGCACATCTTTATCAGACCTTATAGCAGCATAGTTCTGTCAACTTTTTTGTGCTGAATCTTTAGACTTCTGTTCTGGGGCATTTGGATTATTTAAGAATATATTTGTTTGATAGTAGATCCAATGATCCAATAGCTTTTCTTTCACATATACAGGCAACAATGCAGGTCTGGTCTGTAGCCTGAGGAAATGCAAAACATCCGTTCAGACTGCCCTGTTATATTGGTGCTGCTGCATTTTGGATTTTTGTGATCTTTAAGTATAAATGTAATGTTTCCTAATAGTCCTTAATCATGCATATATTTAATGAAGCTGTGTCTATACAGACATATGAATGATTAAAGACTATTGGGTCCGAAACGTTGTAATTATTTCTCTTTAAATTAAATTTATACTTATATTATTGCTGCATCTGCATTTTGGATTTTTGTAAAATTGTGGACTTTGGTATGGAAACTTGCAGCTATGCACACATACGCAAGTGCTGAATTATCCTCTAATTGTCTGTTATATAGCACAACCATCACAAATTAGGAGAGGGGAATAAGTCTCACAACCCCTGTCGCATTATTGTCCTGGTGAAACAATATTTCAGTTAAAGTGATTATAAACTCAGCAAATTAACTTTATTTTAAGACATATTTAAATTAGGGCTATTCACTTACCACTATCATTGTGAGTTAATTCTATTCAAGGTCGCCAGCTAATCATTGTTCTCAGTCTTATTTTTTTTTAATTGTGCTAACCTATTACAGCCAATGAGAGAGCATTTTTTCTTAATGACACGATGAGTCCACGGATTATCTTAATTACTAATGGAATATTCACCTCCTGGTCAGCAGGAGATGGCAAAGAGCACCACAGCAGAGCTGTTAAATAGCTCCTCCCTTCCCTCCCACCCCAGTCATTCTCTTTGCCTACGTTAGTTATAGGAAGTGGCAAAGTGAGGTGTTAGTTTTAGATTCTTCAATCAAGAGTTTGTTTTTAAAGTAGTGCAAGATTGTGCTGCTTTGTTCTAGGGTGTAGCCGTAGTCCATATCAGTCTCTTCAGTAGAGCTTTGGTGGCTTTAGAGCAATGGGAACTTGTGGGACATAATTCTCACTGCGCCTCCCATATTTATGCTGCCCTGTTTGCAAGAGTCTGATAGAGAAATA